>NC_049229.1:66071910-66419410 GCF_011100685.1 Canis lupus familiaris
AAAGTTGTGTCTTTGTCGCTCTTACTTAATGAATATGAATAGGCCAGCACTTTAGGTAAAGGAAAGGACACTCTTTTGTGGCTTCTCCTCTGGCAATTAAGTGTGTGTGTGTGTGTGTGTGTGTGTGTGTGTGTAGGGGGGTCAGGTCAATGTCCCTCTTGGTTTGAATGTCACTTGTTGTCAAGTTGGCATCCTATGTGGTTCCTATGGCAACAGCTTTTTGTGCAGGGGAGGGTCACACACCTGTAATGTCAGTGAAAAGGGACAAGAGGGTATTCATCAGTTAGTGCTTTTGTCTCTCCTGATGGATTTGAATTTAACCTTGAAACCCCGTGAATAAAGGGCAGAGAACATTTAACACAGACACGGCGTGGGCCACATCCCGGAGCCAGGGACCGCTTGGGGCTCACTGGGGCGGGGATGGGCAGCCCGGGCTGCCAGTCGCCTGGGGGGGTCCCTGGTGATAACCAGCAGTTGAACCTCACACCTGGCTCCCTGCTGACTGGGGGGCTCAGGCAGGGCCGCAAGACCAAGAAGCCCCGTCGGAAAACAGGGCCACGGAAGCTACTTGGGCTGGTGGCTTCTCGTGCCTACCTGGCTTCTGCAGGCACTTGCTCCCCTCAGGGTCTCTGTTTGTTCCCTATACCTTGGGGACCTCCGACTTCTCTGGCGAGCTGAAGGCGACTACGGAGTCAGAGAGCAGAGACTGCCCGTGCTCTGGCCTGGTACCCCCACCTGCACGGACACAGGCGGTAAACAAACGCTCAGTAAGTACATCACGATCAGTCATGGGAACGGCTAGTGGCATCCAGCCAGGATTTAGTGAGTGCTAAGCTAGTCTGTGGCCAGACAGGGTGGAAGTTGCTGGAAACTCAAACATAAGTAAGGCACACTTACCTACCGAATGAGCAGGGGTGGGGGCAGTCATCATTTTAATGGCCTTGGAGAAAAGGAGAGACATGCACCTGGCCCTGGGGAGGCCCCCCTGGCGAGGGGGGGGCTGCCCAGGAGGACGGCTTTCTCCTAGGGGATAACACAGCTCACCTCTAGGTGAGTGTCCTAGTCTCTATGGTCTCAGGGACCACTGGCTGTGTCCTGTCCCTTGCAAACTTCTGCTTCCTGAGACTCCTGGGTGAGGATGGCTGTGGGGAGGACAAACTATTTCCCCCTCTCCTGTCCTTCTTCTGTCCCTCAGAACCATCGTTGATCATGGGGACAGAGGACAGAGACACCCGGACGTCAGCCTCTTGAAGCCTAAGCTTAGGACGTGCACGCTGTCACCTCCAGCTCATTCTAGAGGTTAAAGAACGCAAGTAAGGGCCAGCCCAGATTCAAGGGGTCGGGAGACAGATGTCACCTCCTGGTAGGAGGAGGTACAAAGTCAGCTGCAAAGTGGAGTAGACGGGGAAGGGGGATCATTGTGGCTATCTTTGCAAATAATACTCCTTCCCCCACCTTGTCTCCCTCTTCCCCTCTTTCCCCGCCTTGCGTGGATAGTTGCTGGCACCCCGCCTGGGCCGGCTGTGTTCAATGCTGGAGAGGCAGAAATCAAGGAGCCTGGGTCCCGGCCTCATGGAGCCGGCGTGCTAGTGAGCAGAGACACGCATTGACCGAGGAATCCCTTAGATGTGTGGTCACACGCTGTGGCGAGTGTTATTGAAGAAGCAAGATCTCAGCTTGGCAGTTCTTCTGCAAGTTAAACAGAGTCGCCGTGTGACCCGGCAATCCCACTCCTCGGTGTGTCCCCAGAACTGAAAACAGGTGCTCAAACACACATGTACACAAACGTTCACATCACCATTCACAACGGCTACACGCTGGAAGCAACCAAATGTCCTAACGCTGATGCACAGATAAACGGAAAGGCGGGTGCTCAATACCCTGGGAGGCTATGCAACCGGAGAAAGGGATGACACCCAAGTGTGTGCTCCAGCGCGGGTGAATCTTGGTGACACCTGGCTACACGTAAACAGCAGATCAAAGGACCACACGTAGGGTTGCATGGATGGGAAAGGTCCAGAGAGGTGGGTCACAGAAACAGAAGGCAGATGGTGGTTGTGGGGGGGGGTGCTGGGGCTGGGGGTAGAGGAGGGACTGCTGATGGCTTGGGCCTTATCTTGGAGATGATGACAATGTCCCGGAACTGGACAATGGGGATGGTTGCACAACAATGTGAAGGTACACGCAGCCCCTGAATTGTATATTTTTGAAAGGGTTGAAATGGTGGATTTTTTTAAAAAAGATTTTTTATTTATTAATTCATGAGAGACACACAGAGAGAGGCAGAGACACAGGCAGAGGGAGAAGCAGGCTCCATGCAGGAAGCCCGATGTGAGACTTGATCCCAGGACTTCAGGATCACACCCTGGGCCAAAGGCAGGCGCTAAACCGCTGAGCCACCCAGGGATCCCCTGAAATGGTGGATTTTATAACATGGGAATTTTATCTCAGAGGCACGCTCCAAGAGCTGGGAAACTTGTCCATGGTGACCTGGTCCATCTGGGGAGTCAGAAGGCGCCCCGAGAATGTGACGTTGGGGTTGGGATGTTGAGAGCAGGCTGTGGCCTGCAGGAAGTAGGGCTTTGAGGACCACTGATCCCACGGGCGCCCAGCTGGGAGCCCACCCTCAGCTGATGCCTGCTCCAAAACTGTTCACCAAGCCTGGTGCGGGTCCTGTTGTCTCACAAGGGCCACATGGGGCCACCACATTGCTGCATGAATACGTGCCTGACCCTTGGGTCACCGTGGGCGGAGGGCGATCATCTGCAGCCCCGAGTGTGTGAATCTAGGCCTCTTGCCCTGCGAAGCTTGCTCTGAGCACAGCAACCCCAGTGGCGAGCCTGGAGCCCAGAGCCGGGGGCTGGTGGCTGGCCTTGGTCTCTGCACCGCTCCTGTGAGTCACCCCTTCCCTTTCCCATGAAGGGTGAGAAGGCACTGTGGCCCCCACCGGGCAGGACTCTCCCCCATCCCAAAGTCAGTGGCTCCCTGCGGGCTGGAGCATTTGGCCCCCTCTTATGCTGAGGTTCCACTCCCCCTGGCTTGGCACAGCAGCTGGTGACCCAGGGTGCCCTCCCCGGTGGGCATCTGTTGGCCTCCTCGGTCCCCACGGTGTAGCCCAATCCGAGTTGCTTTGGAATCACACCATTAAGGTGAGGGGGGAGCCAGCAGCTCTCCCGACACCTGCCTCACGGGCCAGCTCCGGCCTGGGCCTGCTGCTCCTTATCTGCTGCTCTTGCCAAATTTCAGAGGCTGGAAGTAAGGCCAAGTTCTTGACGGGCCCCGCCTCGCTGACACCACAGTGGACAGGAGGGTCCCTGCTGCGTGTCCTGACTGGGACCACAGGGCACGCCCCTTGCAGGGGCAGCAGAGGAGGGAGGGGCAGGAGCCCCCCTGGTGATCTGCACATCACCCCTGCACACAGACCCCTCTCTCTGCCTGAGACATGGTCGGGGAGGCTAACCGTGATGATCTCCACGGAGCACCACTTACCCTGAGCTAATGGAGAGGGTCTCAGTGGGCAGCGGCCTGTGCACTGGTTTGCATATTCATATGCAAGAATCAGATGCTTGGCCGCTGCTGCGGTTCCCCCCTCCACCCCGGAGCCAGTTCCCCTTGGGCTGCACCTTGAAACAAGTAGAGACAGAAACTGTTTCTATCATGGCTCCCACAGAACGGGATGCATTTCCCAAGGAGGGACCAGGTCTTCCTGCATGCAGAGGGGCAGATTTTCTCTCCACCTCCCTCTCCCCAGATCTCTCCTCCCAGCAGCCTGGAGACCCTTGGACTTTAAAAGACCCCTTTTAAAGAGTTCTTTCTCCAGAAAGATCCCTTGGGAAGGATTTACTCCAGAGTGCATGGTCAAGGTTGAGACATTGAGCAGTGAGATCCAATGTGTCTGAGGCAGATGGCCTGTGGCTGTGGGCCCTGGTGGTCTCCTGGAGGGGGACCCTGGCATGGGTGGGTGCGCAGGGTGACGGGGAAGGAACCACCCTCAGACTGAATGCCTCGGGTACTCTAGCCTCTGCATCTCCCTGAGATATGCCTTAAACCTGAATCCAATCTAGGGGCCTCTGTGTGGTTACAATGAAAACGATTTTAAGGACCCCAAGAAGAATTGAGAAACCATAAGGAATTATAGTCTAACTCTCTGAAAATGTTGGAAAGTTATGCATCACTGCTGTGACAGACTTCGACACTCTAAATGGTAATGCTTTGTGTGATCATTCAAATGAGAAGACGAGATAAGTAGACTTCTCACGGACCTCTCGACTCTTGGAAACTGTGTGCACCTGTCAAGTGTGCAGATCCAAACGTGAACAGCACTGCCTGACCCCATTGGGTCATTACAGCACAGATATGTGATAAGAGTCACAGCCCTTTCTCAGGGCAGCTGAACTGAGCCCAAGAGGGTCATGAGATCTGGATGAACTAAGTGAGGCAGATTCGAAGGCGGGGAGGTCTGAGCTTCGTGTGGGGCTCCACTTTCACGAGGCATGCTTCCAAAAGCTGCTTCCAAAGGCTTGAAATTCATTTCCAGCAAATTCCATCTCTCCTGTATAGGTTGTTGCCCCTTTTGCTCTCAACCTCTGCTTTCCTGGAATTATCTTTCCATACTTCAAGGAAGAGAGGTAAGAAGGAAATTAGTATTTGATCTTCCCTGCACGGCACCTCACATCCATTACCTCATTGGTTCCTCACCAGAACCTTCTGAGGCTGGTGTGATTCCCATGCGGAATGGGGGGTCTTGGTGCCCAATGGGTGAAGCAAGCAGCCCAAGGCCATGCAGCTTGTCAGTGGCAGGGCTGGGGTCACATCCAGTGTGGCCTGACCTCAAACCACTTCCCTCTGCCCATAGCTGTGCAGACATGTTGGTTTACGTCTGCCCATTTTGCAGGTACAGAAAAACAGACACACAAGAGGGGGAGATGACACACCTGTGGCTTTGCAGTGGAACTGGGGGTCGAAGTCACATCTACTGACACAAACTCTGCTACTTTTTCTACTGTGACATTATTGACTCCCTATTTGCCATTGTTTTTGATGAGGTGGGGATGTGTCGATGAGGGGGTCAATCGATGGACTACCTTTTGGATGATGCTTGAAAACACGCCCAGGTGTACTTGGTCTAGACCTTTATCATGGTAGGTGGTTGCACTCTTCAAAATGAGATCAGATTACTTGAGCCAACTTTCCAAAATGCAACTGCACCTCAAAGCATGGCTCATTAAAAAGGGGTTCAGCGAGGGGGCTTTGGCTCTGGAGCAAAATGACAGGGAAGAGCTTCTGGGTTGTTCATAGTCCCAGCCTTGATGGTTAGACAGAGATTATGGCTGGAGGGATAAGAGTCCATTTATCTGGTTCGTTCCCACAATCTAATTGGAAAAGTGGAATTACCACTTAAGACTGATGGTAACAGAACGTCTTTAAGCTATGAAGCTAAAATGAACTGTGAAGTCACATCCAGGAGCGTCTCGCTCTGACTGCGGCAAGAGGTTTTATTTGAAATTAGAAAATGAACATTACCGATCAATGCAGTAAGGATGGCATGAATGGTGTTTCAATTGCGCTACAGGAAAATGTAACTCAGAATCAAGATGTCCTATTTACCTTCTTTCCAATTCCAGTTCCTTCCACATAATGGAAGCACATATAAATCCATGACGCTTTGGTGAGCAGTGGAGATACCGCTCAGAGGATCTGCCCTCAGATAGACCCAGCAGCAGTGAGGTGGGCTCTGGGGACATTGGAACAAAAGTGTGGACCAGTGAGCCTGTCTTCTTGAGAGAGAACACATGAATTCAAAGCCTTGGCCTGTGGCCCTTTTGTAGACCCACAATGCTGTGAATTTGGCTTTTTCTTTTTCCTTCCTTCCTTCCTTCCTTCCTTCCTTCCTTCCTTCCTTCCTTCCTTCCTTCCTTCCTTCCTTCCTTCCTTCCTTCCTTCCTTTCTCCTTTTTGTGAGCTCTATACCCAATGTGGGGCTTGAACTCATGACCCCAAGATCAAGAGTTGCATGCTCTACCAACTGAGCCAGCCAGATGCCCCTGGATTCTGATTTTATAATTAGAAAAGTCAAGTCATGACTTCTATTACAACGCATAGGCCACCAAGAAAGATCTGTCCTCACCAATGCTAACACGAATGGTTGTGATGAAAGAAATTGTGCCAAACATGACACTGGAGTGGTGGAGGACTCATATGATACATTTTAAATTAGTATTGTTGGTGTTGTCAAAAGACTCATGATTTTTATTTCTTGAGCAATGCATATAGACCACATGATTTTCAAATGTGATATATCTAGTCATTGGAGAACTGTGTTCTGAATATCTGCTAGGCATCATATGATGTGGGTACAATAAACGAAACAGGCAACATTTCCTGTTTCCGTGGACCGTTCATTTTGGTGGACGATATACGAATAAGTAGGTTTTACAGAATGCAATGGGTATCACAGGAAAAGAAGTGAGCAGGGGAACAGGGTAACCTGAAGGAGCGGTCAGACATAGTTCGCACTTCACAGAGGATTATCAAAGCAGATGAGGAGGCGGGCATCTGGAGAGGCGAGAGAGAGAAATCTGGGGATGACTGGAGAAGAGTGGATGGGAAAGCAGGTGCAAAGGGCCAGAGGTGAGCACGTGCTAGTTATGTCTGGAGAACAGGAAGGAGGTGACACGAGCATATGTATTCTTCGGAAACCCACTGTAATGTAATATTGCAGAGAAGACCAAGGCTCAGGTGAGGTTGAGGAGCTTGACCAAGAGTCTATGCTCTTACCCACCACACGCAGCTGCTTCCATCATCCCAGGGACCCCTTCGGCGCCGTGGAATCTACCTAGTGTGGGATATCTGAGCCTTCCTTAGGGGAAGTTTGAAAATGTATAGTTGAAACCTGTTGTTCTGCTTCCTGAAAACCTTTCGCATTTATCCATTTGTCTCCGTCTCCAGCCACCCCATGCTGGCTCAAGCTGCCTTACTCTCTTGGATTACTCAAAGAATCTTCCATTTGTTCCCCTTGCTTCCACTCTTGCTTCCCTCCAACCCATTCCCCACGTAGTGGCCATAGTGGTCCTACAGAAATACGTCTTTTTGTAGCGCCATCCCCCAATTTAAAATCCTTCAATGGCTTCCCTTCCTGGTCGGTCCCCTGTCTGTGTTTCCAGTGCCACCATCTCCACCCTCAGCCCGGGCCCTAGCTCCACTGGCCCCTTCTCCTCCTCAGAAACACCATGCACCTTGCCGGTTGTGTGTCCATCACATGCACACTTGTCCTCGTCTGAAACACAGTCCCTCATCTTCTATCTGGTTAACCCCCTGTCTAGATTCCTCAGTGCACTTTTTAATGTCACTTCTAGCCTTCCCTTATCTCCTGAGCTGCTCCCTCAAGACCTGGTCGGGTTCCCGATTCCAAGTCACTCCCTAATTTATCTACATTGTCTCCTCATGACACTTAGGACATTTATTTCTTGATTATTTGTTCACTGTTATAATTCATCATCTACAACAGTATCTAGTTGTCAGACAAGAATGAATCAATACAAGCCTCATTGATAGACTCTAATGTCCATGAAGTTAGGGATCTCTTGTTTTGCTCACCATGGTTCTCCTTGTATCTAGCCCAGTGCCTGTCATCTAGAATATACCCCACAACAATTTCTTAAAGGAAAACTTGCAGTTCACAAAGCATCAGCTCCTGCTGTTTCTCTCTGTTCCTGTCCTGCGGAAGCTCCTTACAGATGCATTAATAGATGAGCCCCATCTACCATTTTCACTCTGTTTGACTTGTGAGCTGGTCCAGCTGTGTCCCCAACCTGCTACCCAGAGGTCCTGCTGTGTCTCTTTGCTTGCCTTGGCTCTGTGGAATCTCAGAAGCAATTTTTTGGCTCATTTCTAAAAATCCTGTGAGTCTATTCAGTATGCAGAACTCAGGCTTTATGATTTTTGCTTTCCTTTCCTCCCTCGGCCCAATTTCCTCAAGAACATATTTTCTTCTTTAGTGTCGAATGTATTTTTATACAGTGCTCTAAATTCATTGTGAAATAGTATGGGAAACGAATAAATAAAAACTTGGGTTTCCAGCCATGCTAAGGATTGGGTAGGCTAGAGGTGAATTTTGGGTGCCAGGAAGGATCTAAGTCACACTCAAATTTACTCCACCATGGCTCATGGGCCTGATCCAGGGACCTTCTTCAGATTCCCATTCTAATGTCTGCCCAGTCATCTTGCCTCATCTTTCTGCTCAGTCTCTTTCTGGCTTAGGGAGCTATCATTAATTCAGCCTGATGCAATTCCAAAGTTTAGCTGAATATTTTCCCCCAGATTGTGAGCCCAGCTCAGTCTGACCTATGTCTTCCCTACCTTCAGCACTTGCTGGGATCTTGCAGAAAATCAGCTGGCCTTGAGAGCTGTGTCTCAGCTTCCCTTATCTTTGCATTAGGATTTCATGTTATGGATTGGCTGTGTTTAGATTGTTCCTCACATTATCCTGAAGCTCCCCAAAACTTAGAGCATAGTCTTCTTTTCTGTTTAAGGTGTATTTCTTGTAAAAGGGATATTGTTGATTCTTAATGTTGTTTAGTCTAGTTTGAAAATCTCTGCCTTTTAATTGGAGTACTTAGTTCATTTATATTTAATGCAATTATTATTTGTGGTTGGGTTTAAGTCTACCATTTTGCTACTAATTTTTCATTGGTCTCATCTGTATGATGTTCTCTCTTTTTTTTCCATTTTTTTTGTGTGAGTACTTTTTAGTATTTGATTTTTATTTTTTACATTAACTCTTCTGCTATACCTCTTTATATTATTTTCAAAATGATTCCTCTAGGGATGCAATTTGTGTATTTAACTTATCACAATCTATCATGAATTAATATACCACTTTACCTGTACTATTAGAACCTTATAACAGTGAACTTCCATTCACTCTTTTGTATTTTGTGTTACTGTTGTCATACATTGTACTTCCTCTTATGTTATAAATGATATAATACAGTGTTATTAACTTTGCTTGAAAAAATATCTTTCAGGAAAATTAAGAAACAAGAAAAAAATCTTTTGAATTATTCATGTATTTGTCATTTCTGGGGCTCCTCCTTTGGACAGATTCAAGCTTCTGTCTAGTATTATTTTTCTTTAACATGAAGAATTCCTATTAACATTTCTTAGAGTCTTAGGTCTTAGTTCTGCTAGTGATGAATTTTTCAGATTTCTGTTTATCTGAATATATTTCTATTTTCCCTTCATTTTGAAGGATATTGTGGCTGTGGATAGAATTCTAAATAGATAAATTTTACCACCCCGCTCCCCCACCCCCTAGCATTTTAAAGATGTAGTTCCATCATATTCCAGTTTATATTATTTCTGATGAGGACAGGTGTTGCTTTTATCATTGTTTTTCTCTATATAACAGGTTTTTCCTCTGGTTGCTTTTAAGGTTTTCTCTTTATATTTTTCCCCCTAGCAATTTCACTGTGATATGCCCAAGACTGTGTGTTTATTTTTATTTTTTGTTGTTGTTTTGGCTTCTCTGTTTGGAGTTTTTTGAACTTCTTGGTGTATGGATTGACATTTTTTAATCAAATTTAGACAATTTGTGCCATCATATTTTCATTTTTTTTCTACTCCAATCTCTCATCTCTTTTGGGGACTCCAACTATATTTATGTTAGATTAATGGATCAATGAATATTGTTTAATAGGCCAATTAGGCTCTTTTCATTTATCCTCACCTCCTTTCTCTCTGTGTATCCATTTAAATAGTTTATATTGATCTTTTTTCAATTCTACTTTTTTCCCCCTGCATTGTCCAGTTTGCTGATAAAACCATCCAGCAGAATTTTCAGTTAACATATTTTATATTTCAGTTCAAGAATTTCTACTTACTTCTTTTAAAACTAGTTTCTGTTTTTCTACTGAGATTTCCCATATAATTCCTTATTATAGCTCTCCTTTAAATTCTTAAATATATTTGCTTTTTATTATCTTCTGGGAATTCCAAAATCTCTATCATATCTGTGTCTGCGTCAACTGACTTTTTTTCCCTTGGTTATTTGTTGTATTTTCTTATTTTTTCTCATGTCTAGTCAATTTTGATTACACGCAGGGTATTGTGGGTGGTATATCGATGAGAGTCTGGATTTTGTTGTCTTCCTTTAGAGATTATTGGGTTTTGTTTTGGCTGTCAGTGAAATTATTGGTGGATCAGTTTAATTCCCTTTGAGTCTTATTTTCAAACTTTGTTATTGTGGGTCTCATGTAGACATTGCTTAAGGGCTAGTTTAGCTCTATTTCTAAAGTGTGGCCTTTTTGGAAATTTAGTTGAATATTTGGAGGGTTTATCTCCCTTGGCTGTTGAGAATGTCAACATCTACTAGCACTGTGTGATCTTTAAAATCTTGATTCAGCTTACAGCTTTTCAGTAGTTATTACCTGCCAGCCCGCAATGGAGTTTTTTCCTGCACATGCAATGCTTAGTGTATAACCAAATACTTAAAAGGACTCCTATGCAGATTCTTGAGTTTCCTTTTCTTTGCAGCCTCTCTGCTACCCCGTACCACAAATTCCAGTGCTTCCATGGTCCCAGCTCTGATGTCTGCTTCCTCGATTCAGGATTACTACAATGTTGTTTTGAAAAAAGCTCCACCTTCCTGCACCACAGAGCATAAAATGCCTTCAGGCAGAAAGCTAGAGAAATCATAGCACTTACCTCATATGGTTCCTTTTTCTCAGGAATTATGATCAGATGCTGACTCATGTGCAATATCTGAAAATAGTTCCTTCTATATATTATATATTCTCTCTCTATATATATACATACACTATATATATATATTCTGTTATCTATCATCTATCATCTATCGATTGATCAATCTATCAATTATCTATCAATCATCTGTCACCTATCAATCTATCATCTATCTATCTACTTATCAAATATCTATCATTTCTCTCATCTATATCCATCCTTTAATTTTATAGTTGTTTTCACAGTAGGGATGATTTAGTCCAGTTACCCCATTGTGGTCAGATGTGGAGTTTTTGTCATTCCTCTCCTAACTGTGACTACATGTTGTAAAACATTTTAAAATCCAGTTTTCTCTTTTCAGATGTGGGTGGTGATTATTCACACTTGTAAATCAATTGGCCAATGCCCTTTCCCTGGTCTTACTTAGGCAGAGGATAGAGGGATGGGATGAGGAGAGATAAATTCTTAGGGGAGTCCACTGTAGGTACTAGGGAAGATTTCGTGGTAGAAATTGCTAGCAGGAATGGGTTAGCAGGGTTAGCACTTATTCTCTACTTTGGATGTGTCCTTCTAAGCGGAGAGGCCACCATTAGTGTTATACTTTTGGTCTTTTGCCTTACTCAAAGTCTTCTTAAGTAGACTGTGTTAAGTAGAATGTGTTACCTGATGCATGAATTTGGGAGTAGAAATGGGAGTGTTCAGTTGGATCCCATTCTCCTGCCCTTCTCTTGGAGATTTGGTTGCCTGGTGTATTCCTTCTTGGCTCTGCAGGAAGAGGGTAAGAGCTCAGTACATGTCAGAATTAGAAATTATTATCATGACTTATTATTTTTTCTTTGTTTTATTTTCACTTTTAGTTCATTCTCTCTGTTCCACAGGGCCTCTAGTAAACAAAGCTCGAGCATCACCTCAAGGCTGCTTCTCCTTGTTAGTGTGCTCAGTGAGGAGGCAGTTTCCTATGTCGGGGAATTCAAATAGAAGAAGGATGACACTGATGGATGACCCTGACCCACTTCAAAATCCCTGAGATTAAATCTGGCCCATTTTTATGTGGCTTCTGTTTGGAGACACTCAGGGTCATGGTGATTGCCCATCCACATGGTACAGAGAATCCAAAATAGTAGATACCCATGACTACTACCAATTGATGGCATAGACACTCATCGAGCAATCTGGGAAGCAAAGAGCATTTGAAATGTACTGGGAGGGGAGGGAAACCAGGCTAAGATGGCAAAACCAGCCTCAGAAACTTCACTTTGTAGATCAATGACACAGTGCTGGGAACGGAATGATCTTAGAACTCATTCCTCTCCATGGGTAGATAGTTCTTACTCCTTTGTAATGGCAAAGAACCAAAAGGCAATGTAGTGTGAATGGAAGATCAGAGACTCTGGAGCCTGATCATATGGTAAGGTTCCTAGTTTCATCACTTCCTGACTGTATGGCCTTGGGAAAATCTTTTGACTTCTCTGCACCTCATTTTTTCATCTATAAAATTATAGATTTTATATAAAATTATACTATTACTATAAAATAATAGTAACCTACTCATAAGGTTGTTGCAAAAATTAAATGAGCTGAATGACATAAGATGAAATGAGATAAAATGAAATATTCTTAATATTATTAGTTACGCTAGCTAACATTTATTAAGTATTTCTTATGTGCCAGACTTGATTCTGCGAGCTTTGCTCATAACGACTCATTAACCTTCACACATAGAATGCCATGAGATAGGTCACCATTATTAGCCCCATTTTACAGACAAGGAAACAGCTTCCTAGCTAGTGCTGAGGCTGGGACTCCAGGTCCGTCTGCCTGAAGCCCTTTCTTTGTTCTCTGGACCTTCCTCCCAATCCCAGCAGGTGTGATGTCAGGGAAAATGTCAAGAACCAGTATCTAGGCAAAAATCTTCATTCAACAGAAATAAGAAAGCAGAGACCCCATTTGGGGGAAGTGGCTTTGTTTTGTGTTCCGTTGTGTGATGGTCAGTCAGGAGACACAGGAGGGGCTCAGGAAAAAACAGTTTATTACCCTCACAACCTCTGGAGATGGGAGGTGAGATGACGTGAAGGGCTGTAGGGAGAAACCCTAAGGGTGGTCAAGAGAAAGAAGCCAGGAGGAGGAGGTGCACTTTGGCCATGGTCTTTTATTAGTGGTTTCCAGCAAGGAAGATAAGGCAGGACAGGGTGACCAGTCTAGGATTGGCTAGTTTGAACAGTTTTGGTGGGCTCAGCTGTGCGGGTGGTCTCTGGTTGCCTAGCACCTGGCCCCTGGAATGATTAAGGCATTAACCATTGCTTCCAGAATCCCAGGACCCAGAGAGAAGGTGGGGCTCTGGGCATGCTCTAGGCTGGGTCATTTGCTACCTCTAAGAGTCGGCAAGACCAGGGAGGCGCAGTTTCTTGCCAGCCAGAAATACTTTTTAAGATGTCAAAACAGGGGACACGTAGGTGGCTCAGCGGTTTGGCGCCTGCCTTTGGCCCAGGGGGTGATCCTGGAGTCCTGGGATCGAGTCCCACATCGGGCTCCCTGCATGGAGCCTGCTTCTCCCTCTGCCTGCGTCTCTCTCTCTCTCTGAGTCTCTCATGAATAAATAAATAACATCTTTAAAAAAAAAGATTTAAGATGTCAAAACATCATAATATACAGAAAATCAGTCAATCAATAAATAAATCAAGAAAACAACACAGTATAAGCTTCTTCAAGACCACCTGACACTGGCATTGGAGAAAATGTGAGGACCAGCAATCCAAGCCTTCTAGCCCACTTCCCCTTAGGAGGCCCCACTAGGCTTTTTAAGGGCTGGGCAAGATTTCCAGCAGCCTTTCCAGGGGGGGCGACAGAAGACCAGGGGGCAGGACCATGCTGGTGTCACTGGCACACTTGTTTGCACAGCGTCTGTCTTGCATTGTCTTTAGCCTTCACTCACATCATCTGATTTTGATTCTTCAACAAGTTTTGGAAACAGGTACAGTAAGTGCTATTGCAATTGTTTTCCCTTAAAGATGCAGAAAGAAAAGCCGTTGACTCCAAGCCTCGTGTGGTGTTGAGAGCTTTATAGGAACCACTTCCATCCCCACAGTGACTCAAGACATAGGTACTGCCCTTTCCCCCCATTTAGCAGAGAAACAACTGATTTCAAAGAGTCAGAGCCAGCTGCCTGAGGTCACATAGCTGGCAAGTGGCAGAGCTGGGATTAGAGCCTCGGTCAGTTCGAGAGCTCCGAGTATTGGCCGCCCCGCACCCCAACAGCCTTCAGCACCAGCCGAGTGCCTTGCTCAGGGAACATTGCTCATCACTGGCAGGGCTGGAACTCTGACCCAGATCTTCCACTTCTGAAACCTGTTTTCCTCTCTTTATTCCACAGGCTTTCTTCCATCAGGTTGGGGTGGCTACTCCTGGTTCTATTATTTAATGTGTTTTGGGGAGGGCCTAATTTGAAGACGTCTCAGGAAAAGCGTTCGGATCACATTTCACAGAAAATATATTTTTAAAGTAGAGCCAAGTTCTGATGGGACAGTGAAATCTAAGGGAGGATTACAACCTTCAGCTCAGGCAGCAAAAAAGTAGACTGAGCCTCAAGTACTATCACCCTTTTTCCTTTTTTTCTGGTTCACCTCTATCCATAGGCCTTCTAGGTTTGCATGAGGTGTTTCAAACATCATGGTTAGCTTCCCATGGAAATTTACTGCATGATGCATTTGTGGGTTTTATGCAAATGTTTGGGGGGTGTTTGTCCTGTTCATCTGCTAGTGGTACCCTTGACGTATGGACTTATGTCCCTGGAAAGATGGGTTGTCCAGGACTTTTCCAGAACCCAAAACTAACCATCACTCCTTACCTCCAATAAGTCACCTCCATATGTCCTTCCTGCTCCTTCCCTAGACCAAAGAACACTTCTTTTCCCTTTGCACACATATCCATAAAAACTGCAGGGGATATTCAGGAAGGATGAAGATCCTGTGTCTGCTTGAGGTCCCTGCATTCAGCCTTAGCTCCTCACTTGCCGCCCTGCCAGTTTGCAAGGCAACAGAGCCTTGGATTCTCTACTGCTTCCAATCAGATGCTTTGAAACCTCAGAACACTGTATTCAGGCCCTGGAGCAGTGTGACAGGGACGTGAGCATCCAGAGTCTGTGGCTACAAGCTGCTTTAAAACTGTAAACTGTTATACAAATGGGAGAGGTCATTACGTGTTCTCAATAATCGCAACGAATAGTAACGTTATCATCGTTGTCTTCTCCGGTGATCGCCGGGGTCAGTCTCCTTGTCTGTCTTCTTCCTCTGGGACCCGAAGCCCCATCTTGAACTTCCCCCTGTCAAGCAAAGGAGAACTCAGCCCTCATCTGCCCGATGGATGCTCAGAACAGATGCCCTCACGTATCTCAGACATGTGGTCAGGTCTACCTCGGGGGTATGTATTCTCTCGTTTCCTTCTGGTTGAACAGAGCTTTTCCCTGAACCATGCCTAATTCAATTTCTACGTGGAAGTGTGATGGTGAGTTCTATGTGTCAACTTGGCTGGGCCAGTTATTCAAGCAAACAGGAGTGGAGGTGTTGCTGTGGAGATCTGTTGTGGATATGGGGAATTCTCACCATGGGTTGACTTCGAGTCAAGGAGATTACCCTCAGGCACGTGGGTGGGCCCCATCAAGCCGTTGGAAGGCCTTACGGTCAAACACAGAGGTTTCCAGAAGAAATTCTGCCTTGAGACTGCAGCATAAACTCCTGCTTGGGCTTCCAGATTTCAAACTCCAGCCCTACAGATTTCAAACCCCAGGTCCTCATGAGTCCCCAGCCTGCCTTGTGGATTTTGGACTCGCCGGTGCCCACAGTCTCGTGAGGCAACTCCTTCAAATAAATCTCCTTATATGAATATTACATCAGTTCTGTTTCTCTGGAACTCTGATTCACAAGGTCTCGGAAGAGACCTCGTACCTACCCTGCTTTTAATTCAGCTCTATTCAATTCAGCCAGTTTGTTCTCCAGATGCTAGTTCTTGGGTTTCCTCCCCCACTCAGTGACAAGGTGGATCTTTCTTTTATTTCCACCTCTCCGTGTGCAGCAGCCACTCTTGGAGCTGCACCTGGACATGGACATCTCCCCACCTTCCCTCCCCGGGGCCCTTACAGGGGAGAAACACCCCCACCCCCATGCGTTGGCCTGGACAGTTAGGATTTGGCCATCTGGGCGATCCTGGTGAAGTTCATCACAGCTTCGAGGGCTGAAAAGGATGCCTCAGGTTCCCAGGCCATCCCCACCCAGCCTTCCACGGCATCAATATTTGTCTTGCTAATGTACCAGCGGAAACACGTGCACACGGTCTCGCGCGCCGATGCAGTCGATGAACAACACCGATAGTCTGAGCCTTGGTTGGGTTTGTTTGTTTTCCATTTCCCGGGAACTCGAAAGAAGGAAGTGTTGCACACACACTGATAGGTATTTCACCTCCGAAGGATCCCGGGCGTGGAGTTTGAAGAGTCACATCTCCTTCAACATTCTTTCCCCAAGTTCAGCGATCAGACAAATAGACATATGGAAGATGCTAAAGTTAGGTACCGCAGATCCGAGAAAGATGTTCGCATGGCGCCCGCGCTCTTCAGCCCTCTCAACACAGAATACCATCCTGTTAAAAACGGTCTATTTTTATGGAACTCTTTTGCTTATATTGAGATATAAAATTATTAGTCTGAGGTTGGCTCACATCATCAGAGCCTCAGATTCTTGGCAGAGCTGCCTGCAGTCTGTTCCAGTCACTCACTGCCAGGGACAGAGCCCGCACAGGAGCAAAAAATAGGTCTTCCTGCCGAAACCTGCTGAGCTACCGGGAAAGCGATGTGCGAGAAGGATTGAAGACCCTGGCCTTAAGAAAGTTGCGGTGTTCTCCTCAGACAGACTTGCCCTTGGTGGGTGACTGACTGATGATACGGAATCCGAGAGTTTCGGCGGGTATCAGGGGAAGTAGCGAAAGGAGACTTGGCAGCCGGAGGCCCTGTTATAGGAGAGTTTTGCATATAAATTACATATGCATATGACATTTGAGCTCCAACTTTACATGTGTTTTGGAGGCTGGATGCAGTCTTGTCCCTGCCTGTCTGTTTGCTTTTCCCCTTGCTGCATCAATATTAATCCTGCTGTGTTTAGTTCCCTCTGAAGAAAAGCACAGGTTTTCTTTCTCTCTGGTCAGCCCGGCAAGCAGGATGCGGTGTCCTTAGCGCGCCGTCCACGCCCTTTGTTCCTCTTTTTCATTTTTGTCCTGCACCCTCGTGTCCCCGATGGAGAAAGGGGTCCCGCCGTCCATTGTGTTGAAGTGTTTGCAGGGCGATTCCCTCCGCCACCCTGCCCTCCTTTTGAGCAGCGAAGTTTTAGCTTCTATTACCAATTTATTGCTTCCTTCTTGGAGACCCCGAGAGCTCTCCTGGTGGTGGCGGGCGGGGGACGGGGGTGTGACGTGGGAACCAGGTGTTCCGACCCATCACCTCACTGGTGGAGGAGGAGGGGGCTTGGCTCTGGGCAGAGCAGTCCAGCTTGAGGTCTCCGGGGAGTCAGAGGCTGACATGAGACCACAAGAAGCCAGGTCATTGAAATTCTTCTCCAAGATTATCCGTTCAGACCCTGCAGGGCTGGGAGGGTCTGTATCTTAGAGCCTGTGGGTCAGATCTACCTGAGACCTGTTTTCTTTTCTTTTGCTTCCTTCTCCTTCTCCTTCTCCTTCTCCTTCTCCTTCTCCTTCTCCTCCTTCTCCTTCTCCTTCTCCTTCTCCTTCTCCTTCTCCTTCTCCTTCTCCTTCTCCTTCTCCTTCTCCTTCTCCTTCTCCTTCTCCTTCTCCTTCTTCTTCTTCTTCTTCTTCTTCTTCTTCTTCTTCTTCTTCTTCTTCTTCTTCTTCTTCTTCTTCTTTTTCTTCTTCTTCTTCAGCTTTACCACCTGCGGTGGGGCTTGAACTCACAACCCCAGATCAAGAGTCACCTGCTCTACTGACTGAGCTAGCCTAGTGGCCCTGAGAAAGCTAAGCCTAGTTTTTGCATTTTTAAATGGTAGAAGAGAGGGCCGCCTGGGTGGCTCAGTGGTTGAGCCTCTGCCTTTGGCTCAGGTCGTGATCCCGGGGTTCTGGGGTCGAGTCGCACATCGGGCTTCCCGCGGGGTGCCTGCTTCTCCCTCTGCCTGTGTCTCTGCCTCTCTCTCTGTGTCTCTCATGAATAAAGAAATAAAATCCTAAAAAAAATGGTAGAAGAGAGATCAAAAGAAAGATGAAATCCTATGGAATTCAAATTTCGTTGCCCATAAAAAATGTTGTATCTGCGCAAAGCCACATCCACTTGTTTGCAAGTGACCTGTGGCTGCTTTTGTGCTACAGGGCAGAGTACTGTGAGGGGATCTGAGACCATAGGACCCACAGAGCCTAAAATACTCTATAGAAAAAGTGTGCTGACCTCTGGTCTGCCATGCTAGTGTCTTCATTCTCCAGACAGATGGACGTAGTTAGCATTTTCTTCTAATTCAGTCAAATCTATCCATTCGTGGCTAGATTTGGTCTTCACCGTTTATATTAAGATTAGCATCTGTGACAGCCAGATTCAGGTTGAGTCTTTTATTGGGCATTTCAGGTACAAATGAATGCAGAGGAAGTAGGTTTTGAGCTGAGTTTTGGAGTTCCCATTTCAAGTTCTACTAGGGGTATGTCAAATGGCATGAATAATTGTTTATCAGCCGAAACAAGAGGAGAGTGAATGTTTCATTCTCCACTTTATAGATTGGCCCACACTGGTATTCATGGCCAGTCACTACACTTTTTTTTAAAGATTTTATTTATCTATTCATGAGAGACACACAGAGAGAGGCAGAGACACAGGCAGAGGGAGAAGCAGGGTCCCTATGGGGAGCCCGATGCGGGACTTGATCCCAGGACCCCAGGATCACACCCTGAGCCAAAGGCAGTCGCTCAACCACTGAGCCACCCAGGCATCCCCAGTGACTACACTTCTTAAAAGGGATTTTCACAAAGACATCTGGGCTGGTGTGAACAGATGATAAGGAAAACTCTAAACTCTTTTCTAGGAGGAACTGTTAAGGGGAATGGGTATGAGATCTCTTGGAAGGAAGAGTATGAAGAGAGAGTAATGGCGATGGGCATGAGAGTTCAAGACTTCAAATGCTGTAGAGCAGAACAGTGATTGAGCTTGCTCTTTAGGCTCTGGTGCCAAAGGTGGAAGCCACAAGTAGGCACATTTTGGTGTACAAGACCCAAGATTCCACCACTTGAAAGTAGTCAACCATGAAATTGGCAGCAAGACCCGGAAGTGCCCCTTCCTGGAGAGGGCTGACAGCCCCCAGTGCAGGTCATCCTTGAAAGGCTCAAGACACCTGTTGTTGGATCCAAAATATGTAGCGCATCTCATCCGAGGTTGAATTGATTTGAGTTCTTTCCCCATCCCGTCAAGTTGCATTAGAACCAGGGTCACCAGCCTGGGTTCTAGGGAGAGGGTTTAATTCTAGGGTTGGGATTTCTGTTTGAAATTCTTCTGCAGAATGCGGTTAAATCAATTTATTAATTCAGTGTAGAGGGATTTAGGGAGAGTTAGCAAGACACACGACTAACATAAGTGGAGATGTAGAATATCTAAAGTGTTGCTCAAGAACAATTTTCCAAAATGTGAGCCAGGCTCTCAGCTCTCCAGAGTGGAGGTTCTTGTTGTTGTTGTGGGGTTTTTTTTTTTTTCACTCTGTAATGTCTTATATACAGATAATATAATGAGAAAAAAGGGAATCATAGGTCTTGCTATAGCATCAAAAAGAGCTAGCAGTTGGCCAGGCAGACTGATTCTCTGCGATTTGCATGTTATCAAGAAGCCTCTGGCTTGCTGAAATTCTTCATAAAAACTCCAATGGCGATATATTTCAGATGTCACAGTTTTCACTAATAAAGAGATTGAGGGAATGTTCTCTGCGTAGATCACTCTTTCACACAACAAATATTTACTGAGAGCTTGTTACAAGCAAGGCACTGGCAAAAGCTACAATTCTTTATATCTTTTCAGGATTTGGGCTGCTTTTTATGTTGAGGATTTCTTTCTTTGATAAATACTTGTGGGATATTAGCTCTTTGTAAGACACTGTGCAGGGCGTGGTCTGATGGGAGAAGCAGGGTAGGGTCATGGCTAAGAATCCAGATGCTGAAGCTAGACTGCCTGGATTTGAGCCTCACCTTCTCTGAGTCTTGGTGGGAATGTTCCCTGCGAATATTCCATAAGCTACCTGGGCCTCAGTTTCTTTATCTCTAGAATGGAGGGCTTGGTAATAGTACACATCTCCTCAACAAAGGATGGTTGTGAGGATAAAGTGCGTCAGTGTGTGTGAAGCTTTTAGATCAGAGTCCTGTGCGTGATAGTGTGATTTAAGCATCTGACACTCTCATTCTGATGAAGCTCTTGAAGATTCTGTGCTCTCCCAGTATTCTCCACGTGTCTGGCAATTTATTTATTACCTCTACAAGTATCCTTTTGCTCCTCACAATTGTATGATCTGGAGTGAGTAGGTAAATCTTATCACACTCATTTTAAAGTTGAAGAAATGAGGTGCAGATTGGGTAAACGACTTGCCTGTGGCCACCCAGAAACAAAGATCTCAACCTTAAGTACAATACTTGCCTTTTAGAATAGTGGCCATAAGACAAGTCAGTCTCACCTGGGGCGGGGGCTGGGAGTGGGGCCTGTTTCTGAGAATAATTCTTCTGTTTATTTGAGGACCTATGAGCAAAGTCAGAGAAACCACGAGAAGCAGAGCAGCTGCAGAGCAGAGTGGATGTCACCACACTCACTACTTCATACCTCTGGGTAGGGCATTTGGTAACATCTCTTGTGGGAGAAGTATTTTAAAGGTAACAAAGCCACAATTCCAGGCTTTGCTGCAGGGACCTTGGAAGATTCAGAGGATTCACCGAGAAGTCATGAAAACAGCTGAGGAATCTTTGAATGAATAAAGAAAGTGAAAGAGGGAATCTGAAGACAAGATGGTGTCTAAACACAGAAGAAGGTTGGATTCCCTCAACACTCAAATGCAGGAGGAGGTTCTGCAGCTCCCTTACTCCTGGGCTCTGGAGGCTGTGTGTGGAAGCAGGTTAGATGAGGCAGACTGAGGGCAGGGGAATGTCTCTGGAAGATTAGGTGCCTCAACACCTCACACAGCATCAAAGGATGCCATGTGGGAGTGGGTTTGTAGACCTAGAATGTCCAGAACTGCATATCGGATAGAGATTTCCAGAGTATTTTTCTTTTTTTTTTTTTTTTTTAATTTTTTTTTTTTAATTTTTTTTTATTTATTTATGATAGTCACACAGAGAGAGAGAGAGAGGCAGAGACACAGGCAGAGGGAGAAGCAGGCTCCATGTACCGGGAGCCCGACGTGGGATTCGATCCCAGGTCTCCGGGATCGCGCCCTGGGCCAAAGGCAGGCGCCAAACCGCTGCGCCACCCAGGGATCCCGAGTATTTTTCTATCAAATTCTTTAACCCGTGTGTCGGTCTGGCCAGGCTATGGGACCCAGTTGTTTGGCCAAACATCCATCTAGATGTTGCTGTGAAGGTTTTTTGCTTTTTTGTTTTTAGATGAGATTAACACTTCAATCAGTAGATTTTGAGTAAAACAGAATATCCTTGGTAATGTGCGTGGGCCTTACCCAATCAGTTGAAGGGCTTCAGAGCAAAGACTAGGGTTTCCTGAAAAAGAAACAATTCTACTTCAAGACTGCAGCATAGAAACCCTGCCCGAGTTTCCTGCCTATTGGCCCGTGCTGCCAACCTAACATCAACACCTACCTGAATTTCCAGCCTGCAGAGTTTGGACTTGCCAGCCCCCCCATAAGCACATGAGCCAGATTCTTAAAATAAATCTCTCCTATTCTCTCTCTCTCTCCCTCCGCCCACCCTCTCTCTCATACATGTACCTCTATCTCTCATATATATTGTGTTTTAGTTAGGGAGACAGATATCCCAAAGCGCCGTAAAGATAACAAAGCTCAGTGACAGTAGAGCAGTGACTGGGTGCTGGTACCATCTCAAGGAGGATGGCCAGGAAAGCCTCTTGAGGAAATGACATGTGTCTGAGAACAAAAAGAGGACCCAGCTGTGTGAAGGCCAATGGGAAGAGCATTCTGGAAGGAAGTAGAACAAGTGCAAAGGTCCTCTAGGGGCGGGGGGATGGTCTCGGAGTGTTGGAAGAACAGAAGGGAGTCCGGTGGCATGAGCTCCCAGAGGTGAACCCATCCCTCACAGGGGACCTCTCAGAAGGTGAGAAGTCTGATGTCCTTCTTGCAGTAGAATGAGGCTAGGTACACTGATGGTTCCTCCACGCCGGGTGGGATTCTAACTGGTGTCTGGCTCCCATATCTTACCCTACAGGCAACCCTGCAAGTAGACGTCATTATCCTCTTTGTGCTGACCAGGATGTTGAAGAGAGAAGGGGAGTCACCTCATCAGGGTGAAGTGGGGCAGACCAGTGGTGGGTCCAGCGCAGAAACACAACTCTGTTGTGTCTCCGGACCCCACGCTCTACTGAAATGATCTCAGTTGCCACAAGGAGTAACTGGACTCAGGGCAGCATTCTGGTGCTTCATGGACGTGAGTGAGCTCCGGGGACCTGGACGGTCATGCCTCCTGTAGACCTAGAGCCTAGTGGTGGTGGTTCCGGACCCTGGTTAGGGGAGCACGTTTGCATCATGACCTGCCGGCCTCTGGAAGTCATCAGCTGGCCCTTTGTGTCTGACACAGAATGAAGACCAAGCGACCATTCTTTCCTTCCCCTTGAGCTGAATTTGAACTTGTACGAGGAGGACAGACAGATGTTTCGGGGTGGGGGGCTGTGGGGGGTGGTGGTCTTAGAGAACAAGGAGGGGCTGGTCTGCCAAAGCAAGCATGTAGGGGAAGGGCAAGGAAGAAAGGAGAAGGAGCAAAGCCGGGCAGGCAGGCTGCGGTCTCAGCCTTCAAAACCCCGTTGCTTCTCTGATTGATACTTTTCAATTATTCCTTCCCATTTCACTGACATTTGAAATGCTATTTTTTTTTTTTTTCGGAGCGATAACTTCAAATGCTTAAGTTCCCACAGTCCTGGTAGCCCTGTTTAGCTGTAGTGGTAAATTGCTTCCTTGTACAACATAATGGCATTGACAGCCTTTTGCTAGGGAAATGAGTTCTCCAGTGGGACATGCCGATGATAAGACGTCCGGTTTTGAAATTGTATTTCTCTGTATCAGAATTAAATCTGGACTTTATATTTCTGGGCTGCCATGCTCAGGAGCTGGCCCCTATACAGTAACCCCGAGACTGACAAGCAATGCTTACATAGGGACTCTTTCGCTTAAATTGGATCTGTGCTTTTATGCTCTTTCCTATTATTAGCTATTAAAATCTCTCAAACTGCACCCCCCTCGACACCCCTTCTTTCTTCTTCTTCTTCATCATCGTGGTCTTTTCCACCCCCACCTCCCCCCCTGTTTAAAGAGTGATAGGGTTTTCCAAACCCGAAACCCAGACAACTGCAGAGTGGGGCAGAAGAGGATTTCTCATCTCCGAGGCAATAATTCCCATCCGGAGGCTGAAAGGTGTAAAATTAACGCAAACTTAGTAAAATGCAGTATTGATTTTCTGTGATTCATAGGGGGATCTGCTTTTCATTACAATAGGGGGTCAGGGCTGAGCATATAATACGGGGAGGCTGAAAGGCTTTTGTGTGAATGACTCTTTGCGGATGGAAAAGGGGGGGTCCTCTTCAGAAGCTGTCTCTAGACCCGGCCCTTCCTTTCTGGTTGTCACCTGCAGGCCGGTCTGCTCCCCCCAAGCCCAGGAGTCTCCCCACTCGCCCCCCACCCCATGCCGCCCCAGGATAGGAACAGTTCAAGACCAAAGCTAAGTGCCCTCTGCTATCCCCGCCCCCCAACATGTTTCTCATCTGCGTGGGTTCCTGACAATGTTCTGGTGTGTCAGCCCGGTTAATGGTCTTATTAAGGTGCCACCACCCCGCTGAGTCAAGGCAGTGGCCTGGAGGGTATCAGTCTGTGTACCTTCACTTTAACCTGAGCACTAATGTATCTCTTAATGATAAAGAAAACGCAGAAGAATCAGCTGTGTCCGGGTAAGGATCCCCCCCACTCTGCTTTGGGTTCTGTTAAGATCCATGAGCTCTCTCTTGATCCCTTGACCCCCTATTTTGAAATTATTCAGGTTCCTGGCTGCCTCTTCTTCCCGGAAGGCTTCGATATTGGCATTTGAATGAGGCGGAGGTGGGGAGGCCCCTGAGAAATCTAAATATCCTCCTGCATCTGGTTTAATGTTGTTGAGATCCTATCACCCAGTGGCTGGCAGCGGTGGGGTTGCTCTCTGGGGAAATATGGTCAAGGTTACAGCACCTGGAAAAGCAACCAGGTGTGGGTCCTCAGTGCTGACCTGGAACTGGCTCCTTGCTGAGAGGTGGCAGGCAGCGCGGTGTTGGGGAGCCCCCTCAGGCCCCACCCAGAAGCCGGGCTCCTGCCCAACTGGAGGCCTGCGCCTCCCCTCCTAAGCGGGGTGTGGAGGAGATGCTGCAATTCGACCAGAATGTAACTTTCTAGCTAGTGTGTTTCCTTAAATGTCATTAATAATCAGGAACGTTGAATACAGAAGGGCAAGTTAAATCCTGTCATTGAAACAGCAAACAGCTTTAGTCAAATGTATTGGCAAAGGATTAAAAATGCATCAAGCATGTATTTGTCTTCTCTCTGGGAAGCCCTTATTAATAGTCTGAAGAGTGGAAAGCTTTGCCCTTACACAATCAGCACTGTAGTCGTTTCTTTAAAAATATGTTTTAATGTGTGAAATTGCAGGATGCCAACGTTGCCATTAAAACCCCTCTCCAGTTCCAATAATTTCTCCACTTACATTCCTTCCCCTTCCCCTCCCCGTCCTCCCCCCCTTCTAAAAAATTCTTCTTTCAAAACGTATTTCCAAGTGGTCGGAGCAGGAATGCAGGGTTACCGGTGGCGGAGAGGGGAACACACAGCTCCTGCCTCCAGTTCTGGCTGTGGCCACAGAGGGGGGCCAGGCTCGCTGCTCCTGGGGGACCCTGTTCACTGGCCAAGGGCACGAAAGCCTTTCCTTCTGGCGGGGAATTTAGACTCTAGTGTTTGGAGCAGAAAGAGCACCGTCTAGTCCCAGCTCCGTCCTGTCACTACTTGGGCACCTACTGCCCATCAGAGTCTAGTTTTTCAACATTTTCTGAGCACCTGTTGTGTGTGCCAGGGTCTTAAATGCGTGAGCTGCAGGGTCTGCCTTCAGAGACCCAACTTCTCTGCCATACACACAACCCCAGGAGGGTCTCCGCTCTCCATCCTTTTCCAGACCCCCATGCTCCAACACCATGACCCACGGAGAAATGGGAAGTGTGTGGAAAAAAATTACCCCTTGCTCCCGTCTTTCTTGAATTTCTACCAATTCCCAGGGCAATGGGTGACAGCCACAACGGTTTAGTGCTCCTCCTCCTGGCTCCTTCTCCCTTGTGCTTTAGATTCAGTGCTCATGCGCCATATTGTCAACACTCCCGCTCATGGACCACTATTGTCACACACACACACACACACACACACACACACACACACACTCAAGGAGAAAAAAAAAAATCAATGCAATTTGAATTTCTCTTCCCCAGCCCGGTCTTGGGTAAATTGTTGTGGAGAGCTATTGATCTCTTATTGCGATGTGATTTTTAAACAGCATTAAGGTAAACATAGTCTTATTGTGTTCATTTTACTGGATAACACTTATCTAGACAAAAGGAGACACGAAGCTGCCGAGGCTACTCAGCTACCTCCAGGAAAGATACAGTGAATCACCTCCAATAAAAACAAAGCAAAACAAAAAGCTCTCCATGCTGAACGGAACGGGAAATTGCTCTCTTGTCACTAATTTTGATTGAATTGAGTCGGCAATCTCTGAACTGGTTCACTGATACAACAATAGAAAACATTTAACTATTTCTTACGCTTTTATACTTAGAGAGTAGGTTTCTCAGATGGGGGATGTGTGTGTTTAAGGCTCAGACCCACACAGACGACAGATCGCCTGGGACTTGGATCCTGGGACTCGGTAAGGTGAGATGCTGTCCAGGAGAGTGCCTGGTGTCCACTGGAGGTGTAGACTGGGTCCTTGCCCATTGGGGGAGACTGGGGCCCCGAGTTAGTGATGTTAATGAGCATGCTAGCTGACAATTATTGAGGGCTTTCCGTGCATCATTATATGTATGGGTCCATGCAATCCTCACGACATCACCTTGATGGCACTACTTGAACAACCCCCATGTTTTACAGGTGGAAAAACTCAGCTGTTGCCAGACCTAGTTAAGGACCAATCTCAGGTCAGAAGCACTCTGGACCAGGAAGCAGGAAACTTCTATTCCAACTGCGGCTTCACTGATCGACTTGGCTCTAATTCCCAGCTCCTCCTTACCAACATCTAAGGTAGTCAGGTTTTCCCCTAGAGAAACAGAAACAATAGGATGAATCTATCTATCTATCATCTATCTATCTATCTATCTATCTATCTATCTATCTATCTATCATCTATCATCTATCTTCTTGCTCAGGGGAGCTCAGTCTTTTATCTCTTAAGACCTTCAACTGATTAGATGTGGCCCACCTACATTTGAAGGACAATTCTACTTTACTCAAAGGTCTACAGACTTAAGTACTAATCCCATCTAAAAAAAAGTACCTTCACAGCAACAGCTAGACTGGTATTGGACCAAATCTTGGTACCACGACCACACTGTAAAATGAACATATAAAATTATTCATCACATACGTTTTTTTTTTTTTTTTTTCTGAACGTTGGTCTCCTCCTTCAAAGAGTGGGAAAAGAACCCTCAGCTTCACTGCCTGGGGTTATGACCCTGTGCTTGTGAGATGCCCCACACTCAGCAAATGCCAGCTGCCTCCCTCTTCTCTCCTGGGATCACACTTTCCCCCACAGCAGGTGTTAGCAAGTCTTGCCTGTAAAGGCCAGAGGGTAAGTACTGTAGGCTTCGTGGGCCATTATGGCTTCGGCCCAAACTGTTCAACCCTGTCCCAGAGTGTGAAAGCAGCCACCGATGAGACATGCACAAATGGGCGTGGCCTTGTGCCAACAAAACTTTCTTGCGGTGACTGAAACGTGAGCTTCGTAAATTTTCATGAATCACAAAATCCTATCCTTCTTTGGATTTTTTTCAATCTTTAAAAAAAAGCGCACTCTCGGCTCTTGGGCAAAAGGAGCAGGGAGGCCGGATTGGGCCCGTGGGCTGCGGTTTGCCAAGCGCTCCACTGGGCCCTGAGACCCTCGAGGGCAGGAGCCGGGTAGATTTTGCTCGGCGGGGTATCCCCAGCAGATTTCCTGTGCAGAGCGGATATGCAACAAATAAACAAAATATATACTGCGTAATGGAGATTACAATCCTTGCTCCGTCCTCCCCTCAGGGTTGGGGGGAGTGTGATGCCGCGAAGGCCACATCATGCATGACAAAGTGCCAGCGCTGGCTGTCTGCTTCTCCCAGCTTTCGTCACCTCTTGGTTCTTTAGGGGACACATTGACATTCTTAGCAGCGACTATCACACAACGGCCAATACAAAGGGAAGAAACCAATGTTCTCAAACCCATTTTGTTGAGTTGTTCATTGGCTGTTTATTAATTTATTAACAATTTCACGCTCCTCCCACCCCCCAACAACACACACAAAGGCCAACGTTGTTTTCCTCGCTTCCCTGGGGAGCCCTCATTTCGGGGGTGGCCTGAGGAGAGACCAGCCAACTACGCCGTGTAGTCTATTAAAGCACAGCTGTTCGTCAGTTAGGACTCAGAAATGAGTCCTGCTGTTTTACGGTGGCGTGATGTGCCTCGTGTTGTCAGCAGGCACCATGAGACGGGCCTGTGGATCCCATTTCTCTCCTTCCAGCTCCCGCAGCTGCCTGCCTGGAGGACACCAGGTTCCCACGCTCCTGCTCCTCTGCTGTCCTCAGCCCTGTCTCGACCCCAACCACAGCCAGAGGGCACCGCTGCACCCCCACCCCCCACCCCATGAAGTCCAAAAACTGATCCACACCCCAAGGGTAGTGGGAAGCCAAGGTCACCATGGGTCCCCCACAGATGCAGCTGGAATAGTAGAGTGTCCTTCGTTTGACCCAAATGAGGCTTCCACTGGGATCCCTTATGTTCCGAGCAGCCTCCCCTCATGCTCCCTGCAAAGAGGAAGTTGGCTGTGGATTCAGAAAGTCTAAGCTTTAAATACCATTTACACCCACTCCCATTTCCTACCACAAATGAAAGGGCACATCAGAGAGAGTGCTGAATATCATCAAACAGTTCTCAACCAAAAAAAAAAAAAAAAAAAAAAAAAAAACAGTTCTCAACCTCTTAATGCAAGTCTAGCTGATTTTTATTTCTATAATATTTAGAATTATATTATTCAAAGTCTTGTATGAGTTGGCCCCACCTACCTGTTAACATCAGTTCATGCCAAGATACCCCAGGGCCTGTGCACTGTCTTCTTTGCCTCCTTTGGTCTTCCCTTGAATGTCACCTCTTCCCAGAGGCCTGCCCAGATCATGCTATCTAAAGGCATTCTCTGGGACACCTGGGTGGCTCAGTCAGCTAAGCATCTGCCTTTGGCTCAGGTCATGGTCCTGGGGTCCTGGGATCAAGCCCTGCATCAGGCTCCCTGCTCAGCGAGGAACCTCCTTGTCCCTTTCCTTCCCACTTGTGCTCTCTGCCACTATCTCTGTCTCTGTCTCTCTAAATTAAGTAAAATCTAAAAAAACCCCAAAACAATAATAATATTAAAAAAATAAAGGCCTTCTCTCTCTAATCACATCATCCTGTTTATTTGTATCATTTGTAATGCTTTGGTTTGTTGCCTCCTCTGCACCTTGTCACCCTCTGCTTTCGTGTAAACTCCATAGAAGTTTGGCACAAAGTAGGAACTCAATAAATCCTTGTTGACCAGATGGCTGAAATGTTTGGCTGGAGAAAGAGCATCCCAGTCTGGGAACTGCCCTGGAATAGGGATCAGAGCTCTGGGATTCTAGACACTGGTAGTGGCTGGGGCCAATCACTCCGCCTTTGGGCCTCGGTCTCTACAGCTGGGGAACAAGGGACATGGCTAGAACCTTTCCCATTAGGAGCCCTGAGACAGTTAAATGTTGCAAAGGTCATGAGCCGGGGAATGTCCAGCTCCTGGAAGGTATGGGTGGAGGGAGGCCCAGCTTTGTCACTACCACCCAGCAGAATCCCTGCTCCCTTTCCACAGTCACTGTTGAGTAGAAGGAGGGCCAGGGCCTGTCTAAGCCAACGCTAAGAAATTGAGAAGAAAAGACTTATTTGCTGGAAGAGAGACTGGCTTCCTCGGTGTTGTGGACTCAACTGTGTCCCCACAAAATTCATACGCTGGGGTGCTGACCCCTAGTATCTCAGAATGTGACTATGTTTGGAGACAGGGCCCTTAGACGGTGATTCAGGTGAAGTGGGGTCGTAGGGCAGGTCCTGATCTATCTGACTGGTTGGGATAGAGGACATTGGGGCCTGGGCACAGAGGGGACACCGTGTGAAGACCCGGGACAGGGTGGTCATCTGTACACCAGGGAGAGAGACTTCAGGAGAAGCCCATCCTGGGTACCAGCCCTTGGTCTCTGAGTCCCAGGCTGTAGGATTGTGAGAATAAATTTATGTACTGGAAGGCCCCCCACGCTGTGGTGCTCCACTATGGCAGCCCCGGGCAGCCGCCTCTGAGCAGTAGCACAGCTGACCTCTTGAAGGAAAGCTGACCTCCTTCAAGGTGCCACGAGAAGTGCGTCACGGCAAAGATCTCCCAGCAGGTCCTCATCACCCTGTATTGTGAGATGTAGGCGCTGAGGCAGAGAGGGGATGAAGGGGCCCACCCACGGGTGCGCAGCCCGGACAAGGCCATGCAGGAGCAGCACGGTGGTTAAGCATAGAGGCTCGGAGAAAGACCTCCGCCTCTGCAGCTTGGCTTTGCCCTCTGCTAGCCTGGGGGGTCTCGGCATGATTGCTTAGCCACGGTTTTGGGTTCTCTGTCTTTAAATGGGGTGAATCGCAGTGGTGTCCGGTGCTTAGAGCAGTTGAGTGGCTTCAAGGCAAGGTTGTGCTCAGAGGGCTTTCTTAGCACAGCAAGTGACACAGAATGAGCTCTTGACTCACGGGCACTGCTCACAGCTCTTGCACCAGGTTGCCCAGACTTGGGACCGGCCCTCTTTCCTCCACCTCTGGCCCCAGTGACAGAGGCTCTGGGCTGGAATGAAGGGGAGCTGGCTTCCAGCAACAAGTCTGGTCGTTGGGACCCCTCTCTGAGCCCTGGGGACCACTACTGAGCCTTTTAAGGACCTTCTCCTGCACCTCTGCTGCTGTGGAACAAATAAGAAGCCTGCTGTGGCAGCCAGTCACCTCCTTAATTAAGCAGCACAAATGTCACAAAGGTGTGAAAGCAAGACTCCATGTGAATAATCTAGCTCAGAAGATCAAGAACAAATCTGGGGTTGCAACGTGAATCTTTTTTTTTTTTTCTTCTATCTGTGATGAAATTATTGAGCTCCCTGAGAGCTGGCAAGAAGTCAAAGCAGCAGATGACGGTGGTTCCTAACCACATCTGCGGAGGCATGAGGGGTCCTGAAGGGTCTTGGAACCCCATCACTCCCTTGTCCTGGCCTACAGAGCGTGTGCCACCTCCTGGCTTTGCTCCTCTGGGAGGACTTCCTTAACCTCTCTGTGCCTCGGTTTCCACATCAGTATAATGAGATTTGGAACAGAACCTACCTCCTGGGTGGTTGGGAGGACCAAGAAATGCAATACGTGGAAAGCACTCAGCACGGCGTCTGCTCTAGAAATAAGAGAGAGCTACAGTCTGATAGTTCCTACTATTATCGTTATGTTAATTCTCCATATGGCCTCCACCTCCCCTGCCCTCTCCACCTGGACCTCCCCAGTGCCCCGATTTCTCCCCATCTACACCTGGCTCTATGGACTCCATTCATGCACCGATTCTCACTCTTCAGGCAATGTGCTGCTCTCGTCTCTGGCTAGCAGAATTGGTAGTCTGCTTGTTAGTCTGGTAGTCTGGTTACTAGTCTGGTAGACTAGTTAGTAGTCAACTCCCAACCTCCAGCTCTTGCTGCCTCCTCGGTGGAGTCTCTCCCAAGTGTCTGCAGATTCTGTAGCTTGTCTCATGTGGCTCTCCTAAAGCCTTGCATGGGGAAACCGGGGCCCACAGAGATCTATCTGTCCATGGTCACAGGGGTCACAGGTTGCAAAGCTAGGGCTCGGTGGCCTGCAGGCTGCCCTGATTACCCCATGTCTATCCCCATGCATGTTGTGTTGTATTCAAAGCCTTTGTGTAGCAGCCACTGACCCAACCCCGTATTGAATCCTTTTAGGCGGGCACAAGCCTACCCATCCCTGTATCCCTGCCATCTAGCATGACACCTGGCACAGACAGACGCTTGATAGATACGTGGTGAGTGAGTGAAGGGAAGAATAAATTGCACATGCATGTAACAAAGGGGCTAGATGTGAAGGAAGCTCGAAGCTCTCTTGTGGCTCCCAGAACTCTAAGTCGCATCATTCATGGAAATTTCTTCCTGTCAAAATCACGTTAGGAAAATTCAGCAGTGAGTAATACCGCACGATTGTTGATATAATTTGCACTTGCCACGGCTTCTTACTGAGACACAAACTTAAACATCACAGCGGTTGGTCAAATATGTGCATCCAGAGAATTCTAGGTGGTCTCAGAGTGGAACAACCTAGGTAGCCTGTTGGCCCTGTGGGGAGCTATTGAAGAAGAAAAGGTAGGAAGGAAGGAAGAGCAGACCTGTGCCTGGTCCTCCTCAGCTGCCTGCTGGTCCTGAAACCTTCATCAAGTCCCTGGGCCTCAGTTTCTACATCTGTAAAATGGGGACAATGTAAAATGGGGCTGTATGTGGTCAGAAATGTGGCTATGTCATGGAGAACCCAATGTGAGCCTGTCTCCTCTTCCTCCCTTTGCAATTTATGAGCTAGAGTTCAGTTTCCTTACTCGGACAGTTCAGGCACTGTGAGCCCATCTTTCAACCCCAAATCTTGTTCGGTCGCCACCTGTGGCAGCATCAACAAGCATTTATTGAAGATCTGCCTTGTGGCAATTGCCATACCTGGTGCCCCAGACAGCCCTGGTCAATGCTGCAGGATTGGCACAGATGACAGGGCCTCTTGGAGCTCACAGGACAGTACCATCTTCTCTAGCTGGGGTCTGATGTAGTTGTGAATGCTTGGGGACTCTCATGGGCAGAGAAGGAAAGGGTCACTAATGGGGTTGGGGAAACAAATGGCGTGTGGTGGGGGGTCCTAAGGAGGAGACGCAAGGCTCATGTTGGGCTCATCAGTAGACAGTGCGCTGGGCCAGGGGCCGCACACGAGCAGAGGTGGAGGTGGAGGGGCTTCCTGCTGAGTAGCATGTGGCTGAGAACGTGTCATGAAGTCTCTCCTTCCTCCCTGTTGTCCGCCCTTCCTTCCTCCGTCTTCTCTAATTCTCTCTCTCCCCCGACCAATTTCAGAAGGCTAGAGTTTCAGCTGAGGGTGAAGTTGGAGGATAGAAAAGGCAGCTCTCAGCGGGGTTCTACGTGGGTGTGGGAAATAGAAGAGATCAAATCAGAAAAGGATTAAAATATCCGTACAGTTTCTAAATCCTGAAACTAAGTGTGAGTCTGTAAAGGACAAAAGACAGAATACTGACTGTGTCCTCCTAACATCCCCCATCTCCTGCTTCATTCCTGTTTCTGCCTTGGGATGCCTGTGACACAAGTGTAAATCCCAGCCCTCAGCTGGCGAGCATCTGATTTCTCCCAGTTTTGGCTTAAAGGGAACAAGAATGCTCTGTTGTCTTCTCTCTCTCTCTCTCTCTCTCTCTCTCATCTTTCCATCCTCCTATCTGTCCATCCATCCATCCATCCATCCATCCATCCATCCATCTGTCCATCCATCCATCCATCCATCCATCCATCCATCCATCCGTCTGTCCATCCATCCATCCACCAGGTATTAATATGGCAGTAGAAAAGGAGCACACAAGAGGAGCAGGGACAAGTAGCTCCTGGTGTAGTTATTGAGGTCATGTAGACTCAGGGCTGAGTTCTATCTTCTAGTTACTGCTTTCCTGGCCAAGTCACCACATCATTCAGAGGCAGCTTTGTCATCAGGGGGCTGATAGAACCTGCCTTGCAAGGTTGTTACTCATCATCCCCAAGTGCTTCCTCTGGTGATGTGGATGGGAAATTCTCACAAAGCTACTACAAGGCAGAGCTGCTAACAAAAGGGCTATATGCAAAGCTTTCCTGGCAGAGGACAGGGCAGGACTGCACTGGCCCTACTCCTTGGGAGTCAGAGAGATGAGATCCTGTGGGGAAGGTTCTCATTATTCCTGAAGCCCTGGCTTCTTGGGATGCCTCATTCCACCAGAGGCCAGATGTGGCTTGGGGAGGAAGTGTGTGATGCCTGCCTGGGGGGCATGTACAGCAGTGGGGTGGGGCGGCCAGTGATCCCTCCAGGAGGGGTTCGTGTGTGGACTATTCTCTACAGTGGTGGGGCACTCAGAGACAGGGCCCCTCATACATTACAGCCCTGTATCCTGGGTGGGGGGTCCTTCACCATGTTTTTTCCAGGAAAGGAATCTTCGTGGGCTGAGAAGGGCAAATCACACGGCTGAGATCACACCACCAGTGGGTGGACACACAGGTTGGCAGGAAGTTCAGAACTAGGAGGGCAGCTCAACTGACCCAGCCCCACCTCTGTTTTGGTTTCAGAGAGGAAACCTCCACCTTCAACTCCAACCTGTGGAATGGGTACGTCCTGAACAAGAGAATGGCCAACAGGTGCTGGAGATTCACTCCGTTGGTCTGGCCAGGGTGTGGCCGGAAACACAGAGCTGCACACCTGTATGTCCCCAGGGGTGGTCCTGGGACAGGGCAGGCAGGGCAAAGCGTCCTCAGGGTGCCCGCAACACGAGGGGCAGTGAGCAGGTTGAAAAGGCTTCTTCCATGAGGCCAAACATCTTCATTTTAGAGAGCCAGCTTTCACTCTGAGACAATTCCTGCCTGACTTAGAATTTGGTTGGCAAAGTCCTTTATTTTATGAAAAGAGGATATTTTATGAAAGGTGGTACTAGGCTTTTGTTTTAAAGTTTTGGCCAAAGGCTGGCAACTCTGTTGATTTTTCTATCATCTATCTATCTATCTATCTATCTATCTATCTATCTATCTATCTATCTATTTATCTAATATATCCTTCTATTATTTATCTATCTATTCATCTATCATCTGTCTATCCATCATCTATCTATCTATCCTTCTATATCTATCTATCTATCTATCTATCTATCTATCTATCTATCTATCTATCTATCATCTATCTATCATCATCTATCTATCTATCTATCTATCTATCTATCTATTTATCCAATATATCCTTCTATTATTTATCTATCTATTCATCTATCATCTGTCTATCCATCATCTATCTATCTATCCTTCTATATCTATCTATCTATCTATCTATCTATCTATCTATCTATCTATCTATCTATGTCCATCTATCATCCCTTACCTATCTGCCTTTAATTTTAAAAGATTCTGCTTTGGGACCCCATAGATCTGGGCTCCACTGCTCTGTATATCAGAAGGAAGGAAGTTTTGTGAATTGGAAGCTCCCTGCACCTTCCAGGGGGTACTAATCAGCTGCCCCTTTCTAGCTATATGACAATACAAAAGTGGCTGCCCCTCTCAGAGCCTCCTATGCTCCTCTGCCAACTGGACTCACTGAGTCTGACTTGGAAGGGCCACTGTGAAGCCTGGGAGTCAGAGAGTTGGCAGGGGGTAGGGGGATGACTCTGGACTCACAAGGTGTCAACCATCGAGGCTTGACCCCATTTACTCATTCATTCACCAGCTAACTTAACAAAGTCCATGGGCCATTTCCTAAGGACCAGTGCCTATGGGGGATGCTGAGGGGAGCAAAAGCCTTCAGCTTTTCACTCTAGTAGGGACCCCAATAAATACATAGCCAGTCTGGTCTCTGGGTAGGGTGAAGAGGGAGGGTTCTGGGGAGGGGCGTGGGGTGTCACTGGAGCACAGAGAGCTGGAGTGGGGAGCAGCATCTCACTCAGCCTGGGGTATGGGTGCTGGATGGGGAGGGCCTTCTGGCTCCCAGTGGGCAATGCTCAGGAGCTGCGGGGACAGGTTCCTGGGGAGACTAGGAATTTAAACACCAGAGAAAATGCAAATGTGAGATTTCTTGGAATAATGGATGGACCAGGGGCTTTTTTAGAGCAGAACTGATGTGGAGGTGATGCCTCTCTGAGGGTCTGAGTAACAGAAGGTCTGAATTCAGAAGGGCCCTCTCTGTTTATGGAGCTCCTTCCCAGATTTGATTTCTTTTTTTCTGCAGGACACGCCCGCAAGGTGGATACCATTACCTCCACGGCACAGGACGACCTGGGGACGTGGACAGATGAGATGCCTTGCTCAAGGCCAGTTGGCCGGTCAGCTGTGGTGTGGTTCTGGACTTTAGGTCTGGCCCATCAGCTCTCCGATGGTGGATATTTTTTCCCAAACCCTCGGGACTCCACAGCTACCCTTCCCTTTTTTTCTCTCTGACATCAACTAGCTTTAGAAAGATCGGTCAGCTCCTCCAGCCAGTGACCTAGTGTCCTGTCACTCTAAGGAGACGCTGACTTCTGTTTCGGTGCTCTGTCCTGTCTGTGGCCACCGTGAAATGGGCAGCAGTTCTTGACACCCCCACCTCTCGTTCCCTCCCCAGTGTGTTGGAGGGGGCACCTTCCGAAAAATGATTTTAGAAGGTGCCTTGGGGAAAAATGGGATATGTTGACTCCCACAGTGTTTGAAAGGCCGGCATCTGGGGGAAATTTATTATTTATATTCTGCTGAGAGAGTCTGTGGTTATGCTTTTCTCCAGTGAAAACATTTGATAAAAAGCCCAACAAAGCAGAAAGAAAAAACTCAACTTTGGGGTGGGGGGGGGGAGGAAATAACATTTAGCAACTGAAGTTGGACACTGATGGATTTTCCAGGTTAAATCTTTTGGAGCTAGGGAATGGACCACTCTCCCAGCTATCCTGTGTAGACGTACAGTTAAATGAATATTGCCCTGTGTTAGTTTTGTTGTTGGGTGTACAGGGTCCTTTTTCTTTTTTTTTTTAAGGATATAAATTCCAACCATGTTTTGTGTGAAGGGTCTCAGTGCATACTGACATTGTGAGTGTCAGCCCCAGATCACTTTAATCAGAGAGTGGATATGCATGATAAAACGGATAAGGGACTTTAATCAAAAAATCCGCTGGCCTGGAAACGTGACGCACTCCGCCAAACACACTTCATCCCACTTTTCTTGTGCCACTGCCAAGATTCTATTTCATGAATATGCATTGGGCATGATATTACATTAAAATGTGACATTGGTGTATGGTGTGGAGGATTTAGAGTCCCCCCCATATATATGTATATATCTGTACACACACACACACACGTGTGTGCATATATACATACGTGTGTGTACACACACACACACTTACATATAGTCTTCTGCGAAGTTTTGTCAATTGGGCATTAACGTCCCAATGTGATTATATCCGCCCCCCCAAGCTTATTTGGGAGCTGAATATTGGATTTACAACCTAGATCATCCCTGTACGAAACTAATAGCGACAGGAGGCAGGGGTTTTATTTATACTCTACCCAGGGGCACTCTATCTGGTCTCCAGCAAGGGTTACATCTTTCCATATAAAGTGCCCCTTTGTGAGAGAGGGCACAGGCCGGCGATTTTGTGGTTTGTTTCTATTTCAGGGAATTAATTCTGGCGTGGGGAGTGGGGGCCTGCCCGCTTCTCCCCACTGCCCTCTTAGACACGGGCCTGGAGCCCGGGTGAGGACGCACATGGCCGCCTTCCCCTGGCACTCACCGTGTGCTTGGACCTCCAGGAGCTCTTAGTTCCTCGGCTCCCTTCAGCACCCAGCTCTCCCCTCTGCCTGCTGGGCTGTTCCTCCATCTAGACGGAAGCTGCACATTTTGAGGATTTATCGGAAATAATATCAGGCCCTGCAAAGCAAACTCCTTGCAAAGAAAGCTGCACTGTGCAGATGAAAGATGAATGTATTGTCAGATCTTGTTTGATATCTTGTGGAGTCTCTCCCGTGGAAAAATTCTGGGTGGCGTTTGGCAAGCACAGATCCCTCTAAAGGAATCGGGGACTGAATGGCTCCATAGAGCATTATTTGCATAGAAATGGGCTGGTGTTCTGACTCCCCGCGGGGTTGGGTGTTCCTAGGCATCTGGGGAGGGGAGAGGACATTGGTGGCAAATAGCTAGTGCTAGTACCTACCACACATTTTGGCTGTATAGACAATTGCCTACATGGTGGGATTTTTTTCTGGGCATTCCGGCCTCCGGAGCCCCACTGAAAATCTCTTTCACAAGGAACAGTTATGGAGATGGTGTAGTGGGTTGACTAATGTCCCTCAATTCATGTTCATCCGAAACCTTAGAATGTGACCTTATTTGGAAGTAGGGTCTTTGCAGATGTAATTAGTTGAGGAGCTGGAGATGAGATGATTCTGGATGTAGGGGGAAACTTGGTCCAATGACTGGTGCATATGTAAGAACAGGAGAGGACACAGAGAGGGAGAGAGAGCAGAGATGGGAGAGATGGGGTCACCTGGGGCCACCAGATGCCAGAGAAGGCCAGGAAGCATTCTCTTCCAGAGCCTTTGGAGGGAGCATGGCCCAGCTGATACCTTGATTTTTGGACTTCTGGACTCCAGAACTGTGTGGGAATGGATTACTATTGTTTTAAGGTGCCAGGTCTGTGGACCATTGTTATGGCCGCCCCTGGAAACCAATGCAAGTCATATAATAAAGGGTTACCAGAGACCATCCCCTAAGAAAACCCTTGATGTTGACCCCTCACTCCCCACTCTACAGCAGCGTGGCTTGAACTGTGTTGATCTCATCTGCAAGTCGGAAGTCCAGGCCTGTTTTCATGTCAGCAGGGTGAGCTCCCAGGAGGAAGAACACAGAGATCCCAGACAAATGAAAGCCTCTCAGTGTGGAAACCCAGCAGGAACCTGTGTGCCCAGGCAGGACATGGTAGCTTGGCAGGTCCCCTTCCATCACAAAACTGCGAGATGGCACCTATGGGTCAAAGCCTTGAGACTGTGGATTTAAAACCATACCCAGCACACATGATTCAGCCTCTGTGAGCTCTGAGAGAGCAGGAGAGGTGAGCTCCAAAGGTAAGACAAACTCCTTGCATAGGAGTGCACGGGGCAAATGTCGCAATGGTGTCTGGTCACATCATCACAGCTACCTGTCCAGGTGGTGCTGCTCTGTTCTGAAGGCTCTGGCACGGACTGTTCAGTACCTTTCTTTTTCTTTCCAGATCAGCAACTTTTAAGTGCAAAGATTGTACCTGATGAAAAATTGAGGCATTGGTGGCGTCATCCTCAACCAAAAGACATGGGGTCCTGAGAGCCATGGAAGCAGAAGGGCCCTTTAGGGTGACCATAGAGGAATTCACGATGACAGCACAGGGTGGGTGCATATATGGCTTGATCACCCTTAGCAGGTCCCTTCATGTCTCTGAACCTCACTTTTATCACTTGAAAATTGTGGGTAAAAATCAGAATCAGCACACAGGGTTGATGGAGAGACCAAATAAATTGAGATAACTCATCAACAGTCTATAGACTGTGAAGCTCTACATAAGATTAATATTATCCTTTAGAGGTAGTTTTCCTTCCTTCCTTCCTTCCTTCCTTCCTTCCTTCCTTCCTTCCTTCCTTCCTTCCTTCCTTCCTTCCTCTTTCATCTTCAGGACTCCCAGCTCTGCCGGTGTGGGAGTCCCAGTAGTGAGCTCCCTTTCTGGACAAAGGCATGCATATCATCTGGCTGGAGAAAGGCATCATTTAAGGCTAGGAGTCTTGGGAAACCTTCTTTGACAATTAATAGACGTGTATTGATTTCAGAGCACTTTGCCCACCGACTGCCAACATGTCCAAATTGCTTCTCGCTAAAAACTAAAATCAGCAATCTTGGACCTTCTTCATCCACTGATGGCTTCCAGCGACATCAGAATGACTGACAGACCAGTGCCGTCTGCGTTCAGGGACCTCCAAGAGCAAGGCCTGTGGGTCACCTTTGAATATCAGAGGTTGCAAATTGCAGTTGGGGATCTGCTGGGAGGAGAAGCAGGGTTCTTTGTGGTTGAAACTGAAGTCTGTAGGGATTCTCTCCTATTTGGTCTCTATGTTACTATTTCCACCATATCCTGAAATCAAGAAAGAGAAATATTGTGGTGTTCAAAAGCTGGACCGCCACTCCGTAGGGCCGTGATGGCCCCATGCGGGAGGGATGGTGTCTGGACCATCAGCAAGGATGAGAGCCAACCTGGAGGGACCGCTGGGTGCCATGGACCCAGCCCCAGGGCATGTGTCCTCGGTTTTGCTGCTCACAGGGCGTGAGACCTTGCCATACCCCCCTCCACTCCGGGGCCTCAATCTTCTCATCCACAAGATGAGCCTTACTCCATATCAGAGGAAATTTGTGAAGATTGAAAGGGACCCTTTATAAGCAAAATCCACCTTGAATGACTATGGAGCAGTGGCAAATGCTGTTGTGTGTGTATATAACCTCGTTGCACATCCATCCCTTGTCAAAATGGTGGTGTGTCCAGGGAAGGTCCCACAACCTTAAGTAAATAATTTTCTTGGAAAAATTCCACATGCTGCAATTTGAGCTCAAAAGGCAAACCTGCTTATGGGGTTTGGGTGGTGATAGTTGGCAAACACAGATGTCAGTGTGTCCACCTGTGGTTTCTGGCAGGTCAAATGACCCTTGTGTCCCGAGTGTGACTATCTGGTTCTTAACTTTATGAATCATCCTGAGCGACCGTTCAAACGGGGAAGGTGCCCGAGCAAGGTAGGGGAGGCTCTTCTCGTTTACAGCCATCATTACTACTCAGATCCAAATCTCCAAACTCTGTAACCCAAGGGTAGGGGCAGAAAGAACATTCCGCGTGCATTTCTGACATGCTTGGTGATAATGAATCCTTTTGCATTTGCTTATGTCATGTTGATGCCTCACATTGGGTTATATCATGTCATGTTTCATTATTCTAGAATTCATAAGACATAGTAGAATACTGGCAGGAATTTGGGAATTAGGGGGAAAAAAAACAACCCACAACCCCACACCTACAGTATATTTTTCTTATCTGTTTCCCACTGCGGTTTCAGTTAGAAAGCTCCCCCTGTGACTTTGCGTTATTAATTAGGATGGTTGGTTATCTGCTAGGAGCAGATATTTCTAAGATACAGGCACACAGTATGTGAACAGGAGTATCTGGGGACTCACTCTACTTGAAGAAATAGAACCATACTTGAAAGTTGCATTATGTGGTAAGGACAAATGCATCTAAAATTAACTCACTGGTCTGATTTCTTCCCCCTTCCTATGCAGGGGCTATATATTTTTGTCTTTGTCTTTTTAATGTTTTCGGGTCCTCCAGACACATGCAAAATTTTGACTTTTCTTCTTTTATGCTGGGGCCGCTGAGCCATTTTTTTAAGACACTTATTTTATTGTCGTAAGAACACTTAACAGGTCTGCCTTCTTCACAGATATTTAAGAGCACGATAGTGTTGTTGTCTACAGGCCCAGAAATGCCTGCTGTTCTCTAGAACTTACTCATCTTGAGGAACTACAACTTTATACCAGTTGAACAACTTCTCTGGTCCCCCCTATTCCCACTCCCAGCCCCTGGCCACCACCACTCTATTCTTGGCTTCCACGAGTTCCATTATTTTAGATAGCCCGTGTAAGTGGAGGCATGCAGTCGTTGTCCTGTGACTGGCTCCTTTCACTCAGCAGAACGTCTTCCAGTTTCCTCCACGCTGTTGCATTTTGCAGGATTTCCTTCTTTTGCAAAGGCTGCATAATATTGCACCGTATGTATACACCACGTCGTCTCTGTGCATTCATCCACCAGTGGACACTCAGGCGGTTTCCTTGTCTTGGCTGTTGTGCATACAGCTGCAACGAACACTGGGGTGTGCATAGCTCTTAGAGATACTGATTTCAATTCTTTTGGATAAATACCCACAAATGGCACGGCTGAAAGATATGGTAGGTTCCCCTTTTAGTACTTTGAGGAACCCTCATACTTTTTCCCATAGCACCTGCAACTACTTCTAGATAACACTAGATAGAGATTTTTGCCTCTGCAGTGCTTACCAGAGGGTTTGGGTTGGATGCCAATAAGAAATAAAGAAAATGACTCAAAATTTAAAAAAAAAAAAAGACCCTATTGCAATGTAGGAATAACCAGTCCACTCGTGTAAAAAAGATCATGATGTTGGTCTGGCTGGGTTTCAGGAAGAGAACATAGTACAGTTAGTTTGCACCTTAATTTCTGCCCTCCACCCCCGCCCTGATCAGCACTGATTATTAATCTTGCCCACACAGCCTGACTCTCTGGAGGGATCGGGGAGCTGTGATCGCTGTTTGCTGTCAGGCTGCTTGAGGTTATGCAGCTTGAACATCTGCACCTGTGTGTGGAGGCTTCTGGATGGGGTGCTCCCCTTCGCACGGTGCTGGAAGGCCAGGACCCGGCAGTGCACACAGTCTCCCACTCCCACATTCCTCCTCCGTGAGGGGGTTTGGTGGAGAAAGCCTGTACGTAGGAGCCACCACCAAGATGGCAGGTGCTGTACCTCTCTGGTGTGGACTTTCTGAGAACACAGTTGGACACTGCAGGTGAGATGTATGATCTTCATTCCCCACTGCCCTTTCCAAGTCTGAGATAGGAGTGTCTCCAGAGGCCAGGTTCAGGCAAGGAGGGTTGGAATGGGGTGAAGAGACCCAGGTCCTGCTTTGGTCTGTGCCAGAGGAAAGCCTGTGTGTGCATGTCGACCTTCACGACAGAGCAACCCTACCTGCTGGTGGGATTTGGACCGGAGATGTCCTGTGGACCAACTCATCGGATCAGAGATCTCTCTTTCTTTGAGGCTTGGAGGTGCTCTGGCGAGGGGACAAAGGAACGAGGTAGCATTAAGATAGTAGAAATGTTCTCTCTAACATTGTTGGTATGGTTACCAGATTTAGCAAATAGACCTACAGAATGCTGGGTGAAATTTGAATTGGAGACATACTTACTGGGGGCATATTTATATTAAAAAAATTATTTGTTGCTTATATGAAATTCAAATCTTGCTGGCTGCTATGGACTGAATTGTGCTCCATCCCCACCATTTCATATGCTGAAGCTAGAACCCAAATGTGATGGTATTTGGATGTAGAGCCTTTAAGAGATAATTAGATTTAGATGAGGTCTTGACAGCGGGACACTCATGAGGGGACTAGTGCCTTCCCCAACATGTGAGGACACAGAGACAAGGTGGCCGGAGACAGCGCCTTCAGTAGAAAATGACCATGCCAGGGCCACCTGGTGGCTTAGTAGTTGAGCATCTGCCTTTGGCTCAGGTCTTGATTCCAGTGTCCCAGGATTGAGTCTCACTTCAGGCCCCCCACAGGGAGCCTACTTCTCCCTGTGTCTATGTCTCTGCTTCTCTCTGTGTGTGTCTTTCATGAATAAGTAAATAAAATCTTTAAAAAAAGAAAAGAAAAGAAAATAATCCTGCATCCTGATCTTAGACTTCTGGTCTCTAAAAAGAAGATAACACGTGTCTGTTGTGTACGCCATCCAATTTAGGGCATCTTGTTATGGCAGCCCAAGCTGATCTAGACACCAGGCATCCTGTGTTTTATCTGGCAACCCTAGTCATTGGTTTAATTTTTTTCCTGCTTATGGCTAGCGTTGCCAACACTGTTTGAGCTGCCCAGGAGTGGTCATGGTTGGGGAAGTCGGCTGTGGGCAGGGGCCGAGTTGTGAAGGGGTAAGAGGTGGATAAATTGAAAGATATCAAGAAATTTTCTTTTTAAGTGTTACTAATTCTTGGGAAATCACAACAATGTGGCATAGGCTGCTTTTGTTGCTTCCCAGCAGGGAGGAAAACACATTTTCAGTGACCTATGTTGGTGTCATCCAACTATAAAGGTCCCAAATCTACAAAGCGTGTGGAGTTCGTTTGTCATTGCTCCTGTGGTCCAAAGTCCCGCATCAGCTCACACAGAAGTGAGATGGTCATGTTGGCAATTCGTGGGTGAAGAGTAAACGAGGGGAGCTACAAACATCTATAGTTTGAGGTAGGGAGATGCTTCTTTATGCCCCAGTCTTGAGTCCTTGGCTTTTTTTTTTTTTTTCTCAATACTGGAAGGCACTTGGCATCTTGTCAACGTAGAGAGTCCTTGAGCAGAAGACCTAGTTCCTCACTGGTGATTTGTGGGATGTTCGGCAAGTTACTTGTCCCCCACGAGCCTCAGTATCCTCTTCTGCAAAACGGGGTTGCAATGGACAACGATTGACTTGCATAGACTGAGGTACAGCCTAGCCTGGCCTTCTGTAGGTATCCAATAACTGGCAGACATGATTTTCACTCAAATAGTTTGTGTCCCAGTCATAAATACCCCAGCCAGAGTGTGTGTAGCATGAGATCATTAGGAGCACTTACAAATAAAGATATTTCCCTCTTAAGTGGAAGGCTATTTCATGGTGAATAAATATTGTATTGATAGCATTAATAATAAAAAATACAAATGTGACTATAAAGCAGTATAATGGATATTACTTAGCATTGCGGGGATCCAAGTGGGTTTGGGGAATCAGTTTGATTTGTGGGGTTTTTATGCCTAGGCAGTCACAATAAATAATAGTTATATTAATTGGGCTCCCTGATCAGAGTTATGAAAATCATGTATTGTAAGAATTATATAAAATACAGTGGAATAATTGTTTCAATAAAGAAGCTCCTGCCCTGCGGATAGATACGCACATATGTCACTGTCCACAGTTGCTGGGTGGCCTGGGGCTTCTCGATGCAGATTCTAAGAAGTGGGTGCTGGGGCTCTGGTTCTCCAAATGACCCTCTTCCCAGGTTTCTTGATCTGACCGTCTGTCTCAGCTGCATCCACCCAACAGAGGTGTAGAGGGGTTCCTTGAATTATCTTGAGCCACGGGGAGCCTGGAGAGACCCTTTGACATCATGTTCTCCTGGAGAAACCGAGGCTCAGATTTACATGTGAGTCATGTGAATCTCCAAAGCTGTCCTGTAATTGTTCAGCTTTGACTTTCGGGATCGCTCACGAATGATTTCTTTTTGACCCCTTGGCCCTGGGAGACCCTGGACCTTGTCCCTCTCTGCCATGTGTGAAACACGTAACCCAAGCCATGTATTGGTTATTTTGGTTGACCCTCCAACTTCTATTCCACCCCAGATAACTAGCTGGGGCCGCCTAGGCCCATCAGAGAACCCTAAAATCTCAGGGGCTTACCAACACACCCTCAATGATGTCTAGACAGGTGGGTGAGCTTCCCGGCAGGTGATTCAGGAGCGCAGATTTCCACATCCTATGGTGCTGTCATCTGTTAGGGCTTTTGCTGGGTCCTCTGTATTCAGCTGTTCATGAGACAGCCTGGAGGATCACAAAGGACACTGTATGGATGGGCCTGGGAGGAGAATTGCTTTTCTCATCTACTTTTGGAAGGAGCTGGTCACATGGCCTGATCCGAACTGTAGGAGAGGCTGGAGTCTTCCCGAGTGTCCAGGAGAACAAGGTGGATTCAGAGGCATCTATCGGGTTTATCCTACAATGTCCATATTCATCTTCTCCTTGTCGGGAGGCAGCTGAAGAATGGGTATGTCACGTGGTCTATGCATCTGTAACCCAGTCCCAGCTAATGAGTCTGGAAGCCATGACAGCTGGGTCTTCCAGGAAAGATTCTCTTGCACCTAAAGCTACAGGCTCATCTCTTCCTTTGGAGAAACCCCGGAATGGCTGCATCTGGTTCCTGCCTTCCTGAGGAAGAGGCTCACCCATAGAAAGGGGCCAAGCAGAGGGAACATAGCATAGCCAAGCAGATTCCTGACATGTGGTGCCTGCAAGCTGCCCTGCCTCTGGACCTCTATTGCTGGGGGGTAATCCATCATCTCATTGTTGAAGCTGGTTTGAATTTGACCTTGCTGTGGCTCATGGCTGAGATCATCCTAACCCGTAGCAGCGACAGTGAAAATCCATTGTTTCTGTGTCCTAAAAGCGGGCAAAGGATGTGTCACTGCTATTTAATAAACTGGATCATTAGCCAGCCCGTGCCAGACATGCAGGTTAGACTCAAATGCCCAGAGGCGAGTTGGAGAAGGAGGTGAGCATGGGCTCCAGATTCAGAAAGAGCTGGATTCAAAATCCTATAGCTTGACTGCTCATCCACTGTGACCTCGGGCAAGTTACCTGCCCTGAGGAGCCTCTCTCTTTCCAGAGGCTCCCAGTGTCTACTCTGCCAAGTTGTTGAAACTGTCTCTGGGAAGCGCTGGCCCACAGGTGACACTTAATGGTTGGAAGGTACTTTTTAGCTTAATTGACTGGTTCCAGGAAGAAAGCACCGATTTCTTCAATGTGTCAACTCTTTGGGCCCCAATTAACCAGTCCATTTCCTTCCCCCACTTGTACAGGCAGCCTTGCAGATGGGGGTTTGTCTCTAAGATCCAACTTGAACATGGCAGCTGGGGTCGGACTCTCCATTATTCATATTCTGCAGTAATGGGCTCATTACGCATTTCCGCGCGGCTCCGTGGGTCCTGGAAGGAAACCAAAGACCACTTCTCCAGTGCTAATTTTCTTCCTCGAGATGCTTACCCTTTTTGGAGGGAATGCCAACACATCCAGGGAGGCACTCAGATCCTTTTTTGGAAGGAGACAGGATATAAATTATTAGCAAGTAAATAAATAAATAACCATTTGATTCTGTCAATTTAAGAGGAAAAAAAAATCAGTCAACCCAGAGTTTGCTGTCATGTTGAGACCCCTTGACTGACTGAATTATGAACGTTTTGGAGAGGGGAGCGAGGGGAAGGAACATTAGCATCGTGCTGCTCCCTGACGAGGAGTTTTGGAAACAAAACTTAGAAAACAAGAAGAAAGTTCGAGTGGTGGCCTCATTTCTACTCATGCAATTAAGCAAAGCCCAGACATAAAGCACTGTGTGGGCGCGGAGTGGGTGGCAATGCAATATCTGGACCTCTCTCTCTTTGTTTCCCTTATAAAAAATTAAAATCCAACGTCATTTTGATGTGTTTCTTGGTCTCAACACAAATGGTTGTTTTTCTACAACTTTAGTTCTAATGTTAAAAATGAGAGGCCGCCATGTTCAAAGACTCCATTCTCTTTTATGAAGGGGAGGCTCTTCCGTTAACGGAATGCTTTTGCATCTTCCTATGGATTTTTTTAAAAAAAATCCTATCCATTTATTTGAGAGAGAGAGAGAGAGAGAGAGTGCAAGCAGTGGAGGGACAGGAGAAGGAGAGGGAGAAGCAGACTCCCCACTGAGCAGGGATCCCCATGTGGGGTTTGATCCCAGGACTCTGGGATCATGACCTGAGCCAAAGGCAGATGGTTAACCGACTGAGCCATCAGGCGTCCTTTCCTATGGACTTTTAAAAAATTAACAAAGACTTCATCCTCCCCCCTCCCTTTAACATTAAGGTATAATTCCCTTGGTAGAATTCATCCTCTTTGGTGTATAGTTCTGTGAGTTTTGGCAACTATGGACAGTGGTGCCAACACCACCCAAAGATGTGGATGGAGCTCAATTTCTACCACCCTAAACGTTTTCTTGGGTCCCCTTGTTGGCACCCCTCCCCACCCTCCTTGGCCCCCGGTGACCTCTGATCTGTTTCTGTCTTTCTTGTTTTACCTTTGCAACAACGTGGCTTACACACAATCATACGGAATTTTGCCTTTTGAGTCTGGCTTACTTCACGTGGCCTAAGGACTTCGGGGTTCACTGAGGTTGCTGTATGTATGAGTAGCTAGGGTGCCGCTTTTTTATTGATGGATAGTGTTCCGATGTCTGAATGTACTACTTTGTTTATTCATTCCCCAGTTGAGAGACATTTGGATTATTTCCAAGTTTTGGTACTTATGAGTAAAGCTGCTATAAACATTCTCCTACAGGCTTTTTATATGAACATAGGTTTTCATTTTGTTCAGATAAATACTTGGAAACGAGATCATTGGATTGTATGGTAAGCGTAAGTCTAACTTGGGAAGAGGCCATCAAGGCCTCTACCACCTTGCGGCTGCCCCACAAGCAACGTTGAAGGGTTCTAGGTACTCAAATCCTTGTGGGCACTTGGGATCATGTTCCCCCTTTAGCCTTTCAGACAGGTGTGTAGTGGCATCTCACCTTGGTTCTGCGTGTGTTTTCCTAGTGATGAACCATGTTGAGCATCTTTTCTTGCATTTATTTGTCATCTTTCTATTTTCTTTGGTGAGATGTCTATTCAAATCTGCCCACTTTTTTTTAAGTTGGGTTGTTGGTTTTCTTTGTATTGAATTTTGAGAGTTCTCCATGTGCTTTGAATGCAAGCCTTTTATCAGATATGTGCTTTGCAAATATTTTCTCCCGGTCTGTGTCTTGTCTTTTTCTTCTCTTACCAGTGTCTTTTGGAGAACAGAGGGCTTAGTTTTGGTGAAGTCTCCTGTTTCAATTTTTTCTTTCATGGATCACATATTCAGGTGTCACATCTGGGAGGACTCTACTTGACCGAAAGTTACAAAAAGCTTCTCCTATGTTTTCTTCTAAGAGTTTTATTGTTGTAAGTTTTATATTTAGATCTCTGATCCATTTGAGTTAATTTTGTGCAGGGGGCAGGGGCCACGGATTCTTGATACCCTTTTGCACCAATCACCTGGTCACTGTGAGAGCCTGGAGCATGTTGGCCAGCCCCATCCCGTGCTGGCACATCCCCACTGGCATGCCTCGAGTTCACCTCTAAGTCTCCTGTCTGGTTTCTCCAAAGCAATGGTATTATCAGAACTATAACATAACAAGGAGAAAGCCACAGAATGGACCAGAAACAGCTTCTTGCTTGGATTCAGGATTCTGGATATGAGTCTCTCCTCTGCCACTTACAAACTAGGGTGTCCTAGTAGGCCAGAAGTTTCCTTCTCTGAGCCTCAGTTTACTCATCTACGAAGGAGAGATAATTTTTTTCACAAAAATCTTACTAAGCGGCTTACGGCTTCAATGTCACAACATATGCAAGAGAGCTTTGCAGATCTGTCACACAGTAAAGATGTTATTTCAAGTGCCATGTTTCCCCTTGGCATCTTGGTGACATGCCTAGATGCTCTCCAGGTCTCCCTGTCTCCAACCCACCCACATGCACTCACCAAGGACTCACCTGATGTAGTTGTTTCAGGGGAGACATTATCGGTCCTAGGTCCTTTCCACTTCTCTTTATGTCCTTCGAGGTACCCTTGACAAAAGCAGAGAAGACCCCCCCTCCAGTTTTAGCTCGGTCACTTGACTTGTTTTATCCAATAGAATGAGGTTGATATGACAGTGTGCCACTTCAGAGCCTAAGCCTCGATAGGCTCTGGACGTTTCTCCTTGTGCATTGTAGTTCTGCCATTTTCATGGGTGGGATACAGCTTCTGGTCTCAGGAGGAGGATGAGAGACACATGTTGCAGAGCTTTCCTGGTCAAGACCAACCAAAATCAGCTGCCTGCAGATGTGTGGGCAAAATAAATGTTTGTGGTTTGTTATGCAACAGTAGTTGACTAATACACCCACTGCCTTTGCATTGCAGTGACCTGTTCATGAAGAAAGAAACTGCTATTTTTTGGATGGACAGAGGGGGGCCAAAAAATTATCTAACCCATTCTTTACAGCCCAGCTCAAAAGCTGCCTCTCCCTTGAAGCCTTCCCTAATGATTCTGGTGCAAATGGATCTCTCTCCTCTCATTTCCATAGCTCTCTATACTCTCAATCAGGAATTTACTTGGGTTCTGCTTCATGAGCTTCTTAGGGCTTTTGTACTTCTGTTTGCCTGTCTAGAACACTCTTACTCTGGGTCTTTGTGTAATGGGCCCATTACTGGCAAGTCTCAGCTTGAACATCCCGTCCTCAGAGGGGCCTTTTCTGATCCCCCCCACCCGCCCCGCACTCATTCTCCCCCACATCTCTTTGCTGTATTGACTCATGTCTGGCACCCATCACTTTCTGAAATGACCTTATGTATTTTTATAGGGATTGGTTCACACCACTGGTTGTGGACTCCCCGAGGGCCTGGACTTCCCTGCATTGGTTCCTGCTACATTCCCAGCACTCAGAGCAGCTGAGGACACCAATAGGCTCACGGAAATGCTGGCTGAATGAGCGGTCAAAGATTTCACGCCTGTCTGCTGCTCTCTCATTTTTAGTTCTTTACGGGACCGGCACATGGTGTTAGATGCCAAGAATGTGACCACTGAGCTCCGTGTTCATCCTGGTATGCCACTTCCTGGTCTCTTCATTTTGTGTGAGATTTGGTTTCTGGCTCCACTTACGGGAAGGAGGAAACATAAAAAAAGAGAGAGGGAAACAAGCCATAGGAGGCTCATAAGGATACAGAACAAACCCAGGGTTGGTGGAGGCGAAGCAAGTGGGGGATGGGCTAGATGGGGGATGGGCATGGAGGAGGGCGCTTGTTTGGGATGAGCACTGGGTGCTGTGGTAAGTGATGAGTCACTGAATCCTGCTCCTGAATCCTGTATTGCACGGTATGTTAACTACCTGAAATTTCAATTAGAAAAAGTGTACTATTCAATGGTTTTATTTACAGACGGTGCAACTATCACCACGATAGAAGTTAAGAGCATTTTCATTACCTGAAAAATAAGTGCCCTTCCCACGAGCAATCACGTACTTTCAGCTCTAGGCAACCACCAATCTAGTCTCCGTCTCTAGAGACGTGCCTATTCTGGACATTTTGTATGAGTGGAATCCTACCACATGTGGTCTTTTGTGAGTGGCTTTTGCTCAGCATCATGTTTTTGTATGTCACGTGTATCGGAGCTTCTTTGTTTTTTATTACCATATCGTATTCCACCGTGTGGCTGCAGCAGCACATTCTGTGTCCCCACTCATCAGCTGATGGCCCTTTGGTTGCTTCCACAATGTGACTTTAAGGAATAATGCTGCTGCGAACACTCCTGTCACAAGGTTCCATGTGTGTTTTCATGTCTTTGGGCATAAAGCGAGGGGAGGGGGGCTCCATGTCTTAACTTTTATCTTCTCCTTTTTTTTTTGTCCTCTCCTTTCTTTTATTATTTACTAATCAATCTGAAATGATGATAATCATTATGACAATGATAATGACCGTGAAATTAAGTGACTATTTTTGAGCGCTCACTACATGCCAGATGCTATTCAAAGGACTTTACATGGATTAATCAGTTCATCGCAACAACTCGGTGGGGATAGTAGGGTTGTTGTGCCCATTTCACAGATGAGAGAACTGAGCCTGTCCAGTGAGGTCCCTAGCACTCTGGTTGACTCTGGCTCAGCTCCAGAACCCACCTCCTCCTGAGGCCAGGCCTTGATCTGGCCTGCAGGCCTTGACCTGTTCTGCACCTGCCCCTGTGGACAGCCATGTCTCCTGTTCCAGCATCGTGTGGCATCTCCCTGCAGGGACCAGGTCTTTTTTATTTCTGTCTTCTTGCTACATTTTTTATTTCCTTTCTTTTCTTTTTTTAAAACTGTTTATTTGAAAGAGAGAGAGAGAATGTGTGCAAGCAGAGGGAGGGGCTGAGGGAGAGGGAGAGAGAAGCAGACTCCCCACTGAACATGGAGCCGATGCAGGATGTGGGGCTCGATCTCAGGACCCTGAGATCATGACCTGAGCTGAAACCAAGAGTCTGACACTTAACAGACTGAGCCACCTGGGAGCCCCATTGCTACATTTTTCACACTGCCTGGCACATAGTAGCAGAGATTCAAAAAATATTCATTTAATTGAAAATAATCCAGTTAAATGCATAGACCATTCTTTCCTCAGCATTGGCCATGTATTTGCTGACTCAGGAGAGACGGGGATGAGACATTTCCAGGTGGGGGAAGAGGGATCCTGGGCATGGATTCCGCAGGCTGCTCGGGGTGGAAATTGTTTCCTCTTCTTTTTCTGTGGTTTTCGACAACTCAGAGTTCTGCTAGATTTACTTCCAATAGACCTCAAATATCAGTCACACACAAAAGTAAACAACTGATTCCACATACAAATGAACGCATGGATGGATGCGGTAAGCGTCTCTCGGTCCTGCACGTGGTAATAAATGCGCTCGGCAAGAACACTTGGGGAAAGAAGTATTCAGATCCTTTGTTAGTGACATTGGCAAATTCTAGTTCTATCCCTGAGATCACTGCCCCCCCCCCCCAAATCTGTCCAGAAGGTAATAGTGTCAGATAATAACTTACATTGTGCAGGGCTCTATAGCCTCAGAGTTTACAAAATCCTCTTATTGAAATAATCATCCTATGGATCCTCTAAAGCTCATCTTTGCCACCTTCCTCTCTCTGAATTGGATTCCTCTGGCAGGGCTGAACGGCTAACGGGATCCTGCACATGCTTCACGCTCTCTGCTCCCCAGATTGCGCTGCATGTGGGTACCTCGGGCCCCATAACTTTGTCTCCCTTTGTGTCTACTCATCCTTCACATTTTGATGTGGGCATCACTTCCTCCAGGAAGCCTTCCTCGACTCCTGCATCTGGGTCCCTGCCCCTCTGTGCTTGCCTGGCCTCCCGTGGCCTCTGTCCCACCATCAACACTGTTCTTTGTCCACCTTCTCCATCAGGCTGCGTGCTTCTAGACTGTCTTGCTCACACACGGCACAGAGCAGGTGTCCCCAAAGGGGGCATTCAGTGAATGAGGAATGACAAAACCCCACGAAGGGAGTAAGTTCCACGCCACTGGATGGGACAGGAAATTGAAAGGGCAGGGAGTTTGGGGCTCTTTGCACAGGCTGCCTCCTGGGTAGCTTTAGATCGGGAATCGGGGAGGCTCTCCTCTGCTGTCCTTTTGGGCCACCGGGCTGACCCCCAAAGCCACGGCTCTCTGCCGGGAGGCTCATTTCAGATGCTGCCAAGAGGGGGTCTTCCCAAAGCATCCCTGAGGCCTTTAAGCTTCTGCAGGCAGGGAGAGCGTGTGCCAAATTGAAACACGCATTAAAAGAATTTTGTGGGTTGAGCAGATCACGAGAACAACTACTGTACAAATACTGTCAAACGGGGCATGTATTTAAAAGGTTAGACAAAATATCTCCTTGCCTTTTCCCTTCAGTTCTCTTTTTATAGTCCACTGCAAAACAACAATGGATAAAAGGGTGCAGAGAATGCATGTATATTTTCTTTTTCTGTTTTTTTTTTTTTTTTACCTTTCCCTAAGGAGCTTCTGTGCTACCCACACTAATTGTAGGTTTTTCTGAAAATGCAGCATGAATCATTTATAAATAAAGAGACTTTAAAATCCCTAAAAGACTCCCCGAGGTATTCAGTATTTCAGCATAAAATAACTGTTAAATGGAGTTATTCTGAATTAGCTTTTACTGGAAAGTGGTGAAAATAAAGTTTTCTTTTCACTGTGACTGTTGCGGTAATTCTTTTACACAGCCACCCGGGGTCATTGACAACCTATTTCCATAATTCAGGTTTTAGCAGAGCCATCCCCCGAAAAGGGCAAATGCCCGAGAAGCTGGGCTCTTGGAGAAAGACGTCTCGCAAGAGCCAAGAGGGCTGCCAGTCCGGGGTCCCTGGTGGAGACCCGAGATGACCATCAGAGCTCAAGTGCAGCCACAGGCAGGGGCTCTCGGGGGAGGGAGGGAGCCTCGGCTTTGGATGCGGCACAGCCAGAGCTCTAACCCAGCTCTGCCTCCTTCCAGCTGGGTGACCTCGGGGGGAGTCGCCCAACCTCGCTTGACACTCAAGGGCAATAAAAATCCTCACTCTGTGGAGTTGTTATGAAAAGTCGAAACACGATTTCTGAATACCCAGTACAAACTGGAAAGTCGAAATGGAACTGTGATGAGTTCATAACGATGATGCTGTCACTCCGACATCGGGGGGCCTCGCATGCAGGTGCTCAGAGGCCACCTCCGGGCCGTGCCTCTCCTGGGTCTCGCTGGCCAATCAAACACCCTCTCTCCTCCTTCCTCCTTCCATCCTTCCATCCGCTGGTCGACTGGTTCATTCAGTCTGCAAATATTTTCAGAGCGTAGGCCATGTGCTCTGTGAGAGGAACTGGGGTCTGAAGCTGAATGAGACGGGAGGATTCCAGGGACACAGGTGGGACAGTGACAATTCGTTACTGGACACAGTGAAAGTGGAAAGGAAGTGGGGACCAGGTTTCTACCTGGGGGTGGGCGGAGGGTGGGCACTGGAGTCCAGCCTTGGGAGGTGAGGGTTTTCTAGGTGAGCAGGAGGCAGAGGAGGGGTGGCCCTCCTTCCAGAGGGTGGATGTCCTCTGAGTCTGGGGGCTGTGTCTGTCTTATTCTCTCCGTCTCCCCATGCTTGCACAATGTCTGATTCACAGCAGGCTTTCCACACCAGTTTTGCTGAGGGACTGAATGAGTTCCAGGTGCCAGGCACAGAGGAAGCCACAATTTGGAGGAGGATTAGCTTGGTGGGCGGTGTGTGTGGGGACAGCCCGTAGCCAGTCAGGCTGGGGAGGCACAGGGCAGAAAGGGGGATGGAGATGGGGCAGGTCCTGGTGGGAAGGGACCTTTGCTGTCTGGCCCAAGGCAGGGTGGAGGCATGGAAGGACTTTACAGACTGAGGCCACATGAACGCTCCTGCCTTTTGGCAAATCCTCTTGAGCGGGTTCAGAGGGTACATTGGAAGAAGGAGGCGGGCCTGGGAGCTAGAAATAGGTGTGGATATGACAGGTGCTGTCAGACTCACCCCCTTTGCTGTCCCGGCCTGGCGTACAGCCAGAGGTCACTTTTGAGTCTGGGTGTAAAATTATGCAGAGGAGGTTCCCCTTCTACTTCGAGGTTGATTGACAAATTGTCCTGTCACTCAAATGCCTTTTCAACTTATCAGAAAGAGTAAAAGAAAATTATCTGTTCAGTGCATATGGGAAAGAGAGCGCGTTCATTAACCTCTTGACTGCTGAGCTCTGAAATTTGGGAAGTTTCAAGGAATCCACGAGGAGCGAGCCCCCGGAGCAGGTATGTGCACGTGCGCATGTGTACATCTCCCTTGTCTTTATTGACACACACGTGCGGTACACACATCTGGTCTCCGCAACCCGTTTCAGAAACCCACAGACCCAAACTCACACATACACACACCCACACTCACATGAGCGTATATATCTTGTAAATCGTGCCACGATTGCATAAGTTTGCGCCTGTAATGAATGTGTACACATAGAGACAGATGCTTGCGTACCAGTGTTTTACAATGGGAACTGGCTGCCAGCTGTTGGAACTTGGGACCCATCTAAAAACATTGCGCTTTTTGGAGAGCTTTTTAAAGTACCCATCTATTTTCTGATTCCTCTGGAACGTCGCTCAGATTTCCCCAAAGACGAGATGTGGGTCAGGAAGGAAAACTCAAGATGGTAAATGTCCCCCGTGATGGACAGATGTCTTCTTGCGTCACCTTCCTTATAGTTGTCCCCTTACCCGTTTCTTAGTCAGGGCTCTCCAGAGAAACAGAGCCAATGGGATATGTACACATCTCTCTCCAAAAAGAAATTTATTATACAACATTGGCTTGTGTGATGATGCAGCTAAGTCCCACCATCTGCCATCTGCAAGCTGGAGACCCAGGAAAGCCAGTGGTGGGTAGTTTGAAGGCCCAAGAGTCAGGGAGCCAGTGGTGTAGACTCCAGTTCAAGTCTGCGGGCCTGACAACCAAATGCGGATCCAAGAGTTGGATGTTCCAGCTCAGACAGTCAGGCAGGGAGCAAATGGAACCTTTCTCCACCTTTTTGTTCTATTTAGGCCCTCAGTGGAGTGGATGCTGTTCATTCGCATTGGGGACGGCCGTTTATTTTACTCTGTCCACCAATTCAAATGCTAACCTCTTCTGGAAAAGCCCTCATGGACACCCTGAAATAACCATTTAACCAGCGATCTGGGCAACTCACAACCTGGTCAAGTTGAAGGGTCAAATTAACCATCACAACTATGAAATCACATCATCAACGTTTGGTTCTGGACCATACACCTGTGCTGGGCACTGGGCTTGGCCTTTTACATGCATCCTCTTGAACCTTCACTTTGATTCCATGAAATATGTGTTGTCCCACTCTACAGATGGGAGACTGAGGCTCAGAAAGGCAACTCTAGGACTTGGCCAAGGACATAGATGGAGAATGTAGCTAGGATCCAACACAGGCCTCTTCTACCCTAAAATCTATCCACCATGCCTCTTTTTTCCCCTGTGTACAACTCTTTTTTGCTTTGCTAAGTGCTTGCACATCTATTATTGCATTGCATCCTCAAGTAAGTAACAGCTAGGAGGGCCTTATGAATTCCTTCATTCAAATACTTCCTGAGCCAGGCCCTGCGTCACATGTTGGGAAAACAGCCGGTGAATGGAGCCGACTACATACTGGCCTGATTCTAATAAGAGAGGGCGGAGCCTGACCAAGTGAATAAAAGATCCTGCAGCTGCTAATGTGCAGTATGGAGGAGACGAGAGATCAGAAAAAGAGAAGAAAGCGTCGGGGGCATATTTCTTTTAGATAGGGTGGTCAGAGAGGGCCTCGCCGATGAAGTCGATGAAGTCGTAGCTCAGCAGAAACCCAGCGGAAGAGAAGAGCAGGTGAGGAAAGGAATGTTGGAGGGGGTGAAGGGACCTGGGCTCGATCACACCAAAGTGCTCCCTCTCTGTACTGTGTCCTCCAAGAACCCAGGGGAGGGAACTCTCTGCCTGCTATGTGCTGCTGGGGCAGATGGAAGGCCACCTTCCCTGGCACAGGTCATGTGCCCTCTGTCCCGGATGACAGGCCCAGGGCTTTTCTTGGGGTAGCACACTCTTCTTTCCACACCTGATCTCGCTCAGCTACCTACCGCTCACCTCTGGCTGCGAGAAGTAAGGAAAGTCAGGCCGCCCTTTGGGTCTCGGGTCCCACCGCTGTCACTTCCATCCCAAAGCCTAGCTTCTGGTCCACCATTTGCAACATGTCCTTCTGCCAGTGACGGAGAAGGCTGAAGTCTTTGAAACACTGAGTGTTCTATAAAATCCAAATAATTCCCTGTAAATCAAAGTACTTGGCATGCTGGCTGCAAAGCCTGAAGCTGTTTTTTTTCCTAAGGTAATCTCTAGAAAGTAGTTTGTACTCATGTTTCCACAGTGATTAAATATGCAAGTAATTTCCATGATTTTCACCGCGTTCTGAACCAAATCAGATTCTGTTCTGCTCCTCTTTGTACAAAGCCACTTATTGGATCAGATTCCAAAACAAATCCCCCGAATTTGGCGGATCATCATTTTAAAAGGGGGCTTGTTAAGGTAATCATTAAATTAAACCACCCCTTTAAGAATATTTAGATCTGGTCCGCCAAGCGGAACGGTCTAATGGTTTTTAAATTAGAAGCTGCGGAATGCTGGTGAATTTTCTTTTGTGGGTCAAGTGGGTATTAACAAATGCTAAGGCTGTTCTCTCTTTTGTCATCACCTTGAAATCTGCAAAGAAAAGCAAAGAGTGGGAAGGACCCACGGAGAGAGGCAGGGTGGGGGCTGGCCACCCGCTGGGTGCCTGAGTCTGTGGGTGACAGGATGAGGCAGGGTGGGAGCAAGCGGGAGATGTGGTCGGCCCTATAGACCCGGCCACACAGAGACCCCAAAGTGTGACTCTGCTGGGAAGGGCAGTGGCATGACCCCTGCAGGTGTAAGCCACTCGGGGGTTAGGCCTTCCAACCACAGAGCCCGTGTGGATACCTGGGCAGGGATAATTTGTCTTAAGCCCTCTCTGGGTCGGTTCTTTTAGGGTGGTTGGTCTCGTTCCCGGAATAAGCCAGGAGCAGGAGCCTTTTGTCAGCACAGGAGTAAAACACTTGGAGACTCGCGACTGTCGTGCAGAGCATTTCATCTCCTCCTACTGGATCTTTCAGCCTCTTGGCAGCCCCTTGGATCCCAGGCTACAGTGGTCCCGGCATGGGTCCCAGCAGAACTGAGCTGGGTTTGTCTGTGACTAATTGAAGTGCTCTTCGAGCTGAGCTTTAGGGTCACCTGGAGAGATTTGCACGCGCCACGGCCGTGCACACCTCCAAAGGAGCCGGATTGAATTCATCTGGGGTGGGGCCCAGCGCTGGGTTTTTTTTTTTTTTTTTTTTGACTTTCCAGGTAATTATAATGTGCAGCCAGGGTTGAAGACTATTAGATTTAGAAAGAAGCCTCTCTCACAGAGAATTTTAAAAGGATAAGGGTCCCCGTGTGGATGGGGCCTTCAGTTAAATCGGAGAGTTGGCACACCGAGGCCCGTGGGCCAAATATGCCCCGTGCTTGCCACTAGTTTTATATCGTGGTGAGCTAAGAATAGTTTCTACATTTTTAAATGGTTGGAAAGAGATTCAAAAGGAGAATAATATTTCACGGTACGTGAAAGTTATACGAAATTCAAATTTCAGTGTTCATAAATAAAGTTTTATTGGCACACAGCCATGTTCTTTTATCTACATATTGTGTATGGCTGCTTTGGTGCTATAAAGGCAGAGGTGGGTAGTTGCAACTCAGACCATATGGCCTCTGGTCATATTTACTATCTGGTTCTTACAGGAAATATTTACTATCTGGTCCTTACAGAGAAAGCCTGGCGACCCTTATGTTAAATCATAGGACAAAAGGGCTATTGCAAAGAAGCTTCTCCTTATGATAAGATGTGAAATGAAAACTGCTTAAAACCAATACGGTCAAAGAAGCAAAGATTCTTATTTTTTCATTTTATTATTTTAATTTATTTTTTTATTGGTGTTCAATTTACTAACATACAGAATAACACCCAGTGCCCGTCACCCATTCACTCCCACCCCCTACCCTCCTCCCCTTCTACCACCCCTAGAAAAGATTTTATTTATTCGTTCATGAGAGACACAGAGAGAGGCAGAGACATAGAGAGAGAAGCAGGTTCCCTGCAGGGAGCCTGATGAGGGACTCAACTCCAGGATTCCAGGATCATGCCCTGAGCCAGAGGCAGATGCTTAACCACTAAGCCACCCAGATGCCCCAGAAGCAAAGCTTTTTAAAGAAAAGGTGAAATTCAGCATTGTCATGAGTGTAAGGGGGAAGAGTTCTTTCATACACAGCCCAGGAGAATGCTGGTACATTCTTTCCGGACGGTCTTTTATTGGTATGTACGAAGGACCTTACCAACGTTCATAGGCTTTGCCCAGTCCATTCTATTTCTAGAAATGGATCCTATGGAAAGTCTCAATTAGATGTGTAGTTTTATCCATCAGGATTTTATTGTGAAGTTATAATACAAAAAAACAACCACCACCACCACCTCCAAATGTAAGGGTGCAACAGTAGGAGGTGTTTTAATAAATGGTGTTACATCCACATGCAACTAGAAAAATGGTGTGCTTGAAGAAGAGGTGATGACACAGGAGAATGTCTGCGGTCTGTAAGGTGAAAAATAAACCATCGAGCAAAACTTATTATCATGAACAGAAAATTTTCAACGTATCACAAAGCAATATGTATATATAGAGAATATTGGAAGGATACATCCAAAATGGTCATAATGTCTAACTTGGGGTGATTAATCAAGGGTCATTTTAATTTTTTTCTTTCTGCTTTTCTCTGTTTTTCTTTTCTTTTCTTTTCTTTCTTTCTTTCTTTTTTTTTTTTTTTTTTGCATTGAACATGAATTAACATGGTAATATTATTTATAGGGAGCCTCCTAGGGATGGTGCAGTGCAGGGCGGCCTTAGCTTGCGAGATGAGAAACCCAAATGTGTGTTCCAGAAGCCCCTTTGCATCCCCGCCTGCTGAATGAGCTTGAAGACACCAAACAGAAGCTCTGACCCTCTCTTGCCCTGACTGTGCAGCCTGTTGTAAAAAGCACAGCCTTCCAAGCCATGGAACCTCCATTAGATTCTCACGCCCATCACTTATGAGCTAAGTCATTTGAACCATTTCGAGGGTCATTCTGAGCCTCTGAAAGGCAGGGATGATGAACCTTCTTTAGGAGGTTTTTTTTGTTTGTTTTTTGGACAGTTGACCAAGAGTTTACGCAAAGCACCAGATACGGTTCCTGGGGCACTTGGGCGAGCATCCTAGAACCTTTGACTCTATTTTTCCTCCCCTTGTCATCATCTTTACAGTCTGTTCTAATTGAAACCTCATCAACAGCTTGGATTTTTCTAACCACGCCCATTCTGCGTAAGAGACTGCGACTGCAGCTTCCTGTGCTCAGAGAACATCTGCCCTGAAAGTCAGCTCCACCTGCACCCGTGTAGGTCCTATTCGGCCCCTGCTCCCACCCACGGCATGGTCAGTGCTAGCAATTCCTGATGATGCTCTCAGGGCCCGGTGTGCTCTGTCCTTCCTCGGGTCTTGTACGGGGGTCCTTGGGTGATAGACGCTAAATATGCCTTGGCGTCACACGATCATGATAAACCCCCCAGGAACAACAGGTAGACCTGAGCCCACCCCTTATTAGATGCCCACTCTGGGCACGCATGGTGGAGGGGCCCTGGCAGCTCCTCAAGACCCCCAAAAGCCTATTTGGCTTACACGTTACTAATTATACGGCATGTACCTTGTATGGACCATTGGTGCTGGTGGTGGAATAAGGACCCCCACAGATGTCCATGTCCTAATCCCCCCAAGCCTCTGGATTTGTCACCTTATATTGCAAAAGGGGAATTAAAGTTGCTACGGGCCCCTGGGTGGCTCAGTGGTTGAACATCTGCCTTCAGCCCAGGGTGTGATCCTGGAGTCCCAGGATCGAGTCCCGCATTGGGCTCCCTGCATGGAGCCTGCTTCTCCCTCTGCCTGTGTCTCTGCCTCTCTCTCTGTGTCTCTCATGAATAAATAAATAAGATCTTTAAAAAAATTTGCTAGTCAGCTGGTCTTCAAATAGGGAGTGTCCTGAAGTATCTGGTGGGCTCAGTGTAGTCACGAGTGTGGACAGAGAGGTAAAACAGCAGGGTCAGAGGGAGACATGACAAGAGAATAACAGTCAGGTTGCTGCATGCAACATTGCGGGCTTTGGAGACGGAGGAAGGAGCCGTACACGAGGGAACGTGGGTGCCTTCTAGATGCTGGAAAAGGCAAGAAAATAGATTTTCCCCTAGAACTTCCAGAAGGAAAACAAGCCTGCCACCATCTTGATGGTGGTTTAGCAACACCCATGCCCAAACTTCTAACTTCCAGAACACCTAAGAAGATAACAAATTTGTGTTGTTTTAAGCCACTACATTTTTAGTAATTTGTTATGGCAGCGATAAGAAAGGAATATACTTGCCAGTGCAGCCACCTGACATACGTCATCATGCTGAATTCTCACAACCCTGTCAAGTAGGTAGTATTATCCTCATTTTACAAAAATAGAAACAGGTTCAGAGAGGGTAAGTATCACACCCAAAGGCACACAGATAATAAGTGGAAGAGGTAGGGTCCATGTCTAGAGCTCTCTTCTTCTAAGACCCATGTTCTCTACTCTACACAAAAATTAGACCTTAGTGCAAACATTTCTGGATTGGCACCTGTGAAGTGTACAATCCAGACTTTCAGACCTGGTCAGGGTCTCAGATGGCTACTCAAGCTCTGACTGGTGCTTGCACTCTCGAATAACGTCTCATGGCAGGTAGATATCCAGTCTCTGCTTGAATATCTCCTATGATGGGCAACTCACTATCATCCATGGAACTCATCTAGGTCTTGGACAACTCTGCCTACTAAAGAGATCTTTCTGATTCAGCATATTGAGCATAATCTACTGACTCATCACCTCTACATCTTTGGCCCTATTCTGTCTTTTGGAGACCCTCAGAATGTTTGCCTGCATTTGATGAGTCAGGCTGGGCTATGGGCCCAGAATCTCTCAAGGTGGCAATAAGCCCTCTAACCGCTGACCTGAGATGCAGGTGGACCCTTCCCAGAAGCTCTCATCATACAAAATTGGCTTCAGGCTACACTCATCTACAACCTTCCCCCTAAACTGGAGAAGTGGCTCCTCTGGGGACCTCCGTGGGAAGTTTGGGCACTCCCATCTCTGATGATGTATTTTGTTATTGAGATTCCAAATACATGTAGATTTGAGTCTTCATTACTTTAAAATGTAATCACTCTGAATTTAGGATCACTTGGGGAGGGATGGAATTGGATTTTACTTTTCCTTTCTTCTGTGATGTACATGTGTTTGCAGGTGGCAGGAGCAGCTCCCTCGAGACACTGGCTGAGACTGGCATGTTGCACTGAGTGACGTATGTAAGCAGCACATGGATCACGTATTCTTGGATGCAGACCCCTTCTGGAAATCTACTCATTGACACTTTACTAGTTGTGTAGAAGGTATTCTAATGGTAGCTGTAGTTGTTTTATCTGGGTGTTTCTTTTTTTTTTTTTTAATATTTTAAAAAATATTTTAATTCATTCATAAGAGGATACAGAGGGAGAGAGGCAGAGACACAGGCAGAGGGAGAAGCAGGCTCCCTGTGCGGACCCTGATGTGGGACTCGATCCTGGGACCCCAGTATCATGACCTGAGCTAAAGGCAGATGCTCAACCACTGAGCCACCCAGGCGTCCTTATCTGGATGTTTCTCAAGTGACAGAAATTGTGCTAAATAAGAGTTTCACATGCATTTGTCTTTTCCTTCTTTTTTTTTTTTGTCTTTTCCTTCTTAAAAGTAGAGCAAATGAAGAGTCAGAGAGGTCACACAGCCACTTAGTGGCAGTACCTGCAGCTCCCAATTCCTATTAGCAGAAGCTCCATCAAGATGTGTAGAGAGGTAGAGATTTGGAGTCAGAGAGACCTGAGCATATATCCTGTGTCACCATATGTTCTTAGTGTCATCTTGGACAACTCACTTCACTGCTCTGAGCCTCAGTTTGTAGTCTATACAACAGGTATAATTTGTGTTATTTCATAGGATCACCGTGGTCAATAAATTATTGTTCTTCAGTAACATTTATTATAATTTGTATTTCCCATCTTTTTGGTTGGTTTTGTCTATTTTCCCCTCTAGAATGTGAAGTCCATCACACGGAGTCTAGAACACACCACAGTTCTAGAAATCTTGCCTCTGTGGTGTTCCAGCCCAGATTAGTGAGAGAAGAAGCAGCAGGGAAGGGGCTTAAACGCTGCTGGATGTAGGCACCCCAGCCTCAGGGAAGTGGGCCAGCAGTCAGTTCAACTGCAAGGCTGTTTAAAAACACCTGCATAAGACCCAGGCACGGGAACCAGAAGCACAGCTGCCTGGAGGCGACCCATGAACCAGAGAGCTCCTGGGGGTGCGTGATGCAGGGCAGCAACAATCACTCATTGTAGTGTGCTTTCAGGTTTGCACGCTGCTTTACAGATCCTAAGACTTGTCTAATCCCGTGGATATTATTATTTTTATTCCCCAAGAAACTGAAGATTAAAAAGCTTAGGAGATTTACCCAGGCAGGTAAATCAGAGGAGCGAGCATATAAGCCCTGAACGGTGATGCCCCGACACCGATTGGTGATGTCCTACCTGCAGTCGTTGAGAGCCATCTGCTTACCATGGCAAGGATGGCACAGCCAGTCCCTTCCCTCCAGGGACTATGATTTAGTGTTACAGGCAGATATAAAGACAGATCGGCTCCGCACAGGGTCAGTGGCAGGTGGAGGGAAGGTATGTGTTGTGCGTCAGCAGGCACCTGCCCCAGCTTGAGCCTGGCCTTGAGAGAGGATTGACAGCTAGGAAGGCAGGGAAGAACGCATGCAGGGTCTAAGCCGGCGATTCTCAAACTTTTGGGTCCCAGGGCCCCTTTATACACGTATAAATTATTCTATACCCCAAAGAGCTTTCATCATGTGGGTCAGAGCTACCAATATGGACTATTCTAGAACTTAAAAAGACACTACAAATATATTTCCTAATTTGGGGGGTGTCTGGGTGGCTTAATCAGTTAAGCATCTGACTCTTGGTTTCTGCTCAGGTCATGATCCCAGGGCCCTGGGATCTAGCTGGGTGTCGGGCTTTATGCTCAGTGGGGAATCCGCTTGAGATTCTCTCCCTCTGTCCCTCCCTGCCCACCCTGGCTCACACTCTCTCTTTCTCAAATAAAATAAATAAATCAAATCTTAAAAGAAAATATTTCCTAATTTGTTGAGAGTAACAATAATAGACCCATTACATATGAACATAAATCACGTATTTTTTTATGAAAAATTATCCCCCCCCCCAAAAAAAACCCTACAGGCCACAGAAACGTGGCCTCATCTCACATTTCTGCAAATGTCTTTAACGCCCAGCTTGTTATAAGGTAGCCAGATCTTCCCATCTGGCTCTACATTCAGTCTGTTGTGATATGTTGCTTTGGCTCATGTCTAGGAGAGAGAATCTGGCCTCACACCCACAGGAAGCAGGATAAAGGAGGACCTCAGGGACCCCCGAGAGGCTCCTGCAGATCCCCAGGTATCCTCAGCCCACACACTGAGACCTGACGTCCTAGAATGAGCAGTGGATCACAGACAGCTCAGCAAGACCAGAGCATACTGGGAAAGACCCCGAATGGTGGGAAGGGCCCCTGCAGTGATGGTGGGGGAGGATTTGGATGCCTGGTGGTCCATGGCTCAGCCAGCAGGTGACAGAAGGCCACTGGGGATGCTCACGTGGGGCTGGCGGCAGCAGGCTCTGGAAAGGAGCCCTCCAGCTGCTGGGGGGAGCACCTGGGGGGTAGGATGAGCTGGAGGGGGACCAGCTGTGGCAGTGGTCCAGGCAGAGGATGACCAGCCCCTGGAAGATTCTGGAGTGATCCATCTCCCCAGGTTACATCACAGTACAAAGCCACAGTTCATGCTGATGGCCCTGAGCCAGGGAGACAAGGTTAATCACACTGAATAGGCTGTTTTAAGAACAGAGGAAATGTTTCCATTAAAATAATTAAAATCTTAAAACGTTTTGGGGCTCAAAGGTATATGTTTCAGTTACCTGGAAAATCTACTTGCTGAAACAGTTCATTTTCTCATGATCTCAGAGAAGTCAGATTTTACCGTATTTTCTCTATATAGTGGGACTCGAGAGGAAGACAACCAGATGGGGTCCTGATCGCCCAGAGCCTCTCACACTCAGTAGCTCTGCGACCTGGACCTGGGTGCAGCAGCTGGGGACCCCCGTGCCTCAGTTTCTCCCTCTCTAGTAAGAGAACGGTTCCTACTGCCGGGCCCCGGAGTGTGGTGGTCCTACCAAGGATCTGACTGATGACATTTAGAACTAAGTTCCCAGCCCCGCTGCGAAATCTCTTGTTCTATGTGCCTGGTCTTTTGGTTGAGAAGATCTTTCTCTATGGTTGCCTATAAACCTCACAGGGCATACACCTAGGGATTTCAAGTTTTGGAAACCTTTGTACCAAAAGGTAGTGAACATCAATCTTCTAGGCTGATAGACACTTGGGATCCCCTCCCCTCTTATGGCTTTAATGCCCGAGGGTCCGTACTCCTGGGAAGAGCCAGCACAGGTCACTCACGTGCAAGCCCCACTCCGTGGTTTCCAGCTGCGCCTACCGCTAGTCTCCTTGACCAGGATGTCATAGAAGTGTCTCAGGGGCCATCAGGGGCACGGAGGACGGTGGGGGGCCCTGTGGAGTGCTGGGGAGCAGGGATCCAGAGTCCAGACCCCCCCATCCCACGTTAGCTGTAGCAATTATGCCCGTTGTGCTTCTCTAATGGGATTCCACAGAGTTTGATTGACAAGATGGCTCCTGCAAAACACACACACACAGATACTTGCAAGGTTAAATTTTGGGGCCAGGTAGATTAGCAGGAGGGAACAGATAAATCCCACCAGGGTCTCTTTCTAGGATATGTGCCATGAGAGGGAGGGGGCAGTTTCCCATTTTGTGAGGAGCTCACGAAATCCTCTGGCCCCCTCTTCGTCAAGTGTTCCCCTCCCAGATTTCCCTTGGCTGGGGAAACACTCCCAGGTCCAGGGGCTCGTCCTCACCAGTGCACCTAGAGTGCTTCCCGGACCAACCCCCGTCTTGGCGGGAGAAGCAGCTGTAGGCGAGAAGGCGGGATCCGGTTCACCTTTCAGCTCTGCCCCTGTTGGCCGTGGTTCTCGAGGTGCACTGTTCAGTTCCCCAGGCTGCTATTTCCATATCAGGAAAACAGCACTCAGATATTGGGAGGATAAGATTGTTGGGACTGCAAACGAGGTCGGGTAAGCAGGAGCCCCTAGCATGGAACAGGTGCTGAATAAAAGATATTGCAATGCTTTTGAGATCCCTAAGATATAGAGAATAAAATGTGTGTGTGTGTGTGTGTGTGTGTGTGTGTGTGTGTGTGTTGGGGTGCTACAAAGTGAGGGGTCAGGGGAGCGGAATACACACTCTCTCTCTTCTTTCAGGGGAGGGGGATTATCTCCCGGGGCCTGGTCGGGAGGGAAAGAAAGCTTAGGACGCAGTCCAGCTCGGCCCTATCATCCTTCCCTCTTGGTGCCTTCTGCACTGGAGAGTATAACGGGTCAGGAAAATGAAAAAGCCTCTAGCCCTCACTCCCCAGCAGCTGTTTCATTAAGTTTTGCATTTCTCTCCGTCGAAATGTTAGCTCTTGTCCCCGGCAGTAACTTTCATAATTCCTTTGGTGCGCACGTCTTTATTGACATTCTGATGGATGATAGCGGGCTTCCGCGGAGGCGCGGCGCGGCCTTCCAGGGCCATTCTGACCTATTGGGAAAAGAATGGGGATTAAATAACCAATTATAAATGGATATTTACCTGATAGATTAGGATGACGACTTCAGAGCGGTCTTGCTCTATTAGGTAAATGATCTATGCTCCACAAAGGTTTATAAATATGTATTTCACTAAAAGACTCGAGTCCTGGCAATAATTAACATGCATCTCAGAGCATTCCATTAAAAACTCAGCCCTCCTCTCGATTTTTCAGAAGCAAATGAGCTTAAAATGCTGTTGCGGCGAATCGGTAGCTTGTGTTCAGAGTAAGGCTGGGAAGCGTCAGACCAACCCAGGTGCCAACCTGGGCTCGCTTTGCGCCTCCTCCTGGGTCCCTTCTGCTCCCAGCCCATCGCAGCATCTTCTCAGTGACGAAGCCACACATCGTCTCTGGCTCCTCCTCCCTTACATGAAACTGGTCCCAGGTCTTACACTTCCCCCAGCCCTACTCCACATTTTCTCGCTGCCCGAGTTAGGCTTCCATCCTAAACACCTGCACGTATGACTGCTCTACTCAAAACCACTCCATGTGAATCAATGTGACGCGACACCTGAATCCACGGTAATGTTATATGTCATTGTACGTTGGTAAAGCAACAACAACAACAACAAACAACAAAGGCAAGCACTCTGCAACTCTGGGCTGCTTTAGTGACATTTCCTAAATATTAAGTTCTTTGGAATGCCATGTCTGCGAGATGGTTCTTGTCAAATCAAAACAAGACGAGATGATTAAAATATTTGGGAAGCAGTGTATCTTTTGTATCCCCTCTTGGCTATGCCAAGTGTATGAACAACCTACTAAAGGCTCTGAGAAGCCCTGTTTACACAGGGTTCTACAAACTTAGCTTTGTAATACCTGTTGATGTCTTGGGAAACTGTTGTTTTACGGAGCGTAATCTGGGAAACCCTGGCTCGTGCGTGGAAGAGAGTCCAAATGCCCTAGCCTGGCCAATGAAGCCTTTGCAACTCACCTCCACACTGCCTTTCCGAACCCATTTCCCGCTGCTTCCTCTTTGTCACATCCCGATACAGGATACAGACCACTTTCCATTCCCAGTACATGCAGCATCCCCGTTTGTCATGGAAAATTCTCCCTCACTCCCCCTTCTCCCTCTCCTTGTAAACTCTCCTTTAAGCTTCAAAACCCAACTCAACTAGCAACTCCACCAGATTGCCGATTCCAAACTCCTTCATCTTCATCACACTAGCATCTTTTTCCCCCCACAGCTTTTGTAATGAACCTCCGTCCTATTTTTATTTGATCTCTTTCTCTATTGAAATCACTTGTGTATTCCTTGTTTCCCCCGAAAGACTGGGGGAGAGAAGCTGCGTCTTCATTCTCCCTCTACCTCTGCAGGCGACGCTGCTCCCAGCACACAGCCCACACGCAGGGAGTATTTGCTGAAGGAGCGTAGAGGCAAAATTACCAAAAGTAAGTCCTTATTGCTCCTTTTTTGGTGTGTGTTTTGAGCTTTCTTTGCATGACCATATGAATTATTTAAGCGACAGAAACTGAGAGAGAACAGGGCTGCCCGGTTTTGTCCCATCTCATCAAGGCAAAGAGCACTTTGTAGAAGGTTGTAGAAGGAATTATGCGCCTTCTCTTGTTCCCTCCCTCCCTTGACCACTGATGAATGAAGCCAGTTGACTCATGGCTTCAGAAGCACCCATTTGATATACTTGTTTGAAAGAGCCACTGGATATTATTTTAATGGCGATATTAACATTATGCTCCCATTGTAGGTATTCTGATTCCTGGTGTCTGAGAGAGTGCTTTTAGCCTTGGCTCAACGGCAGCAATATTGGAATGAATGCATTTCCAACAGTACCTGGACCCCCGTGAATATAAGATGCTTTATCTCTGGAGACCATCTGGGCAAGCCATGCTTTAAATAAATAAAATGAATGCTCTCGTCATACAGGATGCCTACGAGCCAAGCCTTTCCAGTGTTATAATGTGGATATGAAGCATGATTATGGATAGAGCGGAGAGGGAGGGTAATATAATGGAAGCAGGAGGCCACAGCTCTGCATCAAAGTTACAGGGCTTCTTAATGGGAACCTGGACAGGGTGATGACTTGACTCCATAATCCCATCACTTTTATTGTCCAAACGCCATTTGTACAGTTATGGAGGAGCCTCTTTAACCGGATGGAAATACTAATTGTAACATTTTGGATATTCGCTAGGCGGGCATCATGCCCGGTTCTCTCTTTTGTGTGAGTGAGCGCATGAGTGCGTGTGTGTGAGTGTGTAAGTGGGTAAATGGGTATGCGTGTGTGTGAGTGTGTGCGTGGGCACAGTCAGGACGTCCATGTCCCCAACCGATGCGAGTGATTGATGGCGACACGAAGGGGTTGATGTCACAGACCTCTTGTTATTCTGAACTAGGAGCAGGGGTATGTTCAGTTTGTCCCCTTTAGTTAAAATACATCCATTTTCATCCACTTTGTCTACTGCCTGGGGGAACTCCCGGGGAGCTCAAAGTGACCCTAGACCAGTATCCACTGGAGATGGGCCAGTTTCCCCTAAAAGGCAACCCTAGCATCTGCCCCAGGCCTCCCAGGACTCAGTGTCCAGCCCCCTTTGGTCGTGTTCTAGTTTTACTATAGATCGGGGGTCAGCTGACAGGAGCTGGTGGGGCGCCCCCTTTCTGCCCCCTTCTGTGATTGGCATTTTACTGGAACACAGGCATACTCATTGCTCTCCATGTAGCACAGCTGCTCGCACTCTGCGATGGTAGGGTTGAGAAGCTGTGACAAAGGCGGCGTAACCCGCAAGCCAAGGATATTTGCTCTTTGTCCAGCATAGAGAATGTTTGCAGGTCCCCGGCCCAGGTGGTGAACCCCAGCTGGGAGGGGCCTCAGAGGTGCCTTGCTGGCTCTTTGGCTGCTGCCAGGGGCTCTTCTGCAGCAGCATGGGCAACGCCTCTGACGGGTGGCAATGTGTGCTGCCATCCACAGTGGGGGAGCTGTCCAGAGCTCCGTCTTCCCCGATCCCTCAAGCCCCTCTGAGGCTCAGAAGATTCCTTACAGCCGGCCTTTCCAGCTCCTTTCCAGGTGGCTATTTTACCCAACGGGTGGCATGCCTTTAATTTTTTCCATACTCAGCTCAACACCAAGAAATGCAACCTCTCCCTCCAGGAAGGTCTGCTTTAGGAGAACCTGATTGCCTCCGCCCCGCATCCCTACGCAGACTGAGTGTTGGCTGATGTGGCCTGGGCTTCTCCTCTCCTTGAGATGTCCACTCGTGAGGTGGAAAGGGCAGCATGGTAGAGCCCGAAGACCTAGATTTGAAGTGCCACGGGGTCACCCAACAGCGATTCACTGAGCACCTGCCTGGTCCGGGGACTCTCTTGCCACATGAGTTTTCCAAACAATGTCTTCCCTCTGTTCCAAAACCCACAGAAGAGATAGATAAGCAAAGGGTAGCTCTAATATAGAGTAGGGAAAACTCTAATATAATGGTGGGGAGGGTGCTTGTGGGCGAGGACCCTGATCCAGCCAAGCAGGGCCTGGAAAAGCTTCCTGGAGGAGGTGCCTGAGATCTGAAGAAGTGGTGGTGGGGGGTGAGGGATGGAAAGAGGGGCCATCGGTGTGTGTGTGGGGGTGCATTTGGGGCCAAATAATTGCTAACAGTCTGAGGTTCCTTCCAACTCTGACCTTCCCACTGTTCTTTTCTACACAAGGGTCCTACTAAGGAGCAATTAGTGTGGCCTTTACATGGGCTGGCATGTTCATATAATAAAAGCTCTGGCTGTCTTGAGAAATATTTAGTAAGAAGGGAATTGGCATGGAACAGGGCTAGGAAGAGCAGTGGCCACTCTGAGTGAGAAGAACATGATCCAGGGACTTGGAGAGAGGCGGGGGATGTCTTTGGACATGGTGCGCCCTGTCCGAGGGGTGGAAGGGGACGTCTGTCAGAGTGAGGGCCCCTGGCAGAGGGGAAGCAGGCTGAGGGATCTCAGAGGAAGGACACACAGAGGAGAACAAATAGCAGCTCTATGCCAGGTGCAGAGGAACCACTGGAAGCAGCCCACGGGAGGCCCGTTGGTGAGAGTGGCCTGGGCCGGCCCGAGGGCACTGTTGGCCATCAGGTTGGGGGGAGTCTCTCCTGTGATTTGATGCACTGTTCTTAACATTTCACTTTGTTATTTTGCAAAACAAAAATTAAACTCTTTCAGTGAACCTGGAGTAAACCCCACGCGTGTTGGTTTTCCGGGGCTGCCGTAAGCAAGCACCACAGGCTGGGTGACTTACAATCCACTTTTCACAATTCTGGACCCAGAAAATCCGAAGGGAAGGTGTCAGCAGGGCTGCACCTCCTCCAGAGGCCCTAGGAGAGGATCCTTCTGTCTCTTTCCTTCTTTCCACGGTGTCTTACCACATGTCCTCACAGGGCACCCTCCTCTCCTTGAGGATCTGCCTCTGATCTCTGTCTGCCTGGGACACCCCTCCCATTGGAGTGGGGCCTGCCCCGATCACCTCCCTGAATTCCACCCTATCTGCAGAGACCTTATTTCCAAACAGGATCAAGACTTCAACATGTCTGTCGGGGGGACACAGTTCAACCCACAGCGCCACGCGTAACTTCCAATTCACCTGCTCTGGATGAAGTTTTAAGTTGTTATTTTGTAGGTTCTCTACTTAAACCAACCCAAGAACTTTCTGCATACCTTTAAATTACTTTTTGTCTAACTTCGCAACAAAAATAGGGATTTTCCTAAGTAGGGTTTGTTTAAAAAGCTTGGGGGTGGGTGGGAAATACTGTGTTTTCTGACACCAAAAACCTTGGTCATATTGAGCTTTCCAAATAATGAGGACAAAAATTCTTCTTATGTTCTAACATAGATTCATTGTTGAGAATATCTTGGATTAGCAATTGCTACCGATGCATCTAATTAGCGTCTAATTATTCACAATAATGTGAATCTGTATTGTTGTATATTGTTAAGTATAAGAATGTATTCAATGTATTAACAATGTCTTTCTTGTGTACTTACTTTGGACGAAATACAGGAAAATTCTTTTCCACGAAAGCTGATGTTTTTGTAAGTCACTGACTTCCTTCTTCTGTTTTAATTCTAAAATTCTGCAATTATTTTCATCTTATAATTTCACATTATTAATTGAAAATTCTGCAATTATGTTTGTCTTGCAAGCACAGAAGTAACATATATGCCTATAATTAAACTATTATAAATAATTCAACTTGGTCCTCATCGTGGGGAAAATGATACTGAGTTTTTAGAAACAAAAAAACTGACTGAGACGAGAGAATGGATTTTTCGAAAAATGGTCCATGTGCACAAGTACTACTCTTCATTCTGATTTTTGCTTGGTGTTGTTAAAATAGAAATGATCCAGAATCAAAATGTGAAATGCCAAATTAAAGAATGATAGGATCTTTGGAGAAAATGCTTTTCACGTTGCGTTTAAAAAGTAATGCCTTTCTCTATCTGTGTTTGAGAAGAGACTAAGACCTGGGGTCGTGTTTTTCCAGAGACTCTACTATTTGTAGATCACCTGGTGTGTATGTATGTGTTTGTGTGTGTGTATGGGGGGGGTGTTGTTTAAAGATGCAGATTACTTAGTACAATTATTTTTTTTATTTTTTATTTTTTTATTTTCATTTTTTTAGGCACAGCCCTTCCCCTTCTCTAGGCGCTGGTCTAGCTCACCTGGGACAGGAGGCACCAGCCCCAAGCACTGGCCATTGGACAGATGAGGCTGAGGGCACACACCCCAGGCTGTTTGGGCCACCTCTATGGGGCTAGCAGCCCCAGGCCTGACCTTGTCTTGTCTGTGTGCCTCTACTGGCCCACACATCCCCCTCCACTCTCAGGGAGCCTAGCAGGATGAGAGAAGCTAGTACTGAAGTGTATCCAACACTTTTATTATAAAGAAAAACAAGACTCCCGCTTGCTGGCTGCAGCCCCTGCCTTGGTGGCTGTGAGCACCTGTTGGAGGAACGCAGGTCTGGAGGCCAGAACCAGGGATAGGGCCCCCTGTGCTGCCAAGTACAAAGGGAGCCTGAGGTACCAAGGGTTAAATCAGGAGAGACTCCCAGGCAGCGGTGACCCACCAGGCCCCGCAGTGGGCCAAGTAATTGATTGGAAGGGATGGGGCTTAAGTCTGGGTTCTTAGCAAGGCTTCCCAGGGATGTTTATGTGCATACAAGTTTGGTAACCTCTCACCTCGGCCCTTTGCAGACACTGTTCTTACCTGGTGGCAGGTGCCGAAGAACAAAAGGGGAGCATTAGGGCTTGGCTTCCTTGGAGCTGCCTTGTAGTCCCAAACCGGGCCCCATCATATGACTCCAAACGGAGAACCCCAAGGCCTGTCTGCTCTTCTGCATCTAGACACTGAGGTGCTGTCTGGAGGGTTCTGCCTTAGGACTGTAGACTATGCTCTTGGAAACAGGTCCTGCGCTCATCCACCTGCTTCTATTAACAGCCCCCTCCTGCCCGAGACCCTGGCCAGCCTGAGTGTTCTGGACCCAACTCTGGGGACCCTAGGAACCAGTCCAGGGAAGACAAGATGGGAGCTGGCACACAGCTTGCCTCCTGCCTGGGGCTGCCAAACAAAATACAGAACGCCCAGTAGAATTTTGAGTTTCTTCCGGTAAAAGTATGCCCCAAATATTGTATGGGACATACTTGAGCTAAAAGAAAGTCAGATTTAACCAGGCATCTTGTATCTTTATTTGTTGAATCTGGTAACCCTATATCCTGACACTTCTCTGGGTATAGTGGACCCAGAACTCACTTCCACTTCCACTTGCAAAGCTCAGAGGAGATGGAGCAACGTGGAAACGATTAGCCTGGCAGTGACTGTCAGAGTCCCCGTGTGACACGACGGGCTGGGATGGCCCTGAAAGCATATTCACGCAAACGGTGCTATGGGTAGTTTTCAACCCTCATAACCCGAAGACAAAAAAACTTTATTACGATTTAAACTTCGCTACTGCATCGATTAAATTTCAGCGTAGGAATCGGAACTGCTGGTCTATGTCCCATTAAAAAATGCAGCCTTTCTTTTGTTCCCGAAGGAATCATAGGAACAACGTTTTATTTTTCCTAATCGCTTTCATTTTTAGCAATTAAGGAGGGGAGAGGGGGTATTAGCTGCAGATGCTAACTCATGTGTTCTTGACGTGGTGACGAACACATCTTAAACAACACCATTTTCTTACAGAAATTAGGAACGACAGCAAACTCGAAGGCTTTTTTTTTTTTTTTTTCTGGTCGCATTTAACTTTTCTACCTCAGAGCCCAGATAGCTTTTTTTAATCAAAGCAGGTAATGGAAGAACAGTCTGTACCCTCAAATGCAATCATATTTAATATCCTTATTTCTCAGCTGATCAAACTTTAAAATTTTGAATGCTTTGGTTTGATGTAGAACTCTGCAGAAGTCAAATTAATAAGGGAGCGCATTCCTTTGTTGTCACTTGGAGAGAGGGGTGGGCTGTCGGGAGCCTCGGGCTGGGGATCTGGGATCCTGGGCTCTGCTAGTGACCAGCTCTGTGCCTCTGTTTTCCCATCTGTCAAAGGGGTGGGATGGGGCTGGTGCTCACTTCGGTTTCGCGATCCTCTGAATCTGTGAATGTGTTGCTGTCACTGCCAGAGGGCAGGAGGCACACTACATGTTCCTTTGGGTTCCCTGTGCCTTGCACGAGGTGTGCATACAGCAGACACTCCATAAATGTGTGTGGAGTGGGGAATGGGTTGAGTATGATGCAGCTGCTGAGCGTGATTTATCTTGTTGAAAAGCAGGTGATGGGGGAAGCTGGGGTGGCTCAGCAGTTTAGCACCACCTTCGGCCCAGGGCGTGATCCCGGAGACCCGGGATCGAGTCCCATGTCGGGCTCCCTGCAGGGAGCCTGCTTCTCCCTCTGCCTGTGTCTCTGCCTCTCTCTCTCTCTCATAAAGAAATAAAATCTTAAAAAAAGAAAAGCAGGTGATGATGGATAACATGTTGAGCCAAAAATTGGCTGCAAAAAATACGTGTGATGCCACAGCTCCGGGGAGTTTAAATACTTCTCTTCTCGACAGTAAGGTGTGCCTGGGTCTGTGTTTGGCGGAGGAGGTGCTCCATGAATGCACGTGGCCCCTGCCTCCTAGCAGCCCCCCAGGAGGGATGGGGAGGCAGGGCAGGGGTGGCAGCAAGGGTGTGCCAGAAGCTGGGGGAACCCCTGGAGGAGGGCCCCGAAAGCTACAGGTGAGGCTGGACAAGCCACACGGGGAAAACCTTCAGAAAGACTGAGTTTCATCAGGTGTTAAAGGAAAGTAGGGCAGCAGGCTGATGGAGGGACCAGAATGGGGGAAATCTGAAAGGAAGCGGGAAGAGATGAAGGTGGCTTTGGTGAAGGCGGAGGAATGAGGGGTGAGGTGGGAATTCCTAATGTTTCAATATAGTTTTAAGATAGATGCGCAACTAGAAATGTCAGTAGAAAAATGAAGTTTCCTAAGAAGAGAGCATGGGCCTGGAAAGTTCTGTCCTGGTAGCTGGGGGGAAATTTCACGGGAAATCGAAGTCCCTGGGTGTGTCCTCACTGTCCCCCTTGGGTGGCCTGCACTTGTGGCCGCCTCTCTCCTACCCCTCCCAGCTCCGAGATGCTCACGGCTCCTCCTGCCACCTGTCACCTTCCAGGGGCCTCCACCAGAGCGGCTGTAAGAGAGATAGTCCTCCCCACCGCCTTCAGTGACTTAAAAGTCCATTCCAATTGCATTATGTTCACCCTTGACACCACCACGGCTTCCTAAGATGCACTAAAGTGCCCGGGTCCCGGTGGTGGCGTAGCAGGGCAAAGTGCACATCGGACGTGTCGCGGGGCCATTTGATACGAGGTGAGGCGCCTTTCTCCCAAATTTGCTTGTGGATGACACTGAGAGCAGGGGACGTCCTAGGAGCAGCGTGAGTCCTATGAGCCCGCCCCGCCACCGTGGAGGGGCGCAATGTGGGCCCTTGGCTCGGACACGCGGTTGGAATTCAGGGACCTGGGTCCCCGACCTGCCCTAGGACGGCGCTGCCATGATCACAGCAGCACATCAGAGACCAGGCCCCCGTGCTGCCCTTTGGGCCCTGAAACAGAGTCCCAGGTCCTTTGGAAACTAGATGCTAAAAATAATAATAATAATAAAAAATAAAAAATAAAAGAATATTAGGTTTTCTTTAATTAAAATGATAATACACGTGCATGATAGAAAACTTTGAGATTACAGATTCATGTGTGTGTATGCGTATAAACGCACACATACAGACACACACACAAGAAGGTGTGTATGAAAAGTCTTGCATCTTGTTTTTGCCCGTTTTTTTTTTTTTTCTTCTTTTTTACAGCATGGCCATTTTCCAAAATTATTAAGCTATTTTTGAAAATGTGATTTTTTAAAAAAATAAACAGCTGTCAGGGATTCTGTTTTGTGGACCTGTGGAAATTCACTCCCAGAACTCCAGGATCACGCCCTGAGCCGAAGGCAGACGCTCAATGGCTGAACCACCTGGGCGCCCCTGCGTCATGGTCCTGATTGGACTGAATTCTGAGTTGGGCCTGGGGCTGCCTCTAGTCCAGTCAGCAGCACTGGAAAATGCTGGAATTAGGAAAAGATGCTCCTTTCAAAACAAAACACTTGACTTCATCAGTCAGAAGATTTTCTTAAGTAAACATTGTCTGGAATGGGAATAGCGCCTCCTTAGCGAGTGCGCCTCCTTGTGCAGTGCACATCCTGAGCAATCCCAGGTTCAGGATGAATCCGTACCATCTAGGCGCTGGCTGTGTTTCTGCCGTCCCCGTTGCTGTGCTTCTCCCGCCCGTTGGTCGTCTGTCGCCTGGCCTGGCCAGCGGGCGACCTGTCCCTTTCCTGATCAATTACAGCACTTTGTCTTCCTGCCTGTAGCTTCACACCCATCCACTTACTTATTATTATTTATTTGTTTTCTCTTTTAAAATTATTCAGAAAGGGAGACAGAACGTAAAGACTGCTAACTCTGGGAAACGAACTAGGGGTGGTAGAAGGGGAGGAGGGCGGGGGGTGGGAGTGAATGGGTGACGGGCACTGGGGGTTATTCTGTATGTTAGTAAATTGAACACCAATAAAAAATAAATTTAAAAAAAATAAAAAAATTATTCCATCTCTTCCCTAGTGAGGAAGCCCAGTGGGATGGGTTTTGGAGTCAGACAGTCCTTGACTCAAACACAAGCCCCATCGCTCACTAGTTTTATGACCTTGGACAACTGACTTTGCCTGTCTAATCCTTTTTTCTCATTGGCGAAATGGAATGAGATTACCCAACATAGGAAGCACTTGTGAGGATTAAATTAAAAAAAAAAAAACACCCCACCAGGCTCAGTATCCATTAGTTTCTTGCCTTCTCCCCACCCTCCTTGGAGGCAGAGAGAGGGTACCCCTCTTTATCCTCAGGGCCAGGACAATGCTGGGGTGGGCCAGGGACCCGTAAAATTTGGTTGAATAAGTAAATGGGGGCCGAGAAGGAGAGAGAGGAGACTCATGCCCACCTTGAGCCCTTCTGTAATCAAGTATTTACTGAGCACTGCTGTGTGCTGGTGACCAGAGATGTCAGGAGGATGCACACAGCTCCTCCCTGCAAAGGAACCCAGAAATCAGTCTTTTCTGGTTGTTCTTTTCAAGGCTCCCTGGGGCATGTGAGTTCAACTCATTGAAAAATGCCTAGGAGTTCACCACCCAATTCATCCGCAAATACCTTTGGGTGCACCTGCTATTTGCTGTGTCCTATTTGCTAGATGATGACATCCACAGGCGTGAGCCCTGGCTCCCGTCCTCAGGGAGCTTCCGGGGGGAGATGACAGAGGCATTTGGCAAAGGAACTGCTTATACCAGACCTCAAGTGATGCTAGGAGGCACGGGCTGCATGGGTGGTGCTGGGTGGAAGACCCAGAGGGCTTCCCAGCAGAGGTGACGGGAGCAAAGGGGCACAGCCAAGGGTGTCTTTGGGCTAGCTTGGGTGGAGTGGGGAGGGGCAGGGCATCTCCCGGCTTCCCTTGCAGCTAAGTAGGGTCATGTGGCGGGGTGTATTGGCTTCCTGCAGCTGCTGTAACAAACTATACAGACTTAGCGGCTTAAAACAGCACAATTTAATTTTCTTACAGTTCTGGAGGTCAGAATGCTGACACACGTTTCACTAGGCTGAAATCAAGGTGTCAGCCTGTTATATTTTTTTCTGGAAGCCCCAGGAGAGAATCCACTTTCTTATCCCTTCCAGCTTCCAGAGGCAGCTCGCGTTCCCTCCTTCCACACTCGGAGTCCGCATCTCCGACTCTCTGTGGTGACATCTCTCTGACAGCCGGGAAAGCTTCTCCACTTTTAGGATTCCCACCATTACTCTGCGCCTTACTGGATAATCTACAATAGTCCTCTGCTCTGTGTCCCTAATCTAAGTCACCGCCGCAGAGTCCCTTTTGCTACAGGAGGTAGCATATCATAGATATGTCCTTCACCTGTTGGACATCGGGTCTGAGGTCAAGTGCAATGTACTTCTGCTTCTCGCACTTCAAATGCAGCTGCGTGACCTCTACGTTGCTATCACCCTCCCTCCAAATCTGCAACATCAGAACCAAGGCTGAGATCAAGTGGGGCACCCGACCTAGATCTAGAGATGGATACCCCACTTTGAGGGTGACAGGGATGCCCCCCACCAGCGTGTACCCCTCTTCCCCCTCCAGCGTGGAGACCCAGAGCTTCCATTCCTTCTCTGGACTATTATGTGAGTGAGAAATAAATTTCCCTTTCCTTTAGGAGAGCATTTGGGGGACCCTGTCTTAGCACTGAGCTTATGCTTACTTATACTAATATAGACCCAAATGAGAGAGATTCAGGTGAGTTCTGGAAATATAGAGAAGTGGACTCTTTCTTGCTCCAGTGTATACATGCAGAGGGACAGTGCCTGCACTATAGATGTGGATGCTCCAACGGGGAGACCTAACCCCACTTGGTGGATAGGGGAGGAGGAGGCTGCCTGGGGACGATGTTTCTGGAAAAGCTAGCCAGCCGGCGGGGGTGGAAGTGCAGTGAGTGCCCAGACCCTCCGCACTGGAGTTGGCTCATGCCTCAAGCCAGAGCTACAAAGACTACCGCTCTTTCTCCCGGGTGGCTTCCACCGTGCCTTCAGGCCTAGCTCCTTGTGCCCACAGGCAGAGTTGATCTGGCACAGAGATTGGACTTGCCTCGGGCCAGCAGGCAGAGGTTAATTTTCAGGACTGCAGTAAAATGTATATCCAGGGGAGAAAGTTGGAAGGGGTCCCAAGCAAGGCCTGAGCCTCCTCAGGAGCTCCAGGGAGGGGGGGTGAGCCCTCTAATGGACCTGCGGGGCTCCTTTCCTGGGACTCCCTAGCATCACATATTTGGTTAGTGACCGTCTGGTGTTTGCTTGTGCATCGCCAGTGATGGGGAACTCTCTCTTTCATTCACAGATCTGTTGCATGCAGCCCTAGTGGTTTTTTTTTTTTTTTTTTAAGATTCTATTTATATATTCATGAGAGACTCAGAGAGAGGCAGAGACATAAGCAGAGGGAGAAGCAGGCTCCCTGCAGGGACCCTGATGTGGGACTAGATCCCAGGATCCTGGGATCACGCCCTGAGCTGAAGGCAGACACTCAACCACTGAGCAACCCAGGAGCCCCAGTCCTGATATTTTAACAAAAAGGAGCAGGTAGGTGCTGAGAAACCACAGAGGCCGAGGCCCAAGATCAAGGTCAGCCCAAGCCGGGCCCAGAGAGAGCTACTGACACCCTCAATCAGTGAGGCTAGCTAGGATCAGTCCAGCCTCCGGGACCCTGAGTGTGTCAGGTGGGAAGGGACTTAATACACACAGGGCATTGGTGGCTTTGAGAAGACAGAAGGGCTGGTGTTGGGAGGATCTGGGAGGTGTGTCCAGCTAGGCACTCAGGAGCTGCAGAAATGGGGGCACGGCTGCCAGCACTCAGCTGAGGTCAGTGAAAACTATTGCCTGTAGAAGTGGGGTGCCTGAAGCTCCTGCAGGGGCCGTCATGGCTCCTGCTTCTCTCACCTTCCAGATCCCACACAAGGGCTTTCCACCTGCTATAGAACACGGCTGAGAACTGCAGCTTCCAGTCTTCAGCCCCTGCAGTGGGGTAGGTGGCACCGAAGGGAGTGGGGTGGGGGATTGGAGACAGGGATGGGGTAGGGGGTGGGGGATGGGGGCAGAAGAGAGCAGGGTGGGGGACAGAGGGGAGGACGGTGGCAGGTGGCCGGAGACTGTTTAGTACACATTGCCTGCTCCAGACTCCATGTGACATCTTTCCAAGCGTCTTCATTCAAGGAATAGGTGAACAAGAACACACTGGCGTAGAAAGGACCATGAGTTTCTACATAAGCTGCTCATGCCTAAAACTGAGATGACCCTAAATATAAGGCCATCTCCGATTTTTCTCAATGAAAAGATTTAGCCAGTTGGAAAATGAACTCAGGATTTATTAATCTACTGATGTGTCCTTAAGATCAAATAACAATTAAAAATAGTAATTTGACACATTTCTTTTTTCTGTCTTGCATTTCTCCAAAGTTTGCATATTTTTCACACGTGGTGACTTGTTACTTGAAGCTTACACCACTCCTTTGACACTGGTAGGCACAGCCACCTAAGGAGCTTGGGATGCAGCCCCCTTTCAATCCGTGTCCCCTGGGAGGTGTATTTCAAGCCACAGCTGTTTGTTCACATAGTATTACACCCCCATAAATATTATCCGCTAAGTGTACATTCGTGAGCTGCGCTGCGCTTTTGATATGGCCTCTAACGGGCTTCTGTATAGAATGACACTCAGCACTGAGCGCTGTGAGCTCATGCTTGCAGAAGGGATGACTAAATCCCCGTGTCTTTCCTTTGCCGTGTTCACAGGTGACCTCCAACTATCCCAAACTAAGCTAGCCTTGACTGAGATCATTGCCGTCTACGCCATCTGTCGCAGACAGAACTTTCCCTTGTGTTCGCGCTTGCACAGAATAAAAGGGCAGTAAACACGCAGCTCTTTTGTGTGTATTTGCACAATGCTTTAAAGAAGTTCTTTCATGGGCCTCGTTCGTTCATTCACACTCATTCATTGACTCGTTCGTGTCATTTCCGTTCTAAAGCCATCCAGTGGATTCTCACTGTCCTAAGAATACAAGCCGAGGCTTCTCCGAGGCCCAGGCGCTCAACAGCACCTGCACCTGTCTCGGTCCTTCCTCTCCTTCCCTCTCAGTCCCATTGCTCCTCCTGGCCTTGCTCTCGGCCTTGCTCACCTGCTCTGGAGCTCTGGCATCTGCCTTTCCCTCTACGTAGGGTCATGGATTCTTCTCTTCCTTCAGGTTTATGTTCAGCCAAACCTCTCTGTTGGGTCTTCCGATTTGGTTTATCTTCATGGCGTTTCATGCTACCTGACAGCGTTGTGGTTCAGTTGTCCACCTGCTGCCTTATGATTTGGGTGGTTCCGGTAACCTGAGCTCTCTGGAGCTCCTTGAGAACATGAGCTGGCTGTCTTTGTGACACATGTCTCGGCAGAGCCTGGTGCTCATCATCTGGTGTATCGGCCTAAGTTTATACCAGAGGGAAGGGAAGCTCCGAGGCCTCAAGCTACATATCCAAAGTCACAGAGAGGGTAAACAGCAGAACTGAGAGGGAGCTACGATGTCTCTGCAGCTTGCACCCGAGAATGTGCAGTGCTGTCATCCCCCCGCCCCAGGACCCTGAACGCACCGACATGCTTTTACATCAGAAAAAGTGACTTACATTAGGAAAATTGAAGTTTTAAGAGTCTAATCTTTTCCCATCCACCCCCCTCCACCCCCCAAACATATTAGCTGGGGAAAAATCCACCCGGGGACCTCATGTAACTTGATGGAGATACGAAATGTGACAGCACAGGTTCCCCTTGTCAAAGGAGGAGGCGAAGGAGGTTCATCTGCTTGCAGTCATGGGTGTTCTGCGTGGGCTGGAGAACCCATCTCAGTCCGGGAAGGGTGGGTGCTGATGGAGTCACGAGCCAGCTGCACCTTTTAAAATGAAATATTTAAATAAGTGGAAATCCTGTGTGGGTGATGTATTAAGCTCCCCTGAGACGTAAATCACACGATTTCCAAGCGTCCTTTCACAAAGTCAATTATGTTACATAAACTTAGCGGACACGAGGATCCCTTCCCCTTGGAATTACCAATTTCTCCCCCATACTTTTGCCAAGACGAAGACCTCTCTGCAGAGAAGCAGGTTATTTAAAACCCCTCAATGCGGTTCTACAAATTGGATGAAATAAAAAAAAAAAAAAACACCTCAAACGAAAAGGCACGCCTTATTGATATTATTATTGGTGGAGTAGCACTCTGGCGAGTACGTTGCAGGAAGCATCCTCTGTATTCCTGAAATCACCTCTATTAGATTATGTAGATATGATCTATGAAAATACTTTCAAACTTAATCTGTCGAGACTTCCGAGAGTGTATAGCAAATGCTTAGATTTGCATTAGATTCTTGACTTTGAAATCCATTACTGTAAGTTACTTGCTGACTTTGAGGGGTAATCTTTACCACAGGAGGGGCCACGTGTTTGGAGGCTGACGACCCGCCGGATGGTGTCTGCAGCCTGTTTAAAATCTCTCCTCAAGGTCAATCCCACCTCTCTCATTAGAGAATTAGTTCCAGTCCAGTGAGGTGAGCCTGTTTCCTAACTGACTTTAGCCCAATGGCTGCTTGGGATCATTTTGGCAAGTTTTAAGAATTTTTAAAATTATTATTCTGTTTTTGTTTTGCTTTGTTTGCAAAAAAAAATGGAAATATGTTAGCATTTGCTTCTTTTTTAAAAAAAAAAACAACTATTCCCTCACTCTGAACTGTTCTACCTGCAATTTCTGGCACATGTATATTTTTTAAAATTCAAGCGTCATGTAAAAAAATTGAGAAAAAGGATGTCTGATAGATTTTTATTGATATGAGTCTCCTTCCTTCCTTCCTTCCTTCCTTCCTTCCTTCTTCTTCTTCTTCTTCTTCTTCTTCTTCTTCTTCTTCTTCTTCTTCTTCTTTCTTTCTTTCTTTCTTTCTTTCTTTCTTTCTTTCTTCTTTCTTCCTTCCTTCCTTCCTTCCTTCCTTCCTTCCTTCCTTCCTTCCCTCCTTTTCTCTCATCATCTATCAATTCATTGGGAGGTGGTGCACTAACTTTTTCTGTTTATATTTCACTCTGCTACATTCAATTATTATGTACTTTAAGCCAGATGAATTCTCTATACTAGGTAGGGGTCAGCAAACTCCTTGTGTAAAAGGCCAGATAATAAATATTTTAGTCTCTGTGGACTGTTTGGTCTTTATCACAACTAAATAACTATGCCCTTGTAGCATGAAAGTGGCGGTAGACAAGATAGAAATGAAGGGGTGGTACTGTGTTCTCATCAATCGTTATTTATGACACAGAAATGTGAATTTCATATAATTTTCAGATGTCATAATTTTTTTTCAACCTCTTAAAATGTAAATGTCATTCGTAGCTCTCAGCCATACAGACAGGCTGCGGGGTGGGTGGGTTCTCGGGGCTCGGTCTCTGGGTTGTGGTGCTGATCACTGTTCTGTGTAGTAGCTGAAGATAGTGCCGTTCCTTAAAAATGTGAGGTTCATAAGGAGGTGTCAAATAATTCTGTTTTTTTTTAAAAGATTTTATTTATTTATTCACGAGAGACACAGAGAGAGAGGCAGGGGCACGGGCAGAAGGAGAAGCAGGCTCCATGCAGGGAGCCTGACGTGGGACTCGATCCCAGGTCTCCAGGATCACGCCCTGGGCTGAAGGCAGGTGCTCAACCACTGAGCCACCCAGGTGTCCCAGTAATTCTGTTTTAAAATGAAACTAGAGAATAACTTTTGAAAGTGAAGACTGGAAGTTAGTAAACTGTTCTGACTCAGCCATGAATCAATCAATCCATCACATACATCTGAGCACCTGCTCCATGGCAGGTGCTGTACTCGGGGAGGACCGTAGCGCCACAGAATTACCTGGGATCCTAGTAAGTGTCAAAAGCGGGGGTGAGGGTGGGGACTGCAGAAAGACTTTTGATATTCTGAAGCCCTTTTGTAACCTATGTTAAAGTGTCTACAAGTGTCTTTTGCGGGGGAGGGCGTTAATTTAAGCATCTGTCATTTTCCATAGCCTAGCCCTTAGAAGAGAGGTGGAAACTGCTCCTGAGAAGTTCAAACCTCTGTAAGTTTTGGCCTGGGGACACGGACCTGGCTCTTCTCAGTTCACCCTGGCCAACGATTACCTCAAAGGTCTTTGAACTCAGTACTGACAAAGACCTTGGCTGACATGGCAACGAAAGTTCTTTTAGGTGGACATCGGTCAGTGGCCCTCTTAAAAGAAAGTACTAGTCATTATACCAGTAATAGTCATTACTCAAGAGGCTATGCCTGGAACTGAACCCTAGGATAAAACCCCACAGAGACTCCGTGACATCAAATTTCAAAAACTTTAAGTCCTGATAACTCCCCTATTTGGCCTGCTTATCTGTGACCTTCCAACTCAGCATGCAAATCCTGAAAAGTCTGTGAAATGCTCCCGTCTTTTATGATTAGATTCCTAGGTATATTTCCTACCTAGAGAACTGTAGTCAAAACTCATATATATAGATATATTTAATGCAATAATACTTTGAACTATTAAGTACTATGAAACTTGTGAAAGCTGCATAAATTTCTAATAATAGCCAAATATGGCAAATTATGATATAATCATATTTTGTGGCCTACTAACATTTTTTTAAATAGAAAGGATTTTTCAAAAAAAATACTTATTATAAAATTAGGACCCCAAGAAACCTTATCGAGTTGTTCCAGCAATAGAAATATGTAAAAGACATAGGTAAATTCTCGGCCACATTAACATGACTCTCTCTGACAGGTGAGACCATGGACTATGTATTGAATTGCAGCCCTTTAGAGAAATGAAATGTCAGAACAAAGCCTTCTGCTGTGCCTACACTTCCCCCCAGTGAGTAGTTCCTGGTGAGGCTAACACAGTGCCTGGCTGGAACACAGAAGGCACTCGGTTAGCATAAGCCAGTAAATAAGTGAGTGAATCTTTGAATCAAGTCTAGCTCAATGGTTCTTGAAGACTCCATCATGGCAGCATGGTGGTTGAATCATCCGACCTTGCAGCTGACATCTCATTGCCTGGGTGTCTTAGGAAATTGAAGAAACTTCCTTAAGTTTTAATTTTTAAGCACATTCATAAATGGGGGTAGTTTTTCATTCATAAACGGCATAGCACCTCCTTCTTAGGTGTGTGAAGAGGAAAGGAGATGATACAGCTGATGCACCTGGCCCACGTCCACACTTTGTGAGCTCCTAATAAATGGTGCCTTTAACCAATATATTATTAGGAGAGACGTCTTCCCACTTAAAAATTAGAAAATTCAGTGGAGCAAAAATAATTTCTTCATAATCATGTTGTTTAATTGCTCATATTTTACACTTTGGTGTTTCAACGTTATGGGTTCTTGGTGTCACCATTTCAATTAGGGTTTTTATTGTATTTTATTTGTTTATTTTTTTAAGATTTTGTTTATTTATTTGAGAGTGAGACAGAGAAAGCAACAGAGAGAGAGAGAGAGAGAGAGAGAGTATGAGCCGGGGGTGGGTAGCGGCAGAGGGAGAGGGAGAAGCAGACTTCCCATTGAGCAGGGAGCCCAATGTGGGGCTCGATCCCAGGACTTTGAGATCATGACTTGAGCTGAAGGCAGATGGTTAACTGATTGAGCTGCCCAGGTGCCCCATGATTTTTACTTATTTATTTATTTTTTGCTTTTTAAAGTTTTTACTTAAATTCTAGTTAGATAACATATAGTGTAATATTAGTTTCAGGATAGAATTTTAGATTGTGATTTTAAAGTGGCTCCATGGCTTCTGCTTACCTTTAAAAATTCTGTAAAATAAATTGGTGTTTGTTTGGTCTCTTTCTGAGCTTTAAATGATGTGTGTGTGCATGTGAGTGACGCACACTGGTGGCATTTCTTTAAGGTCTAAGACTTTCTTTTATGTCTAACCTGGGTCATTTTGTGAGGCAGGAAAGCAGTATTTAAAATCCTATTAGTGAAAGAGTTGGATGCTTTCAGATACTTCAGCAGCGTACATAGCAATTGCTGCATCTGTTACATATTTTATCATTAATTTCTGGTGACTCATCAACACCGAGGCCCTCCTCAGACACCTTCCAGCGGAGTGCCTGAAGTGGACGCTGTGGACGCCACCAGATCCTGTCCATCCCCACCGAGCAGGCCCAGCCCGTTCAGTAAGGGGTGGACTTAAGTCACTTCGGGCCAATGCAACCGGAAGGCCATGCCAAGGTCTTTCGGGAAATACCCTTCCTTGTCTTTTAGGACAGAGCAAGAGAGAACTCATTCTTTTTTTACCTCTGACCATGAATGAGAAAGCATGCTGTCCCTGTGGTGTCTGGCAGCCCTTGGGGGATGCTGAGAGGCATGGAGGGAGCCAGAGCCTTTGGAAAGAAGAGAAGTGCTGGATGCTAGTGACCCATCACATTCCTTCCTGGTTAAGCCAGATACAGCCCAATTTCTGTTCCTTGCAACCCAAAGCCCTCCCACTGGTTCATTCAGCCTTGACAAACCACCTGGAAAAGTGAGCTCATTGTACCTGCATCACAGGCGCTGGGGGTGCAAGCCCCTGTGTGGGCAGGAGAGCTTGGGTATCTCCTCCCACCCAACATTCCCTTTGACCTCTGCCCTTGAAGGAACAACCCTGCTTGGTTTTTGATAGATAGGGAAATCTCTAATAAAATGGTCTGCAGAAGAGTATCCGGGCTCCGCGTAAACATTCCTCATCCTGGATGGCGTGTTGCTATTTTTTTTTTCATGCAGATTAAACATGATTGGTTGTCTCGTTATACAATTATGGTCTAGTTTGATACTAATTTCCTTGATTGCTACTGAACTGAACTTAAAGTCAATGGAAACCATGCAAAATATTCAAATCTGGTTAAGTTGTTTTAAAATATGATGTGAACATGTCCCTGGTATTTATTAACCCTGGTCCTGAGTGCACGTATACTTGAAAAATCGTTTTTTCGTGGAAGGGAAGGCAGAAAGACAGAGGAAGGAGGGAGGAGAGTTAGGACCAGCAGCCAAGGATATTCCAGGAAAAGCAAGTCTTCCTCCACCCTCTGGCTACACGTCAGATCTATCTGAGCATCTCAGTGATGTCCCATGTAATGAATTAGGAAGTTCTCTGTAGAGAGGTAAGTTTTAAAAGCATCAGAAGGTCACTAACTTTGAATCCTCAAGTCTGACTTTTATCTTTTAGATTTTATTTATTTATTTGAGAGAGAGAGAGAGACAGAAATAGCAACAGAGCACGAGTGGGGAGGAGAGGGAGAAGCAGACTCCTCGCTGAGCAGGGAGCCCAAGGTGGGACTCCATCTCAGGACCCCAGGATCATGACCTGAGCTGAAGGCAGACGCTTAACCAACTGAGACACCCAGGTGCCCCTCAAGTCTGACTTTCAAAGATTTTTGATGTGCTCTAAGTTGGAAGCAGACTTTTATCAGATGGTTTCTGTTTCAAGAGAGTCAGGATAAGAGACCCAACCACAACAGAATGTGGCATGTCTGGCATTCAACTTTGAATGTTTCCTTAAGCATGAGGAACTGAGCCTGTCCTTCATAGGTAGAGTCCTTGTGTCCAAGCTCTTGTCTTGGCACTTGAGGCCCTACCATTCTGAACATGACCTGTCTTTCCAATTTTAAATCACCTTCACTCTCCCTGAACCGTGCCCCCATCAGGATGGTCCTGCCCCATCCCTGTCCTGTCTCCCCAGCCCAGGTCAAGCCCAGTTCTCCTGACTACCCAAACCTCACCTGTCAAAAAGGTGCTCAGCCATTGACAAGGTGCCGTGGAGGACGAACGGCCTGCTCTATGAAAGCATCTCTTGTGGGTCTCTCTTTAATTCACTGGGACATTGTCTCTTACTCCCTTTGGTGTTGGTACAAAACATGATGTTCAGACAGGTGGCTTGTCCAAGGTCTCAGAAGGGACAGACTTGAGGTTGGATTCCAGCCCAGCCACATCTGTCTGGTGTGACCCTGGGCGGGTTACTGTCCTCTACCTCTGCCGGTACCTCTTTAGAGAAACCACCTCTCTTCTCCTGGGGCACAGTCCCTCACCCCAACTATGTGGCTACCCACCTTTGCCCTGTGGGCGCCCCTAAGGCTCTGAGTGCCTGCCACCCCCAAACGCAGTCAGAACCTGTTTGATTCTGAATCCACATGAAAAGAATCACAATCAAAGACATTAGCAATCCGAACAACTGAAATAACGAAAATGACTCTAATCTTGAGCTTGCATCTGTTGGAAAACATGGAAAATGATCCAATTCCATCCTCCCAGTAGCTCTCATGGTCTGTGTTCTTCCCGCCCTGGTTCCACCAGCCCCACACTTCTGCAGAGCCTGTGTTTTGTCAAGGTGGCTCTGAGACAGAGGACACGGGCACTCCCCTCCTAGCCCAGGAGGCTTGCTTTGCCCGCTCCTGCCCTCTCTTCCCGCTTCCCTCTCCTTCCCTCAATGTTCTTCCTTGTGAAGCACTCCCCTGAGGTCATCCCCTGGGTTTCTCGGTGTCTCTGGGCCTTTCTCACTCCCTGATTCTTCATCACCATATCCAGAGCCCATTGTCTAGAAGCAGAGCCTGCCTTGCACTCCCTGTACTCCTGTGAATTACGCTGTGGCCACAAGTCTCGTCTCACAGGTGGAGAACACTGCAGGTGAAGGCCCTGGGCTACCGTGGGGTGTGGATGTGGCTAGGTTCAGGGGCCTTTTGGGTCCATGATGTGAAGAAGCCCCAGCAGGTGTGAGGAGCACAGCTGGTTGTACTCATCTCCATGCCTGAAGGATGGTGAAGAAGAAGTGACCACCATCTTCACTGCAGGAGCCCTGAGCCCACGTGCTGACTCCTTTGACCTGTGTGCAATCCTACACCATGTATAAGTCTTATTTTTCTCATGTGTTAGAAGTGGCAAGAGAGGAAGCCGATGGTTTCTGAAACATCACTTACCAACCTCACAACTGTTCACGCTTCCTCCCGGCACCTGGTTCAGAGAATACAGTTCCAAAATATCCCTTGAATCCCTGGGATGGATGCTTGATTCATCTTTGAAAAATGGACATCACCTTCATGGCCATGATCATAAGACATGGTTCCCACATCAGATAAACCAAAGGGGAAAGCCAGGCTGTCCACCACCCTTCCCTCTGTCTGGCAGTTACCAAGCGGGTAACCACTTTCCCCTCCCTTGGATACGACAGCAGTAATCCATTCCCTGTCGGACCAGATCACTAAGAAACGCCATTCATAATCGTCCCCTCTATTGATTCTGGTCAGTGGGTATTGGCAGCTTAAAAAGATTATGTTTTAATTGGGGACCAGATAGATGGCGTTTTAAGGTTTTGAGTTTCACTCCATGCCGTGCGATGGATTATTTGAGAGGCTCGCTCAACACCAGGAGGACAAAGATTAATGTGTTGTCCTTTTCTTTGGGTGACCCTGGGTGCAAATGTAGCTCAGGCTAAAGTGACTGGAAATCTTTTGCTATCACAGGGCTGAAAAGGTTGACTGTGAATTCATTAGTGTTATCTTTGTTTAGGGTATAAAATCCATACATTAGTAGATTTAAGTGGAGCACTTTTTTCCCCCCAACACCTCAAGAGCTTTGAGAAAAATTGGGGGTCTTCAGGCTGGGTTGAGGTGCCCATATTTAGGAGGCATCAACCTGGCCTCTCGGTCTAGGTTTTGCAGCAGGTGGAAAACAGTAATAGAGGCAAGCTGGGGGCGAGATGGCTGGGAGGGTTAGGGAGTGTCTTTGTCAAGGGATTCATAAAGCAGGATCTCGAGAATGCAAACATCACAGCTACTGGCTGTGTTGATGAGGGTCCCAGCCCCGGCCCAGGCACTTGTGTGCATTATTTCTCATAATTGGTCTACACATAGTGGCAACCTTCTGAGTGTTATGTTGTCCCTGTCGTAGAGATGAGAAAATTGAAGCCAGAGAGGATAAGCCACTTGTTCAAGGTGATGCAGATGGTAGTGGTGGAGTCACTGCTGCCGAGGCTGGTCTCTACCTGAAAAAGCCTTGGGTTTGTCTTCATCTGCTTTGAAGCCCTGGGATTGCCACCATCACAGTCTACACTGGCATTGGCGTTGGGGTAGGCATCATTATTAGCATCATTGACTTAGTTTCCAGGACTGCTGGAGTAAGGTGCCATGGATTGGGTGCCTTCACCAACAGACATTTACCATCTCACAGTTGTGGAGGTTGGGATTCTGATCAAAGGGGGGAAGCACTGGTTCCCTCCAAGGGCTGTGTGGAAGAATGTGGGCCAGGCCTCTCGCCCAGCTTCTGGTGGTGTGCTGGCCATCATGGCGGTCCTTGGCCTGCAACTGCGTCATCCTGATTTCTGCCTTCATCTTCATGTGGCATTCTCTTGGTGGTGCATATCTTTGTTCCAATTTTCCCTTTTTTTTGAAAGGTTTTATTTGACAGAGAGAGATAGAGAGTGAGAGAGCAAGCAAAAGCAAGGGGATCAACAGAGGGAGAGGGAGAAGCAGAATCTCTGCTGAGCTGGGAGCCTGATGCTCAATCCCAGGACCCCAGGATCATGACTTGAGTCAAAGGCAGCCACTCAACTGTCTGAGTCACCCAGGGGCCCTCAATCTTCCCTTTTTGTAAGGACACCAGCCATACTGGATTAGAGCCCACCTTAACCATCGCATGTTAACTCAATGGTTTGCAAAGACCCTATTTCCAAATAAGGCCACATTCTGAGATACTGGATGTTGAGACTTCAGAATGAGTTTTGGTGAGGGACACATTTCAACCCATAATAATCATTATCATCATTGTTTAGTTGATAAAACGTAAATCTGGTAAATCATCGCACCTGTCTTCGTCTGCTCGGGCTACTGTAACAGAATACACAGGCTCGGAGGCTCAAACAACAGACATTAATTTCTCACAGTTCTGGAGGCTGGAAGTCCAAGATCAAGCTTCTGGCAGATTCTGTTCATGGTGAGGGCTCCCTTCCCGGCTTGTAGATGTCTGCCTTCTCTCCATCCCTTATACATGGAGCTCACTCTTCCTCTTCTTCTAAGGACGTTAATCCCATCATGAGGGTCTCACCCTCAGAACCTCATCCAAACATAATGACCTCTCGGATGTCCCACTTTCAAATATCACATTAGGGGTTAGGGCTTCAACACATAAATTTGGGAGAGATACAAAAATTTGGTCCATAGCCATCTCCTGTAAAGATTTACCTTTACCTTCCTAGAGAACTAGTTACCACAGTGTGATAAGATCAATTATTTGGCATGGAGTGTCCAAAACACCAGGTAACTTTTCACCTAAGTTGATCAGCTTTTAACCAATCAGCTTGATACAGAGTAACAGGGACTGTCCCCTCTTTGGTTGGCACTTGGCCTCTCCCAACCCCTGTGGGCATCTCTGAATAATGGAACAATTACTTTCCCACAATATCATATGATGCTGAATAAACTATAAGGGCTCTAGGACCCTCTCAAAGGTCCAACATCAGGTGTGACCACTGAGAATTTGTGGGCAACCTCAGCTTGCAAAGCCACTACCCTTACTTGCAACCACTGCCTTTCTATTTCTCCCTGCCCCCCCACCGCCAAATCTTGCAAGACATAGAGATGCACCTGCTTGGTTCAGCTTCCTTCGTTCTCCGGGCTTTCTTGACATCCACTGAATCCTGCAAGAGCCAAGAGGATTTTCTCTGAATTCCCTCTTCAGCCAGCATAGGCGCCTATGTCCTCACACAGCCTCTGACTCTCCAACTTCCTGCTTACCTTGGAACCTCACTGAGCTCAAGGCTGTCCCTGAGGCATGCAAGGGTACCTAGATCTCTCTGATGGAACCTGAGGAAGCCCATCTCAATTATTTCTTGTAAATGGTCACCATCTTATTTGGTCTCCTGCCTCTCTCCACCATACCCTCAGGGTCCCCTAAGACCCCTCTGGCTTCTCCATTCACCCCTTGGTACAATCCTGGCACAGCAGCTTGCTACTCAGCATTCAGAAGACCTGGTACTTTTGCATCTTCTGAAATATTGCATTGCAAGAACTGCCTCTTTGCCACCGTTAGGTCTCTGTGGTGGGTAAGACGCATATAAAAATCAGTAGAGAAGAGGGGGTGATAGAAGTCATTTTCCATAATGCAAACCTTGTGCTTCGCAAAACAGCTAAGCATAACAAGTTATTTATTCATGATTATCTGTAGTCATGGTTTGTTTCTACCCTCTCAGAGTTGATATGACATTTATATAATGTGCATAATATAATTATATATTTACATGAATTTCTCTTGTTTGTATTCATATATTTATGGTGAGCACTGCAATATGCATCCGATTAATTTAAAAAGAACATTCGTGGAAATCCTTTTGCGACAGGAGGCTTTGTTAGACATTCAATGTTGGATTGTTCCTGGTTTTTCACGACTTCTAAGGGGCTGATAAGCTCCATCCATTTGAAGATGTGGAGCCAAAAGGTTGTCTAGAGGCTCCTCAGTGCAGACTTTCATTCTGCAGATGGAGAAAAGACAGAAGTGGTTCGCCCATGGTCTGCCGGGAATCAGGCTTCATGGTCCCCAGCTCAGCCTCGATATACCTGTGTGCACCTCCACGCCCAGCATTCATGGCCAAGTGCGTGTGCTAATAGCAATCCCAATCTTTGTGTCTCTCCATTTCCTTTCATGTTGTAGCATTAACTTTATGCCATGGAGATCTTTCCAGTCGAATTAATTGCTGGACAGTCCAATGAGATCATCCTCCTCGAAAGAAATTTATTTAGGGATGAGTGGCACCAACTGAGCTCTGGATCCTTCTACATCAGGAAACTTAGTGGCCCAGCTCTTGTGTTAATCTCATTCACATCTATTGGTATTTTTAGAAGTTTCAACTGCTAGATATTCCTCTGGCATCTCTTCTATTTTTTTAATTGTTGTTGTTTGTTAAGAATTTTGAAAAGGAAATGTAAAACTGTTACATACATTTAAAAGTGATGAAATGGTTCTAATCCCACTACCTAAAATATGGTGGCTTTCCCTTTGGCTTATGCCTTTCCATGTGCGTTGTGTTTTCACTGCCTCTGCCATCTTGAATTCTGTTATTTGCACTTAAAATCTAGTATATTCCATTTCTACAAAAATTTCTGATATTTGTTTTTAATGATGGTAAAACACTCACAATATACAATCTATCATCTCCACCGATTTTTAAGTGTATAGTTCAGATACTTTGAGCACATTCGCATGGTTGTACAGCCACCAGCACCATCCTTCTCCAGAACTCTTTTAATCTTGCAAAACGAAACTCTGTACCCATTATCCTGATTCCCCACACTCCTCAGCAACCCCCAGGCTACTTTCCACATCTGTGAATTTGACTATGTTTGGTGCTTTAAATACGTGAAATCGTACAATACTTGTCTTTTTGTGTCTGGCTGATTTCACTTAGCATTAGGTCCTCAGGGTTCATCATGGTGGAACAGGTGTCAGAGTTTTCTTCCTCTGTAAGGCTAAATAATATTCCACTGTATGGATGGATCATGGTCTCTTTATCTGCTCATCTGTTGATGAGTCCATCATTGTTTCTAGTGGGTACATGGTATCGTATCATGCTATTGCAGTTAACATGCTAAAGCTAGCGCATTTATTTTGCCCACTTAGAGCTATGTTATCCACCTCTTTTTCCTTCCTCTAAAATTGGAATCAAAGTTTGGCCTTTCATTCATTCTTTAAGCATCTACTATGTGCTGTTATCTACCAGGATTGGGAGAGTAGAATTGAATAAGAAGTGGTTCTCACCCTTGAAAAGCCCACACCTAGAGGTGAAATGGATAAATTAACTGGCCAATATAACTCAGTTCATAGAATACAGCATGTATGGAGTGTCTCCCTTCCCTCCTATTGCTATTTTTAAACTTTCTTTTAGACTTCCAGTGGTGTTTCCATCAAAAGCACAAACAGAAAATTTGCCTGTAGCCGAGGGCATCAGCCTGCCTGACCTGATACTGAAACCCCAGAGCTAACAGTGTACTGGGAGACTGGTGTGGACAGTGCAAAGCTGTGACCCCTGGCACACCTTTACAAGACAGTATGACCACATCTAAACATGAACTGAACTCGTCATTCACACAAGATCATCTCCTGCTGTTGTGATGATCTGTGGCAGCATGACATGTGCCAGCACAATGACCCCCCCCCCACTTGATCACACTAAATGAACCCCTTTGCACAGGCAAACCAAACCCACCCCATGCCACACACACTGAACCAGTCCTCACTTTCCATAGGGAATAGCATTACGCCAGTCGGGACCTGCACACTCTTGCAGAGCCTTGCTGAGTGATGGGCCTTCCTTGGAAGGAAGGGGGGTTAGCATTCTGCTTAGATTCAGGGGGCATGTCCTTGCACTCTGGAGTTGAGGTTCAGGGATTTCATGGACTCTATGCCAGTTTCAAGTACGAAGGCTCAATCTAGCAAATGTCTGCAGGAGGCTGGGTCAGATTATGTTCTTTCTTTCTTCTTGAGGGAGTTCAAGGTTTGTTCCTTCCCAATGAGCAAAACAGAGACGTTGAAAACACCCCTCAAGGCCATTCGAGCAGCAACAGAACTTTGGATGGAGGCAGAGGAAAGAGCTCTGTGCTCTCTAGCACTCCACGGGCAGTGTCCTCCTTTGGGGTAATCTGCATTTTTCTCTCTTGATCTTCCTCCCGTGTGACTGAGTGACAGTCTTGTCTGGGAGATGCCTTCTTCATCGGAAGGTCAGACAGGGCAAAGCCATTGGCCAGAAGCGGGTGGTTGACATGGTTCTTTCTCTTTCTTCTTTCCCAGTGGAGGTTGCAAGTTCCAAAAGGCTGCCAGGGAACTTTGATATGGAATTTTCTGGCCTCTTCCTAGCCTCTTTGTTCAGTGGCTGGGAAAATTCCTTCAGGAGTGCATGTGGTCCAGGACGTTCTCCAAGAAGAAACCAGGTGAGCATTTGAAGCTTGGAGCCCTTGCTAGCAACAAAGAGTGTCCTCTATCTTGTGAGTCTCTATAAAAGGGATTCAAATAGGGAACAAGCCTGATTAATGTAGGGGCATCTGTAGCCTTTAGCACCCCTGACTTGACTTGCTCTGTAAGACTCACATCCTCCTGCTTGGTCTTAAGCCTCCTATAGGCTGGGCAGTAGAATGAGTAAAGATCAGCAGAGCTGGAAGGATCCTAACAGGCCAGGAAAGACACTTTATTCAAATAGGACTGAGGTGGATTGCCAGAGGGACGAAAGGTAGAGCTAGAAAGTCTGGGGAGGGCAGAAGAAAGATCATGTGTTGTGGGGTCTTAAGTAGAAATGAGTGGAAGAGAAAGCCTTGTTAGGGCAGTTACAGGATCGGCTGAAGCCTGAGAGCAGGGTGAGGAGGAAATGAAACTTTTAAGGTGATTTGCTACAGAGCATGACCTAAATTTCCTTCAGTGTTCTTTAAGAGATTAGAAACCTCTATACTGTTTTGCAGAGTGTCTGCACTGGTTTGGATTCCCACCAACAGTGTAAGAGGCTTCCCCTTTCTCTGCATCCTGACCCACACCTGTTGTTTCCTAAGTTGCTAATTTTAGCCATTCTGACCAGTGTGAAGTGGTATCTTATTGTGGTTTTGGTTTGTATTTCCCTGATGATGAGTGACACTGAGACCTACCCTCTGACTCAGCAGTTGCACTATTAGGTATTTATCCAAAGGACACAAACATAGTGATTCGAAGGGGCACCTGTACCTCAATTTATAGCGGCAATGTCCACAATTGCCAAACTGTAGAAAAAGCCCAGATGTCCATCAACAGGCGAATGAATAAAGAAGATGTGGTATATATACAATGGAATATTACTGTGCCATCCAGAAGAATGAAATCTTGCCTTTTGCAACCACGTGGATAGAACTAGATGGTATCAGGCTAAGCCAAATTGAGTCAGTCAGAGAAAGGCAACTATCATATGATATCACTCATATGTGGAATTTAAGAAACAAAACAGAGGATCATAGGGGAAGGGAAGGGAAAATAAGATGAAAACAGAGGGGGAGGCAAACCATAAGAGATGCTGAACTAGGAAACACTGAGGGTCGCTGGAGGGGAGGTAACTAGGTGATGGGCCTTAAGGAGGGCATGTGATGTGATGAACACAGGGTTATATGCACCTGATGAATTACTGAATTCTAACCTCTGAAACTGATAATGTAGTATATGTTAATTGAATTGAATTTAAACAAAGAGATTTTGGAAAAGAGTTAAGTTTGTCATATCGATTTTTGGCGGTCAGTCCGTTGTTTATTCAAAGGCTGTTCTGTGCAGAGACTGGACCTCTCGCCACATTGTATTTGGGTTTCAAGTTCTTCAAGAGGCCACCATATACTTCATACGATATTGATATTATATGATATCGACAGCTTTCCTTCTCTAGTAATGGACCTGGAGCCTGATTTCGATTTTAATTCCCAAACAGCCCCTTTGAGGTAACGGTAATATCATACCCATTTTACAGATGAAAAAGAAAACTAACTCAGAGAGGTTAAGTGACTAACCCAAGGTCACACAGCTTGGCCCTTGGCGTGTGAGCTGAGCATCACTGCATTTGGTAGGTGGATGGGGTCGGGTCTGCAGGAAGAGATTTAGGATCCTTCCTGAGGAAATGGGACCCACAAGAATGTGGTTGGGAGAGGGCAAAAGTGGCATGAGAACCAGGGATTAAGGATCTTAGGTCCCTTGGTCTGAGTAATCAGCGCGCATGGGGTAGGCTTCACCATCGTGGTCTAACTGGTCTACTGCACTATAGGCCTTCGAGGGAGCACAGTGGGGAGTAAGAGGGAGGGAGACAGAGGCTGGCTCTCTGAAGTTCACCAGCTGGAATTTACAAATTAATTTTTTTAGCCTCTGAGGCCTTTGAAATGTGGATGTCCCTGGGAAGGTTCACACATTCAGACTCGTGACGGTCAGCACTAACGGTACCTCTCAGGGGCCTTCCCCTGCCATCCTCAGACTCTATTCAGGAAGCCTTGTTCACAAAAACCAGCAACCACAACAAGTAAAGGCCTTCCACGTGCTGGTCTAACCCTCTCCATTCACAGGGGGAGGATAGCTCCAGGGCAGGAACTGTGGGGCGGGGGGACTTCGTCCTCTACTTGTTGAAGCTTCCATTTGTGTCCTAACAAAGGGCCTGGCTGGCAAACTGTACACCCCTGAGGACAGCTTATAGATCCAATGGCAATTAAGAAGACTGAAGTTCTGGGACACTTAGGGGGCTCAGTGGTTGAGCGTCTGCCTTTGACTCAGGACAGGATCCCGGGGTCCTGGGATTGGAGTCCCCCATTGGGCTCCCTACAGGGAGCCTGCTTCTCCCTCTGCCCATGTCTCTGCCTCTCTCTCTGGGTCTCTTGTGAATAAATCGATAAAATCTTTAAGAAAAAGAGTAAAGACAATTCGCCGTCCGTATCCCTCATCAAATGAAACTTGAAATTTGGATGTGGTCAGTTATCAAAGACCTGTTATCAATGCCGTCTTGTTCCTGTCTTTCGGTTAGGCATATCCCCAGATGAACTTGCTTCAGTATCTTCTTTAGCTGCTTTCAATTATTTCACAAGTAAGTCCCACTGTGCACCGGCCGCTGGGCTGGGCCTGGGCACTCAGAGATGGAGGAGACCCCATCTATCCACGCCCGGCCCCACGATGGCAGTGGTAGGGTGCATGGAGCTTGGCTCTCTAGGTGGGGGAGGGCTCCTCTCTCTCAACCAAAGTCCTTTTTGTGTTTTATGGTCATATAGTTCCTTTTTATTCAAGCCCCAAGTCACAGACCTCATGCTGCAGAAACTGTTTCAGAACAGAGGTAAAGGTGGAGAATTTGCCACATCTTTCCCGGCCACCCCAGAGAAGATCGACATGCATCACAGTGTGAGTTTAAGGTGGAGCATGTGACGGTTTGATTTACATATATTGTGAAATCATGACCCCATATTCCTTTCTATGAGGCCGAGGTCTGGGGTGTGTAAAAAACATGATGGCAGGGGGATCCCTGGGTGGCTCAGCGGTTTAGTGCCTGCCTTTGGCCCAGGGCGTGATCCTGGAGTCCCGGGATCGAGTCCCGCGTCAGGCTCCCGGCATGGAGCCTGCTTCTCCCTCCTCCTGTGTCTCTGCCTCTCTCTCTCTCTCTCTCTCTGTCTATCATGAATAAATAAATAAAATCTTAAAAAAAAAAACATGATTGCCGATCTGAAGCACTTTCTCTCTAGCCTGGGTTGTTTCTACACTGTGTCTAGCCCCAGACGGAAGGGAGCAGGTCAAGATCTAAGTGACAGAGGAGTAGGTGATGGCGGGGTATGTGTGGGGTTCCTCCTGCTTGAACTGGGGCCACCGTCTCCCCACAGGCCCTGGGATGTGCAGGCAACAGCAGAGAGCCTGGGAGCACACAGGGAAAGGCGAGCCTCCCTAGGCCCCTGCCAGACTTTCTCGCTTTGCTCTAAGAGCTGGAGGAGGAGAGGGGATGTGATGTATGCTGATATTTTTCATAATATATGGAACAAAAATCAAAATAAGTGGCATTGTTAAGCTCCCATGTGGCGCCACTCTATTCCCAGCCCTTTATACTTTATCTCAGTTATTTCTTGCAGCTGGTCGTTATTGTGCCCATTGCACAGATGAAGAGATGAAGCTTCAAGAGCTTAAGCGATTTAAGCTTTGGGAACCGCAGACCCAAGATCTGAATCCCAGCATTCTGGCTCCAGAGCCAGCAGTGCGCACCTCTCCCAGGACCCCCAGTTGGGCTTTTCTGGCTGGGGTCCAGGCTCAGTGGACCAGGCCAAGAGGGGTGCCACATGTCACAGAGCCATCTGCATAAGATGAGATGGCATCTCCAGCCCATTTGCTGGAGGAAAGAACATAGGTGCAGCTCCTCAGTCATCTTGCAAGTGAACTATAAAGAATTCTGATTTCATTTTGAGTATTGCCTTTGCCGAGGGAAGGAGTGAGAGCCCCTGGATACCGTCGTGGGTTGGAGAGAGTCTAGATCACTGGTCTGGAGATCCCCCAGCTTCCTAGGTAGTCTAGGAAGGCTTCCCAGGGATGGCATTTGAATTCCCAACACTTTTCCACAACCACAGTGAACCGTAGAAGGCTCAGTCCCTGCCTTTGTGACAGAGGACGGCAGATTTTTAGACGTGAATTTTCACACATGGCAGGTAAAATACAGACTAGGGTTATAAACACAGGTCATAGGACAGAGGTTGCAGACCAAGAGCTACGTGACTGCATCAGATCAAAAGCACTCAATTGTTTCTAGAGATGAAAAAGGGCAGTGTGGTCAAGGTAATATTCCACAGAAGCAGGAGTTAGGGTTTGAAGGGATGAATAGGAGTTTGCCAAACAGAGAATGGCGCAGGAGAGACGTCGTCCAGGTTGGCAAGACGGCCCGAGCTGACGCCGCAGTGTGTTCTCGAATGCACTAAGATTCTCCATCATTAAATTCATCTTTCCTTGCTTTTATAAAACACCCTCTGGAAGTATTACTCAGCCATCAGAAAGGATGAATACTTACCGTTTACATCGACATGGATGGAACCGGAGGGTATTATGCTGAGCAAAATAAGCCAGTCAGAGAAAGATAATTATCATATGGTTTCACTCATCTGTGGAATTTAAGAAACGAAACAGAGGAGCATAGGGGAAGGGAGGGAAAACTGAATGGGAAGTCATCAGAGAGGGAGGCAAACCATGGGGGATTCTTAACTCTAGGAAACAAACGGGGTTGCTGGAGGGGAGGGGGCGAGGAGATGGGGTGACTGGGTGATGAACAGTAAGGAGGCCACGTGATGCCATGAGCACCGGGGGTTACGCACAACTGATGGATTATTGGGCACTACTTCTGAAACTAATGTTGTACTATATGTTGGCTAATTGAATTTAAATTTAAAAAAAAAAAACCCAGACCTTATGGAAGTAAAGATGAGTTCGCTGAAATCCAAAATATTTCTTTCCTTTAGTTCCCCACGTGGTCCTTGAAACAGAGTCTCTTTTTAGAAAGACAAAGAAGCCAGTTCTAATCGAGTTAGAAATTTTCACCTGCAGATGGGGAATGGGGATTGCAAAGCGGAAATTGAAATTTAAACAAATCAGGCATCTTCAGCACCGTCTTTTCTCCACATTGAGACCACATCATGTGTGACTCTTCAAAGCTGCAGGTTAACCTGTTCGGTGCAAAAGGCATAGAGGCACGTGGCTGCGGGGCAGGTGAGCTGACCCAAGGCCCTGCGGCTTTAGCAAGAGTTTCAGAGGATTTAAATCCTTGGTCCTGCTTATTGGATTCCCTGGGGGACATGCTGGGAAGGGTGGGTTGTGAAGGACAATGACAATGACAGGTTTGCCCACTGCACTTTCTAGAACATTCCTAGGCCTGTGGGGGAGAAGCCCCACTGTTCACATTGTGAATCCAATTTCTGGGCTAGATTCTAGCAGCTAGGCCTGGCCTGCCTTGCATCTTGCATCTATGACCTTCCTTCCCAGAACTGAGGAATGTGCAGAACGTGCAGAAGGCACTGGAAGGCCTGCGGAAAGAGGTTTGTAGACACCTGCCCAGGTGATGAGGGAAGGGGCTACCTGTGGGAGGGAGGACCAGCCTGAGCTCCCCACGTAGATTTCCACTTTTGACTGGAACACTGCACCTCCTGGAAAAATTTGAAACCTGAGGTTGAAGCTCTTGTTGCCCCTGGTTACTTGGCGGGTCTCCAGGCCGGCCTGAAAGTTAGCTCACGCCAAATGATCTTGGCATCTCTCGTGTTTGCTCTAGGACTGCCAAATCCCTTTGGTGCTTGATTATCACGTCAACCCCTGGGCATCTGCTGACCTAGGTCCCTCTCTTTCTCCTCCCCACCCCCACCCTCTCTCTCAGAGCCGGAGGGTGAGCACAAGAGGCCTGGCTCGGTGTGGCCCTGCTTGCTGGACTTGCCACCATGCCACATCCTCGGGAACTAACAAAAGGGCCTTTATCTGACCTCCCAAAGCACAGCCAGATAAGCGTGGGTCCAGGCAGGCTGGGGAGCCCCATGCAATTGCTCAGAATGGGGCTGCGGAAATCTCATTACCACAGTTGTGTCTGTCATGCGTGACCTTCTATCAGTTCAGCCACAGGTTGGATGCCCATCTGTCTCCTCAGCCGGGAGAGGTCTGCTGGAGCCCTGCCTGGGCTGGGGCTGGGCCCGGGGCATTACAGCCCATTCACAGCAAACAACGGCCCAAGCTCAGAGCCCTGGTCCCCAGACGGGGGAGGGTGGTGGCTTGGGTACAGAAGGAGGTGGATGCGGAAAACGGCCGATGCGCCTCTGAGAGCCGCTTGCTCCTGGTGCCTGGAGAGAGGGATGGTGAGTGCTCCCAGCTCTGCTCACCATAGGCTCCCCCCCGGCTGTCCCCCACAGCCACACTGCTCCCATGGCCTTGGGGGCCTCGTCCCGGAGCCCACTCCTCTCCCCCACTTCCATCATGCAACTGTGCATGGCGATCGCCATCGAGGCCTTCCCACGGCATCCTGGACTTCAGATGAGGCTCCTGGCTACGTGTCATGACTCTGCTGTAACTCTTTTTCTCATCAGTAAGTGGGTATGATAATAATGCCTGCACATTCCTTGTCATTGTCGTTGATTTTAATGCAGTGGACATACATCAGGAACCCAGAAGGTGGACTTCTGGGTAAAGATAGCAATGGAGCACACACAGTTAGCTTCTCTCTCTTCTTAGATCCACTCAAGAAACAGCAAGTGGACCCACGAATAGACACAACCCACAAGGACACAGAAGGCGGGCAGAGGACACAGCAGCGCCTGCGGAGCTGAGGAGCAGATGGGGGCTGGGGACACTTTGGTGAAGCTGAGAGAGGGTAGCGCTCTGTGGTCGGGGGCGGAGCTCTGGGGGTGCTGCAGGAAGACCTCAGGAAGGGGACACCCCACCACCTCTAGATGGGACGGGGATGGGGGATGGAGAACGGAAAGTCTGATGGAGGAGGATGGGTTGATTTCTGAGGAGGGTAGAGAGAGGCACTTTGTGCAAGTCTCAGAGAAAGACTAGAGTAGAGTGTCCAGAGGTTGGGGACCAAGGGGACCGAGGTGTGAAAAAGAGGAAATGGGACTTTAGGTAGGAAACACCAGAGGCCCCAGCCCTCTCCTCAGCAGCCTCAGGACCCTGACTCTCCTTCCCAGGGACATTGGACAGCTCTTTTCTGGGGAAGCTGACCAGCCCAGAGGGACACTGAGGATTCCAAGATAGGATTTTCGGCACTCCCCCCCCAACCCCCCCCCCCCCCCCCCCCCCCCGTGGAGCTCCAGACCTTAGAGGACGAAAGAATGTGCTGGAGAGCCAGCAGCTGCCTGATGTGGAAGGCAGACACTGTCACCGTGCAAATTTGTGCCTCCTGTCCCCGTCACCTCCGTGCCTGCAGGGCAGCGCCCCTGGTTCCCAAGGCCAAAATAGTTCCATCACGGACGCAGTAAGGACTCCGCTGACCTCTAAGCCATGGTGACCTTCATCCAGGAGGCCGGCCTGGGGTGCTTTGCCAAACTTCTTTGCTCCTAATTCCGGAAAACATATAAAGAGAATGAAAACCTCTCATGCCAACACTATCGACATTTTGGTATCTTCCCCGTCCATCTCCTCCCTGTGCAAATGCACACTCTTCTTTTAACCCCGACATAAATCATAACACGCTTACCTCCATAGAAACGGTCTCAATTAGTAATACGTCACCCATAGTTTCCAGCGTCGTTAACTATTCTTCTACAATTTGATTTTTTTTTCCCCCACGGCAGCATGCTCCTTCATGATACGAATGTGCTCTAACCCACTTTCATAATACTGTTTCAAAGCTGCGTTAGAGACAACCACAAAAAGAAAAAATAGAATTATCCAGCGATCACAGCTAATATATTGGTACAAAGAGATATGTGAAAGACACGTGTAGTTTTTCAAAGACCGTATGCTATTGTATAGACTGTTTTACAGCCTTTGAACAAATGCATCACATTTTCCCATGGAAATAAATTGTCATTCACAAAATGATTTAGATGGTTGCATGGTACTCCACATTGTAGGTGCGTGTGACTTATCAGCGGTGGTACGTCACGTGCAACAGAATCGACTCCAAAATTTCACTATTATGTCAACACCACTGTAGACATCATTGAATATACATCTTTGGTTACATTTCTGGATATTCCTAATAACATAAATTCCTTGAAGATAAATTTTTTTTTTGGGGGAAAGAGTACGATTGTATTAGTTTTCTGTGGCCGCTGTAACAAATTAGCACACATTTAGTGCCTTAAAATAACACAAATTGGGGCAGCCCGGGTGGCTCAGTGGTTTAGCGCCGCCTTGGGCCCAGGGCATGATCCCGGAGTCCCAGGATCAAGTCCCGTGTTGGGCTTGCTGCATGAGGCCTGCTTCTCCCTCTACCTGTGTCTCTGCCTCTCTCTCTCTCTCTCTCTGTTTTTCATGAATAAATAAATAAAATCTTTAAAAACAAACAAACACAAATTGATTGTTTCAATTTGGAAGTTCAGATATCTCCAGTGGGTCTCCCTGGGCTAAAACCAAGGTGTGGCAGGGCTTTGTTCCTTCCTGAGGCGCTAGGAGAGAATTCATACCACCTTTTCCGATTTTTAGAAGCTGCCTGCATTCTTGGCTCACGGCCCTTCCTCTGCCTTAAAAATTCACGTCACATCACTCTCACGCTGACCCTCTACTTCCTGCTTCCACATTCAAGGATCCTGTGATCACGCTGGGCCCACCACATAGTCTAATCCAGGATGCTCTCTTTGTTTTATTTTTTTGAAAAAAGATTCTATTTACTTATTTTAGAGAGAGAGGAGGAGGGAGGGACAGAGGGAAAGATAATCTCAAGCAGATTCTCTGCTGAGTATGGAGCCCAGCTTGGGGCCCGATCCCAGGACCCTGAGATCATGACCTGAGTGGAAATTAAGAATCAGACACTTAGGGACACCTGGGTGGCTCAGCAGTTGAGCATCTGCCTTTGGCTCAGGGCGTGATCACGGGATCCGGGATTGAGTCCCACACTGGCTCCCTGCAGGGAGCCTGCTTCTCCCTCTGCCTGTGTCTCTGCCTCTCTCTGTGTGTCTCTCATGCATAAATAAATAAAATCTTTTTTTTTTTTTAAAGAATCAGACACTTAACCAACTGAGCCATCCAGGTGTCCTATGATAATCTCTTTATTTTAAAGTTAGCTGGTCAGCAGGACACCTGGGTGGCCCAGCTAGTTAAGTGTCTGCCTTCCATTCAGGTCATAATCCCAGAGTCCTCTCTCTCTCAAATAAATTTAGAAATAAATAATCTTAAAGGCATCTGGTCAGCAGCCTTAATTCCATCTGCTATGTTCGTGCCCCTTGGCCATACAACACATTCCCAGGTTCCGTCTGGGGTTTGGATGTCAGTATCTTTGGGAGGTAATTCTGTTTACCACAAGCATGTATGTGAAAATTAAGGTTTTAGTAAAAACTGGCCTCCCAAAGTGGTGTGATTGTTTACACTCTGTTTATCATTTACATTTCAGCAGTACACCAACTTGAGTGTTAGAATAAAAAACAAACTTGCCAATTTGAATAGCTGAAATGTGGTATCTCATTGTGTTATTCTTATTCCTTAGATTACACGATATGTTGATTTTTCTCCCCAAAGATTACTTGTAGTTTAGATCTCTCCTTTCATAAATTTCCTGTTCATGTCATTTGCTCATTTTCCTATGGGCAGTGGGGGTGGAGACATCATCTTTATATTTATTTATAAAAGCTCTTTTTACATTGAAGCTATTAACTCCTTGTATCTCTGGTAAGATTTTGTCCTGGTTAGAGACTTACTCTTTAATCTTATTCTTGTATTTGATGTCTAGAATCTCAAAAATCTTCTGAGTAGATTACCTTGCTATATTTTTTCTCATGGCTTCTTCCTTAGTTATATAGATATTAATGGTAAATAAAACTTTTCTTGCCCTTGGTTACATAAATATTTACCGAATGTGTGTGTGTGTTTTTTTTTTTTTTAAGTTTCCATTTGTGCATTTAACTCTTTAACTCATTCTAGTATTTATTTTAACTCTGGAACAAAGTTAAGTATCATCCCACTTGCCTTTTTTTTTCTGATTACTCTGGTTGCGAGCCGCTTGACGTTATACCCTCTGCAGCATGTGATTTGGGTGTATAGCCTTGTGATTTTTTTTTTTTTCATCTCAAAAATGAGGCTTCTACTGTCAAGATCTCATTACCATCCTAGCACAGGTGTTCCTCCCCCCTGGCTTTTGGGGCCAAGGAGTGTAGCCCACACAATGGAAATCAAGCAAGGCCTCCCAGACATCGGCGCACAGAAGACAGTATCGAATGTCCCCGCCCCAGCACCTTGGGGCCACGGGCTGCTGTGGGACCAGGAGGCTCTTTTTGGAGGCTGCCACTTGTTTGTTTCCAGTTTCTGGACAGTCAGGGGAGCGAGCCTTCTCTTTGTGAACATGTCCCTGAGTGATCTCGGAGGAGCCTATCCACCGGGCATGAACAATGCAGATGAAATAGTGAGATGCTATTTTCCACACTCGCTCTGCTGGTATTCGAGGAGGCCACACTGCCTTTGTTCTGGGTGACGTGGAACAGGGGGAGGAGGAGAGGGAGCACTGCAGGCCCAGTGGCCACCCAGGAAGAAGACAATGTTAGAGAGAAGCCGGGGCGAGCGCAGGTGGATTTGCAGGGCACGGAGGCTGTGAACGCAAGTCCAAGGGAGAGAGGGAGGAAGAGAGGGAGCTCTCTGACGGTTCAGCTGCATGACTTTGGGGGAAATTCCTCCCTCTCGCTGAGAATCAGTTTTCTTGTCTGTGAAATGGGGAGAAGTGTCCCGTGTGAGCACTCCCGGGAGGACCCACCTTAGCTCCCAGCCCCGGTCCTGCCTCTGCCCTGGCAGGAGGTGCTGGAGTCACGGCCAGCAGGGCTCGCTGCCTGCAGAAGCTGCTCCTGAGAGCCCAGGAGTCTGTTTGGAGACACTTCACACACAGCCACGAAGGGGGGAGGCATTTACAGAACGTGGAGGATCAGCGTCCTCCCACAGGCCTGCCGGCCCCTCGTCAGACCCGTGTGCAGAGCCGTGAGCCTCACCATTAGGCACTTTGCCAAAGCCCACTCCCGGGGTGGGTCCCAGTCTCCAAACGACTCACCAGGAATTGGCTAGTAAGTGCCCAGACACTCAGACGCCTGCTGCGTGGGGCTTTGGGGGAACCAGGTCACAGTCTGGCTGGGGGGCTACCCTGGGCCGGTCCATCAGCCCCTGGAGAACTTACTCTGGAAAATTCTGCAGTGTTCAACGTCCTCTCTCTGTCCAGTGAGGGATACAGCTTCATCCAGCCTCCTGGTGATACATTACTTAACCCTTTTAAAAATTGAGAGAAGGAGGAGGAGGAAAGGCCTGGATGGGTGGAGAGAGGGAGACAGGGAGTGGGGAGCCCTTAGGTAGGAAGACTGAGGCTGGAACAGCCTGTGCACACCCTTGCAGGCATGCAGGCATCTTAGGTCATGTTGTCCGGCTCAGTGTGGAGTAGTCACTGAACCTCGGCTGAATCTAATTGGGTCGAACGGCCTGGTCTCTAGGGTTCTACACTTCGTTCACCGGAGGTCCTCGGGCAGGTGGCACCTGGCTCCCTACATAGACAATGGCCTAATCTCAGGGTTTCAAGTCACCTCGGAAGCCCGTCAAATGCAGGATTTTCCTGCACGCCACTTGGTACTTCACGATGAGTCACAATCACACTTTTGCTCTCCTCTAGGGATGGGGCGCTCATTGCCCCTTAGGACAGCTCATTTGACAAAGGCTGCTTGTCAATCTACTTGGGAGAGTCTCCTTTACTTGGAACCAGAATCTCTCCCTGAAGTGTCACCCATTTGGGCCTTTCTCTCCTAGGCTCCAAATTCCTTTAGCCGCTTCGCTAAGGTGCCAGGATCCCCACCCAGTTCCTTTCCCATGGCCTCCCAGGTGGTTCCTGCACCAGTCAGGATGGCTTGTCCCTGCCTGGGCTCACCCGAAAGCCTCAGTGTTTTACAGGAAACAAGGCTGACATGTCACTCACGCTATGCATCGGGGAGGTCGCTCTCTGTGCCACCTTCACTCTGGGACTCAGGCCGACAGGGGTTTTGCCAGTCCTCATGATGAAGGGAAAAGAGGACACGATGGAGCGGTGTGTCGCCTCTTGATCTTCTGTTCCGAAGCGACTGATGCCAATTACACTCGCATTTTATCCCTCAAAGTGAGTCACACGGCCACGCCTGGAACCAGCAGGGTGGGGAGCGTGTCATCTTCTATCATCGTCTCTAACAGTAGGAGATCCAGAGCTGAGAGCCTCCCTCCAGGTAAGGCCTTTGCAGCATGGAGTCGAGTCGAACTGTTTCCTTCCTCTTTCCAGTTCTGGTATCCCCGTGGGCATCCTGGGGAGCCTCATCACTCTGTGGGACCCACAGATGCAACCAAGGTCCTGTCCTTTGCTGGAACTCACTCCATCCTTTCCCCAGTCATCACTCATCTCCCATTTCAGGCCTGACCTTGAATGTTGCTTCCTCTGAGAAGCCCTCCTGGCTTCCCTGACAGTTGAGTCCCGCCGTCATTCAGTGACACGGTGATTCAAGTCTTCCAGGACGTACCACGCATCTAACTCGGCCAGTGCCCATCACTCTGGCCTGAGTATTTCCAACAAACGGCCACAGTATCCACCTGTTTGGTGCTGTCCCTCTAGATCCAGCAGGACACCCGACGCTCTGAAAGCATTTAGTACATTTTGATGGGGTGATCGAATGGCAAAAACAGAACTCCTTTTGACGGGGTATGTTTTTCCTATAATTTTTTTTTTTTTTAAACCAAAGCAGGTAATTCAAATTTCTGTCCCTAAACCCTGATCTATGCTTAGGTTTGGTTTTCCTTCTGTGTATTTCAACCCCCTCAACTAGAAATCACACAGCCTTTGCAAGATGGGAAGTATAGCATGCCTGTGTGCACACACTCACACACACACACACACACACACTCTACAATGTCTCTTGCTGGATTTTTTTTTTTTTTTACTGTATGCAAAACTCCCCTGTGCATTTCTTTTATGAATTGGGCCCTTCTGCTTTATAGCCAGCACTATTTGCACTTACTGCAAAGCCATATTATGGCCACAGATTCTCTTTTTTATAGTCCTGGAACATGGGCCCCTGGAGGAAGTCGCTTCACAGAGCAACGGCCAGTAAACCAAGCTCAGGCGCCGGCGAAACGCTCCTCTCCAAAGTGCATCAACTTCTGTTCTTACATCAACCTCTGTCATCCTTTACCTTAACGAGCACACCCCAAAAAAGTCTTCTGGTTTCTACGGCTTGTTAGGTCTATCATCTTTTTAATTAATAGTGTTTTTACGAAGCCGTCTGAACTGTGTCATTTCCATTATCAGAAACGCATTGCCATTAATGAATAATTTTCATTTCTGATCCCTGGTATCATGCTAGTTGATCTCTGTTTCCGTGCCTTCGAATGATACCATCGTTTTCTGCCCACGATCAAATTTAATTTGGACTCTGATTATATTATGCTGTTGCGACTGAAGTGTCAATTTTTGTCAGGCAATTAGGAGCTATAACCTGTGAAGTTAAGTTTGATAGGCATTGTAATTGGATTGTTACAGTAATAGCCTGGAACGTTCGTCTTCTCCTGCTTCTTTGATTCTCGATGCGTACTTCCATCGCGAGAACAAAGACATTTGGTTACTATACAACCTCGGGATGCTTGAGACAACGAGATGGCAAGTGGAAGTTTTTGCACCGGATTGTGCTCGCGTCTGACTCCACGTGTGGGATGCGCAAAGTTTGGCGGATGGAAAAATCAGAACAAAGAGAAAGTGTTAACAGAGAGCCCTGTGGAGGGAAAAGTTACAGGTCTTAGCAGTCAGCCTCACCATTCCTGGCAAGTTGCAAAGAAAGAGCCCGAATAGCTTAGCTTCATCTGTCTCTCTCTCTCTCTCCTCCCTCCTCCCTCCTCTCTCTCCCCTCTCCCTCCTCCCTTCTTCCCCCACTTCCCTTCCTTTCCTTTCTCTTTCCTCCCTGTCTCCCCTCCCCTTCCTTCTCGCCTTCCTTCCTCCCTTCCCCTTCCTCTCTCACTTCCTCTCTCTCCTTCCCACCTCCCTCTCCCTTTCTCTTCTGCCCCTCATCCCTACAATCTTTTCTCCCTCTGGCTCAAGGGCTAAATACCTAAGATGTCCTGGTGAAGAACAAGCCCCCCTTGCTCCTGCAGTTCTCGCTAACCAAGGGACAATGGGGACCCATAAAGGTGGAATGACGTGAGCAGGTCCTTCATGATAACCCAGGTGCATTAGAGAAGCCTGGAGAAGTTTGCTCAGCTGCAGGGGAGGAGGGCTGTCCAGCCAGTGGGCACGACAAGCGGGGCGTGGGGGAGGGCGGGGGAGGATTTGCAGGGAGAGGTTCAGGCCACAGTGCCCTCTAGGGCAGCAGCTGCAGGTGGCAGAGGGGGGCCCGGTGACAAGGGGGGTGCCAGGCTTCCTCCTGGAGCTCACAGGGGTGTGAAGGCTGGTGCGGTGATCATACCTGCTTTGGAGGGTGGCCCGATGGCTTCAGTCCCATCTCAAGTCATCCTGTACCTAAAACTCCTTCGCCGCATGGCAGCCTGGTAGCTCTTTACAAACATGAACCTGGGCGGCAAATGTGCTCACTGCTGACAGCCCTTCTGTGGTCCCCTTGCTCGCTGGGTGAGGACCCAGCTCTTCCACACACTCTGCAGGAGGCCGACCAGCTGCCTATGGTCCAAACCTGGGCCCTTTGGGAGAGTGAAGCAGGGCGAGGAAGGGATCACTATGAGTTCCACTCCAGGTGGCATTGAGGACTGTCCCAGGTAAAGCAGGAGGTAAGGTCATATACCCGTAAGGCCCTCTTGGCATGGTCTGGCTCTGGCATCCTGCTCCAGGCTCGTCTCAGGTTCTGGACCCTCCTGGGCCTGGCATGCCGACTCCACTGACCTCTTTGTTCCTTCCACTCCTCCAAACTCATTCTTACCTCAGAGCCTTTGCACATGCTGCTTCCTTTGTCTGAACCATGGCTTTGTCTCCACTCACGTCCACATTCTCTGGCTAGATAACTTCCAAAGGGGTCAGACAGTGGAAGGTACCAGAAGATAAGTGGGCGGGAGGGTGAGGTTAGAAATTTCTTCCCTCTTCTTCCATTTCTGCACCCCTAGCAAGAGCTCTCCTCCACAGTTTGGTTCTCAGCTGGTGTCTCCTGCAGAGGCTACCTCCATTCTTCCGGCCTTGTCCCTTCAGTCCTCGGGGTGCTAACAGCTCCCTGCAGTTGCTTGGCTCTGAGTGCCCCATGCCATTCCTCGTTTGTTCTCTTAACACTCTTGCCTCTGCTATGAGTGTCTTTATTTGGATCTTTAGGACTGAATCTGTTTCCTGCTGGGACCCTGACTGCTACACCAGCCTGTTTGTCCTTCCTTCCTTCCTTCCTTCCTTCCTTCCTTCCTTCCTTCCTTCCTTCCTTCCTTCCTTCTTTCTTTCTTCCAATACATATTCATAGAGTTCCCACCCTGTGCCAGGTACTGTTCTAGTCACTGCATCAAGATCAGTGAACAAGCAGAGAAATTCCGTGTCTCTTGGACATTTCGTCCCAGCGGAAGAAGATGGGTAACCGACCAATAGATATAATATGACAAGGGTCCTGAGAGCCACGGGGCAAAAAATAAGTAGGGTGAAGAGAATCATGACCGTGGAGTGTGTTTTTGGAAGTGATATTTTATCGGGTGCTACTCTGACGAGGTGACATGTGTATAGAGCTCAGAGGACATGAGGCAGGTTGCCACGCAGATAAATGGAGGGTGGATGTTCAACAGAGGTGTAGAGGAAATATCAACTGCAAAGACCGAGGTAGGTGTTGGCTCAATATGTTCACGAACAGTAAAGAAGCCAGAGTGGCTGGGGAGGAGAGGATAAAGGACAGAGCATTGGGGTGACATTGGTGAGATTAAGGGACCAGAGCGTGGCTGTCTTGAGGTTGCTATAATGATTTGGCATTGACTCTGAGATGGGAGGGCAGGTAGGGGAGGAATGGCATTGCCTGGGTGCCAAATGAAGTTAGGTCTGCAAGGCGAGGGTGGCTGCAGGGCCCAAGGGGACTGAGAGTAGCTAGAAGCAAGGCCGTAGCAGAGGAGAAGGGGCGAGGGGATCAGATTCTGCATCTACGTTGAAAGCAGAGCCAAAATACCCTAAGCAATTGGACCCGGAGCATAGGGGAGAAGATGAGACACTGGGAAGGTGACACTGAGGCTTTTGCCTTTAGAGCTGCCGTCTGCTGAGAAGGAAAGACTGGGTGTGTCTTATTTTTGTTTTATTTGTTATGGGGGCAGTACTTAGGGATCAGGAGACAGCATCCATGACCATGGGACTAAATGAGGTCACCAGGAGAAGAGTGTGCAATAGGGAAGAAGTGGGTCCGAAGACCATTCAGTGTAGCTTGAGTGCAGTTGGGTTGGGGACAGCACACAGTGATATTTCTGCCTTCAAGACTCCATTTTTTTCTGCTGGTTTTCACCATCAGCTATGGCCCTTCTCAAAGAATTTATCATCTGTTATGCATTTCTGGTATCATCCTGCGTCCCCTAGCACAGAGCCCTGCATGGAGAAGATGTTCAATTATCGAGTGTGTGAACAAATGAATGAATGAATGAATGAACCCATAATTGAGTGAATGAGACAATGAATGAACAAGGTACATCTTGACTTTCCAAAGTCATTGCAAGCACTATAAGGGAGAAGGAAAGTCACATTCTAGGAGCTTGCACCCCAGGGACTCATGACGTAGTGAGAAGAGAGACCAAATACGAAATCCCATCTCTGCTACTTCTGGGATGTGCCACCTTGAGCAGAGCACATCACCTCTCTGGGCTTCGGTCTGTCTGTAAAATAAGAACTAGGGTGAAAGGTCAAGTGAGCCAATGGGTCACCAAGTGTGCACCCAGCAGGGCCCCCCCCATGCCTCCATCCTTCCTGCTACCCCCTGCCCTCCCGCATCAGATGCAGCTGGGCACAGACTGAGCAGCCAATTAATGATAATTAATTATATCATAATAATAAGGTCTCTGGTTTTATCTAAAAATTTATATTCCCAGAAGCTCCTTTGTACATGTTGCTGGCTCTTGATGACCAGGGGTGGGGTCACTTGGACAGATGAGAGTCACTGATTTCCCAGATGAGGAAATGGAGACAGAGAGGCAGGCAACCTGGCCAAAGCCACACAGCTGTGTGCATGATGGAGGGAGTGTCATAGAGTGTTCTGGCTCACTGTCTGGCCCAGAGCTGTTTCCTTAGGGCACCCAATCCAGTCAAATGGATCTTATATAAAGCACGAAGGATGAAGCAAAAGGCCTGGGCTGAGCTCTGGAGACCCAGGTGTGAAGCACCTGCATCTCACATCATCCTCATGTGGAAGCCCATCTGGGAGAGGTCAGCAAGGAGGGCATGTGGAGAACCTCTTCCTGGGGTCGGTTTGCAGATCTGTAGAACAGGGTCTTTCCAGCCTCCTTTGTTGTGGTCATCAACTTGGCCCGCAAAGTCTTCCCCCGTCACCCAAATCTCCAAGTCAACTCTACCCATCCTTCAAGGTCTCATCTAGGTGCTGCCTTTTCCAGGAAGCCTGCCTTCATACCCTCTTGTTCTCTTCCAATTAAAGACACTACCTCCCTCTGTGTCATTGCTGGCCCCTCTGTCCCCAAATTAGACCTATGTGGAGACACATGCATCCCCTCTGTGGCTGGCAAGCCCATCGAGGGCAGAGACAGTGCCTGGTCCACTCTTGTGTCCCACCCCAGCCGGGACTCTAAGGGAGCCCACACACCCCACGCAGTGGGTGAGTAAAACCCAGGAGGGGCAAGAGAGGCTGGGGCTAGGTCTGGAACCATGCAGGGCACTATGGGCTGGCAGGTGACTCGGGAGGGTGACGGCAGAGACAAAACAAGATGACCAAGACAGCTCTGGGTGTGAACAACAGCTCGAGAGCCAGGGAGCTACATTTAGCTCCATTTTACTGAAGAGGGTCTGTGAGTGATGAGGTGGCCTACCTGAGTCACAGGAAAGGCAAAGCCAGGACAGGAGTCTATGTGTCCTGACCCTGCTAGTTCTGCTCAGGAGAAATTGCTTTGACTGGCAGAGCTGGGGGAGAAGCCCCCAAAATGCCATGGCCCTCACCTATAGCCTGAGATGGCCTAGGGCACCATACCCACCTTCCCCCTGAGGGGCATGTGGTTAAGCCCGGCTGGGACCCAGCTGGTTGACCAAGTCCACTCACCAGCAGTTAACTAGCTTCCTTTCTGGAAGATGTTCTGATAGGACCCAGTGCTTTTGGGCCTGACATAACCAACCTGGGTCACCTCTCCTGCAGACTGCCTGGCATAGGGCTGGCACCCAATAAACCTCAGTCCTTTGTTACAGGCTGGCTTCTACCACTATAGAACGGGGCAGGCCCCATCTCTCTGGGCCTCTGTGTCCCCATGTGATTGCTGAGGCCGCCTCCATATTGCCAGCCCTGTCTGTTCTACCTGTGTAACCTCTTCTGGCCAGCAGGACCTCTGCTGGGCAGCCAGCCGCATCTGGACAATCTTCAGCACTTGACGTGAGCTCCCTGTAGGCTGGATTCAAGCTCTTAACCATGTAGGATGACAAGGACAGTGGCAGTGAGGTGGTCATCTCTGGGAAACTGCCCAGGCTGTAGGGCTGGGACCAGACACCAGGTGAGGAGCTGCCTGTGAACCAGGAGCAGCTGCAGTCATCAGATGGATGAGCTTGGCTGGTGGGGGGCGGGGGGGCGGGCAGAGGCTTGAATCCTGGCTCCACCACACATGTGGTATAACCATGTGACCTTGCTCCAACAACCTGACCTCAATTTTTCTCACCTGTGAAGTGGAAAGATAACAGCACATCCCCCATATATGCGTAAGGAGTAGAGGAGGAGATATGGCGAAGTGTGTACTTAGCAGTAAACACTGTAACTCTTATTATAATTTTTCTTTTTTAATTTAAGTTCAATTAATTAACATATAGTATATTATTAGTTTCAGAGGTAGGGTTTAGTGATTCATCGATAGATGGATGGATAAAGAAGATGTGATAATATATACAACGGAATATTCTCAAATGAAATCTGACCATTTGCAACAATGTGGATAGAACTAGAGGGTATGATGCTAAGCAAAATAAGTCTGAGAGAAAGACAATTATATATATATTTTTTAAGATTTTATTTATTTATTCATGAGAGACACAAAGAGAGAGAGAGAGAGAGAGAGACAGAGACACAGGCAGAGGGAGAAGCAGGCTCCATGCAGGGAGCCAGATGTGGGACTTGATCCCAGGACTCAAGGATCACGCCATGGGCCGAAGGCAGGCGCTAAACCGCTGAGCCACCCAGGGATCCCCGAAAAACAATTATCATATGATTTCACTCATTTGTGGAATTTGAGAAATAAGAAGATCAGAGGGGAAGGGAGGGAAAAATAAAACAAGATGAAATCAGAGGGAGACAAACTATAAGAGACTCTCAACTCCAGGAAACAAACACGGTCACTGGGGGAAGGTGGGCGGTAACTGGGTGTGATGGGCGTTAATGAGGGCACATGATGCAATGAACGCTGGGTGTTATATGTAACTCTTATTATTGCTATTGATCACCACTGCTGAGGGGAGGCAGGATTCATTCCAGCCCTGGCTTCATCCAGACTTAGCTCCTCCCTCCCTCTTCTTTCCGAGCACTTAACTCTGCAGATGCTGGGGATACACCCAGTGATTAAGCTGGATAAGAAAGCCCCGGCCTGCCTGCAGAGGTCCCACTGTCTCCCTGCCGGTCCACCACAGGAGGCTGTGTTAAGAGCAGGGACCATATTCATTCATTCTATCATCTACTGCGGGCAAGGCAGCATCAGGGAAGGCTTCCCAGGGGAGGTGACATAGGAGTGGGGTCTTGGTGGTAAAAGAAGGGAAGGCAAACCTTTGGTTCAGGAACACAAGACATCAGAGACCCCAGGAAGAGATGGGCAAGAGCGAGCGATGGCCGTCTGAGTTTGCCTGCTTGGCTTAAGCCGACATCGGCAAACCACAGCTCGTGGTCACATCCAGCCGGTGGCTTGCAAGCGAAGAATGGGTTTTATGATGAACATTTGCAATCGATCCGAGGATGAGAGAAACTAACTTTGAATGTCAGTTAAATAAGATGTTATCTCAAAAAAGATTAGATTCTTTTCACGTGTAGAGCCGTATTACCAAAAAAATGGACTCAATTATTACACTTTTTTTTATTTCATCAATAAAAGTTGGAGGAAAATTTTTTCTTCTCTTGTTCGATAAGTACTTACACGGTATCTTTGACTTTGCCTCGTGGCCTGCGAAGCCTCGCATTTTGACTATCTGGCTTTTTGCAAAAGACACTTGCGATGTCCTGTCTTAAATCCTGGGTGGAGAAGGAGCGTTTACATTCACTGAGCGTGTGAATGTGCCAGCACTTTCCACACACTGTTATCTTTTTTTAATATTGACCGTGACTTTGTGAAAGGGGACCCGAGAAGTCCAAAGGCCTCCAAAGGCCTTCTAGAGCCGGCTCTATGTCTTCTACACCTGGCCCGGACGGCACGCGGACAGGAGTGCCACGATTTTCCCGCATAATCCACTGATTCTGCTGTTAAAATTTTAAAGCAACCATTCTGCCTCAAATCCTCTGAGCGTTTCTTAGGTCTCCAGTCTGTCATGCTTAGCTGGGGTGGTGTCAACGGAGACTTCAGGTCCCTTCCTGGGTTCTTCTATAGACCCTTGTTGGAACAGGTGCTAGATAATGACCCCCTCTCCCTTCTCCCCTCCTCACCCCCACAAATGGGGCTGAGGGGGCAAGAGGGTTAAAGGCGCAGCCTGTATAAACACCAGCCCCCTCCCACTCCCCTGCGTGGTCTTGGCTTTGCCGGGCATCGGGGGCCTCTGGCTCCACCCAGCTGCTCCCCACTGGCCTTGGGGAGGAGGATCACCTGCAGGACCCCAGGCCACACTAGGGAGGCCCATCATGCAGCTCACATAGGACATGACCAAGCCGGAATAAATTTTCGCAAACTTAATGGAAAAGGCAAAAACGCACACATTAAGAAAACAAATCCGAGTTCGCGGCGTGCCTCCGGACGCGGCCTCGGTGTTGATAGTCATCTTTATTAACTTTCTGACATGCTTGATCTGCAGTGACAATTATCATAGCCAGGCAATCGATACCTCATTAATGGCAAGCTCTTGAGCAGGACTCGCAGCCCTGCATCTTCCTGAAATGCGTTCTTCTTTTCCTAGGTTTCTGCACTCGTGCAAAGAGAAATGCCGTGCACTTGCTTCAAACAAACAAACAAATAAACAAAACCCTCCCGAGTTGGGGAATCTCATTCCGGGAGGCAGCTGCTAACTCTTGCACACCTAATGTCCTGATCCTCCCAGCCGCACGGCCTGATGAAGGGACATGCTTAGAAGATTCTCATTTTTCTCTGATGTCAGAGATGTTTTAACCAGCTGGGGGCAGAATTACATTCTGGAAATTATAGGGGATGAGGGAAAAAAAAAAGTGAATATTACAAATACAGTAGTCTTTGGAGTCTGATCCTCACTATTAATGCATTATAAAACAACTTAAAAAATCCTATCAGGAGAAGTGATGTCTGAAGCCACGTTATATTTTAAAAGTGTCAGGACACAGGCGAGTTTACATTTGACAAGCAATTTAAATATTTCAATATATTTTATATCTTTAAAAAAATTGCCATGATCAAAACCTAGATGAAACTCTTTCATTTGGTACCTGGGTAGGAAAACATTGAGTTACAAATCTTTTTGACAATGTGGATTCTGGGTGTTACATAACCATTTTTAATCTTCTGAAATATTTCACTGCCTGGGAAAGCAAATCAGGACCGGGGTATTGTGTGCTTTTAAATTCATTTGTCTTAACACCCTTTCACTTTCTTGTTCTGCTTTGATGGTCTGATTACTTCTCTACATAAATATAAGCCGGAATTCATTCTGAGTATAAGCCTTATCTCTTTCCTCAGTGGTGATATGGGATGCAGAGGGCCTTTTACTCCCCCTCTGCTTCAAAGTGAATTTAGTAGTGAATGGTGTCTGCCGTTGCAGAAAAGCCCATTTATTTATCCCCATAATCAGGACGCCACAGACAACGGAGCCCGGGGCTTCCTCATTTCAGGTTCCGATGGAGCAAAGATTTACTGAGCATCTACTAGGAGGCGGAGCCCCTGCTAGGCGTGGCCCTGAGAGGAGGAACATTTGGCTGCGTTCACTGACTTAACCCTGTAAGGTTTGCTTCCACTGGGAGATACCACGGCCTTGCCCCTCTGCACCCAGAGAGGGAGCAGAGAGTCTGAGTCCAGTTCCTCTCTGCAGGGACCAGGTGGGTAGTGAGAGTGGAGGTGGGAAGGGCCGTTCTCTCGGCTTCAGTGGGGTGGGAGCTGGGAGGTGGGCCAGTGGCATTTCCTAGGCCTCACACCATTGCTTGGGCTCATCTCCCACTTGGTGATGGGTTGGGGTTGCAGCACTTGCTGCCTTGGTTTCTGGATCATTCTCCATGCCGTGGAAAACTTTTCCCTCCTAACAGTATAGCTCTTCCCAGATTCCTTTTGTCAGTTCTTTCCCTTTTGTTTTCCTTCCTCTGGGCACTGTCAATGCGACAGTCTCTGGAGCGAGGAGGCCCTCTTGCCCTGTTCTCCAGTGCTGCCAAGGGGCAAGAAATCCCCCAGAAGGACCCACGTTCCATGGATGTGCCACCTTGTGAGTGGCTCCCGAGGGGCACCTTAGCCAGAAAATGTCCAAAGTTGGTGACTATGGAGTTGGAGATGGAAAGACACCCTGTGGGTAGAAAGCCAAGCCTTCTAGTCACAAGGTGGCATAGTGGGATGCAGAGCCGTTCCATCTGGAGACAGCTCAGAAGGTAGGGTGGCCAAATTTGGCAAATAAAAATATAGGTCGTCAGTTAAATTTTTTTTTAAAGATTTTATTTAGTTATTCATGAGAGACACACAGAGAGGCAGAGACACAAGCAGAGGGAGAAGCAGGCCCCACGCAGGGAGCCTGACGTGGGACTCCATCCCAGGACTCCGGGATCATGACCTGAGCCAAAGGCAGACGCTCAACCACTGAGCCACCCAGGCGCCCCATTGAATTTCAAGTTCAAGTACACATAGATAAGGTGGTATTTGGGAGAAACCCTCAAAAGAAAATTATTTGTTGCACTTCTGAACTTCAAATTAGCTGGGCCTCTTGCATTTTTCCCATAACCCTGTTGGAAAGGCATGCTCTGTGTCACCGTTCTCAATCATAGCTGGGCTCTATTCAGGTGCTAGGGACCTAGGTCACCGAGCATATTGATTTATCTTATTTTAATTGGAAGGTAGGGCTTGGAGGCTTTCATGCCCTCCCTAGGAGATCTCTACCCCTAGCCTGTCCCCCAAGTGCTTTGGCTTTATTGCTAGTCTGGTGGGTCCCTCTTCTGCACAGATGGCCACCCTCTTATGTAGGAATTCGGGAGCCTCTCAGGCTTTAATCAAATGTGTTTTCTGCAAGTCTCCCCCAGACCACTTTTTATTTTATTTTATTTTATTTTATTTTATTTTATTTTATTTTATTTTTATGTTTTGTTTTGTTTTGTTTTCACCCGGACCAGTTAATTCCCATTGTGTAAAGCAGCTGGCAAGGCCTCAGGATTGCCTCCCAACCTGTGGTGGAATTATCTTTGTAAAAGACCATATTGCTCACATCAGCCCTGCCCTTACCAACCCTATCACCAGGAGGTTACATTCTAGTCAATAGAAATGACTCACCTGGTGAGCTCTTACTTATCCTTCCGGGGTGCTTTCTTCTAGCAAGGCTCTTCCCTTCCCGATCCATCCCACCGCACCTCCATCCCACCAGCCCAGAGCTCGCATGCCCTCTATGTGCTTTCAGAGTGTACTCTGGCAACGTCCACTCCCAGCCACTGTCAGCCTGTGATCTAAGTTCACAGTTGATGCATCTGCTTCCCTCACTAGACTCTCAGCTCCTTGAGGGCATGAGGTCTAGCCTGTGCATTGCTGTGTCCTGGCACCTGGCGGAGGCTGGCCCGGAGCAGGTGTTCAGGACAGGTTTGCCAGATGCATGACAACTGGTCGACTGAATGAGCAAACCAAAGTGAATCAATGTATGAATGAGTTGCAGAGGGCTTTCCATGACTCAGTAAAGCAGTTATGATATAATACTATGTGCAAAATTCAGGAGAATGGCTTTTATGCAAAAAATATATGCATTAAAAATTATCAAGTAAAAGGAAGAAGCTCATATGCAAAAGTAGAGATAAGCCACACTATTCGACGCACGAGAGGCCAAAGATATCAAAGTGAGAGCATACGGCAGACATGGCCCTTTACCAGATGTCTCACCCAGTCAGGTTCAACTGCTGAAGGGTGCAGGGCTAACCTATGGTGGTGATCCTGGATGTTCACAGTGGAGTCCATGACCCTTTTCCTGCAGGAGCTGCTTTATTTAGGGTGGATGCCAAGTGCATGAAATCAGAAGAACCAAAGGAGTGTCAGAGGGGATGAGTGCAAGAATCATCTTCATTTTCTGGCTGCTGCATCTTCCTGCCCTCTGTATTTACACTTCTCTTCCTTTGGGGGAAATTCTGGATTCTGTGTTGATTCAGTTCTGGATGCCCACTTCCCTCTGCTACTTCCCATCTCAAGCTCAAAGCAAAGCATCCAGATCCTTCTCTCACTGGCTGGTACACCCAGAGGGTGGGCTCATGACCTTGGCTCAGCCCCTCAGGACAACCCCTAGGGGCGGCTTTAGCCCGTGGTGGCTACTGGAGGGTCTTGCATGGCTGTGGATGCCGTGTCTGCTCCTGGAGTCCCACCCAACCCTGGTCCTCCACCTCCCAACAGATCTGTCTATGCCCCACATTTTGCCAGTAAGTTCTCTCTGCCTTTGGGTAGAAATCAGCTGGTGTCAACTAATTTAAAGCAAGAACCCAGAGGAAGACATAGATTAATTGGTTAAGCAGCCAGTCAATGTTTTAATCCATCTGGGATCCTTCTATGTACCCAGTTATATGGCAAGAGGCCCTGCCAGTTCTGGGCAACCCCATCCTTCCTCTTCCAGCAGCCCAAGGCACTGGGCTGACCTCTGCTTGTTTGTATCCTCCCAAATTCATATGTTGAGGTCCTAATCCCCAATGTGACAGTATTAGGAAGTGGGATCTTTGGGAGTTGGTTGGGGATAGATGAGATGGTGAGGGTGGGGCCTGTGATGGGATTAGTGCCCTCACAAGAAGAGAAAGAGATACCAGAGCTTCTCTCTGCCCCCAGAGGACACAGAGAGAAGATGGCCATCCACAAACCAGAAGGAAGGTTCTCACTGGGATCTGAATCTGAATCTGGGTCTTTTTAAATTATGGAAACACAAGAAGGGGAGATCCAAAGCCACACCTGAGCTGGCGCATAACCCTCAGGCAGTGATAAGAACAGGGCATCATTTACTGAGCGACTGCTGTGTGGCAGGAGCGCCCCACATAGCACCCATTGAATTCCATCTTGGCTCTGTCCCATCCAATCTAACAACACTGTGTCTTTGTCTCCGTGTCACCAAAACCACGACTCCCTTGCCCAGAAAATGCACTGATGCCTTCACAACACTATAGAGTCCAAGCAAAATCCCGATGGGCTGGTGAAGTCCTGTACCAGAGTCGGGAGCTAAGGGAGGCCAGCTGTGTTCATCTGATTGCACCGCAGGTCACTTAGTCCTAAATGGACAGCCAGCAAACTCCTAATTGGTAACTGATGAAATTATCTCGTTAGGAAGATAGATGGCTATCCCAGTGGCGGGAAAACAACCCTGGCGTTGAACAACGTAATTATATGTGGGTTAGATTCAATATTAAGTCACCCTGTGAGCATGTAAAATGTATATTTTACATCTCCAAGGATGTGGTTGTTGGGTACAAACCTCTGATACAGGAAGGCAAACACCCCACTGAGGTGGTTCTGAGGCTTGAGGAGGACGACTGGACTGAGCCCAGCACCCTGGGTCCTTATTAAATGCAGAAGATCCATTGGTTTATCACGGGCACAGGGAGTCCTGCCCTGTGGCTTGAGGATACGTACACAGAATCCGAATTTTCTTGCAGGAAGAGATAGAGGTGGATATTCTAGGGTCAGTCCTGTCTTTTCATAGAGGAGTAAAGGTGGCACAGAGAAGGTTGGGAAGCCCATGCCAAAGGTGTATCCCACAATGAGCTGGCATCGGAGCCAGGACTGCACCGCCCCCTCCACAGTCACAGCTGGGCATTGGGATGGGCCCACGTTGCCCCCAGACCCCGCCCCCTGAGCGTGCAAAGCCCTTGCACACTCCAGTACCTTTGTGCTCACTTCTGTGTGGCAGTAGCTATTAATTTCTCAAGCATCGATCGGACCCCATGATGCCTCTCTTAAGTTTCTTTTTCATCCTGTGATCTGTTTCCCCACCTTCCCAATACCTGAAAGAAAATCCAGCGTTTGGCAGCCCTCAATAACTATTATTGAAGGGATGGACAAATGTAGGGTGAAAACTGGTCACCCCAAGAAGTCCCATATGCCAACCGTACCCCCTTTCTCCTGTACCTTGTTTTAAATGTCATGTCTCTTAACTTGTATGCAAAGTTGCTAAGAGCCATAGGATCCTCTTTCTGCATTTTCCTGGGAAACATCTCATTTGTGCTATTTCACTCAGGGTTTAGAGCCAGGAAAGAGTCTGTCTCCCTCGGGGAGCTGGCATCATTCATTGATTTCAGACAATCCAAGTTATATAACATTGAGTTTCCCTCTTTGCTTTGGCCACTAGGAAACTCAGAACTCTGATTCTAAATCACTCCCAGAAACTGTGCTGACCCTTGCTTGTTAAAGCCACATTTTCTTATTTCTTTTCCTATTTTATTAATCTTATTTCATGTTGGCTGCTTAAGCTGCCTCAAATCCTTTTTTTTTTTTTTAATGAAAGATGCAGGGTATAAATACATCTGATGAGTACATTTAAAAAATAACTTTGTAGAAGAATAACACTCTATGCTATTTCAGGATTCATAATCTAGGTTATGGATTATCTGAGTTTCTGGGATTTCCTGATTAAACACTGGGGAGACGAAGTCTCTATATCTGAGATGTTTTGCTCCATCCCTGCCCGCACTGTGCAGCAGGGCCTGTATCCTTCCAGGTGTCCCCATCTCAGCTGTGGGCTCTTCGGTGCAGTGCCATGCCTGCTGCCTCCTCACCCCCCGGGTCCACCGCCAGGGTTATCTGACTGGACCTGCCATCTCCCTGCAGCTTTCCAAAGTAGGGAAGGAAAGGAAATGAGGCAAAACCCCAAACACAATTGTTATCATTTCTTATTAATTTTGGTAGAAAAATTGGTTTCTTATAATTTTACACAAAGTCCTTCTCAGTTTGACTACAGATTAACTCTCTAGTCTCTTTCCACCCCCCACATGTCAGTCATACAAAACTTTTCTCTAGTCTTCAAACATGAAATGTCCTTTCCTCCATGGCTTGCCCAGGCCAACTCCTATTGATCCTTCAAAACCCCAATACAATGACTTCTCTTTATGAGAAATTTTTCTTGATTTCCCCATACCTACATAATTTGATCTTTCTTTTTTGTAAATGCTCCTACAGAATCTATTTTTTTGTAAGTGTTCCTACAGAATCTATGTTTGCATATATATATGCACCATATATAGTGGCGCAATTAGCTCATCATATTGTGATGGATGACAGTTTTACCTGAAGGAGGAGTGAAGAGCCTGGCTTGTTGGGCTTGAATCCCAGAGCCGCCAATGAGTAGCCATGACTTTGGGCAAGGTATGTGGTGGCCCTATGCTCTCTTTTTCACCTCTTATCTTTCCCTTGACTCTTTAGGATAGGGTTCCATTATATCTAATGCCAGATTCTCTTGTCTCTTCCCAAGGATGTGCAGTGAAGTTCTAGTAAAAGATCACGGAGTAAACAATTGAATGAGAGAGTTAGTTTAAGAGAAGTATTATTTCTTCTCTCAGAGAGGCTTGCTTATTTTAGGAAAAGATCCTCATCCTTTCTTTCCAATTGCAAAACATAGCCTCCATCTCATGCCCGGCTTGGGAGAAGCCTCCTTGGAGAGAAAGGAGCTGTGCAGGCCTTTGGGTGGGTCTCTTCATCTCTCCTGTGTCCTCCCTCCCCACCTTGGGGGAAGGCGGAGGTGCAAGGCTCCTGCCTGGACTCAACTGATCAGCTCATGCCAAGGGAATTGCCTTTCAAATGAGCAAATCAGAAACTTCCAGTGGAACTGGGCCCCTATCAGGGCGGCTGGCTGCCTCCAGCCCTGCAGGGAGAATGGAGAGGACATAGAAATGACTTGCGGTTTAGCAGCAAGGGAGCCCGGTGGGCTCCAACCCTCTCCCTTCCCCGGCCAGCTTGCCTGGAGTTCCACTGGACCTGGGACCCTCAGGAACCAGAGTTCTGAGGAGGAGTGTCACCCATCCAGCACTTCTTGAGCTGGGTGTCAGACCTGCAGTGAGGTCCTGGTCCAGAGGTGGGAGGGAAAGATGGGTAGCTCAGTAGATAGCTACAACCCACTGTGAAAAATACACACTCTAGAATGACCCCAGTGAGAGCGCTATGTTTGGGAAGAATGCTAGGAACCCAGAGCAGATAGGTGCGTCCCTGTGGTAGAAGGCTTCCTGGAGGAGGTGATGTCTATACCTCTCCCCAAAGGAATGAATGGGAGTTGGGATGGTCGGAACAGAAAGTTTTCAGCAGGTGACCAAAGCAAGGTTTAAAAATATCTTCCAGGCAGCCCGGGTGGCTCAGTGGTTTAGCGCCGGCTGCAGCCCAGGGCGTGATCCTGGAGACCTGGGATTGAGTCTCACATCGGGGTCTCTGCATGGTGCCTGCTTCTCCCTCCGCCTGTGTCTCTGCCTCTCTCTCTCTGAATAAATAAATAAAATTAAATAAATAAATAAATAAATAAATAATATCTTCCAAGTGTCTGAGCTTCCAACAGTGTGATTCCGCTGAGGCAAGCATCTGACCTTGGGAGTGGGTCAAAACCCTGAGTGTTGGGAAAGTTTTTGTCAGTTGATAACCTGATGCAGACCCATCTGTGGCTGATATTTTGCAATCTACATTATGTTAATGATAACATTAGGCTCACTCAGTGATGTGTAGCCCTTGAGGTTGCCCCCATCCACAACCGCAATCAAAACAGCATAATTCCTCTTAAATATTTTGCAAAACACTGGGGGGGAGAAAAAGCATTTCTTCGAAATGGCATTTATTCACTACTCCCTGCACTTGTATAGTAAACATAGGACTTCCTTGGGCTGAAGAGTTTTTTTCTGTATAATCCCAGATTATAAATTGTAATTTAAAACTATTGTGATAAGAAGCCCCATAACCATCACCCAAATTACGGTGTTTAGAAATGTCCTAACTACGTATATTTCACAGCTGGAATAGATCTCTTTGGGGAGGGTTCTCACCTCACTGGTGTTGGCAACGTACAATTGAATTAGTCAAAGTATAATAAAGTGTGGGGAAATGTGGAGATATAAGGACCGAAAATAAAATAAAGATAATTTAATCATTAAAATTGGCACCGGTTTTAAGGACATTCATTGCTATGGAGATGTTAAAGCAGATTCCAGCTTGCATTTTAATGGTGAACTTAAATAAATCTGAGTCCTGGAGAGAAACTGCTAAGTGTATGGAATCTGAGCTAATCAGAGAAATCGCTCCGACTTGGAGTTAAAGCCTGGGAGTCGTTTGCAGGGAAGCTGAATAATCCAAGCCCTGTCTGGTTGTCTTGAATTTATTTTCAAGTTCCTTGATTTTCGGAGTCAAGTCCAAACTCTGTAACCAGACATCTGGGGCCCTCCACAGTCAGGAGCCTACTTTCTTTCTCCAAATTTCCGTGGTCCAGACCATGCTGACCCTCAGGTGCACGTGGCCTGGTCCACCTCTCCTTCTGGGTTCATCTCCAAGACACCTCATCCCTTGGTAATCCCTGTGCTGTCCATGATCCCCTGTTCAGGGAGCAGTACCATGCAGTGCCTGGGAATGCAGGCTCTAGACTCACAATGCCAGGGGTTAAAATCCCAGTTCTGACATTTACTGAAGCTCAGGTTCTTTACCTGTAAAATGGGGATAACCACAAAACCTGCCCTAGGGTAGATGCTTACTTAAGTCAGTGACTTCTCTGTGCCTAGAAGCTACTGAGTGGTTATTCTGAATTGCTGTCATCATTGGAGTCCTCGCCTGTCCTATCTCACATGGCCATGGATGCACATGGACTCCCTCCCCACTGGAAGTATGTGCCTTGTGGAAGGAAAAGATGACTTAATTGTCTTTGCAAGTAGTAGATGTTCAATAAATGTCCTTAATTAATTAGTAGATTTCTGCTAGCAGCAGCTTATTTATATCTGAGAAAAGTGGATGGTTTCTGTGTGAATAATCATATGACTCTAATTATTCTCTCTCTGGTGACTTCCTGGTAATAGAGAGGGACATTTGGTGTCCCCATGTGCCTGGCATCCAGCTACGTGCTTTCCACAAGATTCCCTGAGATCAAGATGATCATCCTCACAAGCCAGCGCATTAGTTTGAATCATGTTAGACACTCGAATAGTAAAAAGACACTGAAAGGATATTTTCAAATCACGTCTCAGTTCAAGGTGGGTGTTTCTGTCTGGGGACAGCTTCCTCAGGCCGTGTTCTGGGGACTCAGGCTTCTTCTACCTTGCAGGGCTCGCCATAGTGGGATGGTCCACCTCTCGGAGTGGCAGGGGGAAGGCAAAAGCATGATTGTATAGGAGGCAGCCCCACCACTTAACAGCTTGAGGGGGAAGTGACAGAGACTCAGGAGCAACAGCTACAGGACTACACCCTGGTGCCACCCAGGAGGTGGGCTGGGAACATGGTGTGGGGTGGCTGCTGGGCTGGGCTGCCATGGACTGACTGTGTTCATCCCATGTCCCAACTCCACATTTGGTGAGTGATATCTTGTCGGGGGCTGGACATTGGCCAGAGAGGGAATACTGAACACCACAGCCTTCAGCAAATGCTTCGATTTGTTTTCAGTGGGGTGGTTTACTGATGTATTGGCAATGACAGGGAGGCAGTGACAATGGTGCACGATGGACGGGGTACATGTACCTTGGACAGCAGCTGGCCATCTCTGCTGGGTATAATAATAACCCCACTGTAGGGGTGAGGAAACGGGGGTGCAGGCATGCTAGCTGGCTTCCCCCCACCCCCCCGACTGCAGAGCCAGTGAAGAGTGAGCCAAGAAGGGCTTCTGACTCTCGCTCTCACCGCCCTGCCATCTGGCCTCCCAAACCCAGAACACTTACTTGCAGGATTATTAGCAATTCTATTTTTAATGTACACACGTGTTTGCCCTCCCCTGAAACTATTTCAGAGCAATAGGGGAAAAGAGAATGCTTTCTTTTTCTGCAACTAGGTTTAATTAGAATCGAAGCCACTTTATTTCCTCTTTTATCATTATTAAAAATAAATTTTTCTTTCTTTGTCCGAGGATTGTCAAAGGAAACATTATTGAATAGGATCCCGCAGCTATGAGCCTTGTTCTATAACTATTAAGGCCCAAACAGCGTTCTTTTTTTTTTTTTCTCTTTCAGAAAATGTGGTGGCTGACTATTTTTTACTGAGTATTTTCCTAGTAAATCTCCCTGCTAAATTGGCCACTTTATTCATGATGATTTCTTCAAATATATCATTCTTGTGGCACAATATGAATAATGAAGAGGAATATTTTCAAACACATACAGGGCTCTGAATAAAACGAATGGGTGAGGCATTAAGCAAAGTCAATAGGGGCATGATCAGCCCTTGCTTGCCTCACACAGGCCCCAGATCAGGGCCCCTGCAGGATGCTCCTCATCTTTGGCCTTGGTCCCAACACCCAGGGCTGTCGGGAGCACGTACATGAAGTTTGGTGGCTTCCTCAGCATTGTCTCATGCAGCCCCACTCACCTGTGCACAGCCTCTGTCTGAGAGATAGGATGGCACCCCACTTAGGCACCTGCCATGGGCACCAGCTGCCAGGATTTGGACCAGCTACATCACTTGTGAGGTCTTGAGAAAGCTAGCTCATTCCTCTGAGCCTCTGCTTCCTTATCTTGAAAATGGGGATCATTAGATTTGAGAAGCATGAACATAACTGCTTGTAAAGTACTCAAAATACTGCAGGCAGGGGCTTGTGCTCTATGCCACACTCACGATCATTATCATGACTGTGGTCCATCACATGTTGGTACCTCTGTGGCAAGCTCGGGCGTGCATCACCTCAGATAGGGCAAATTGTTTTCTGGTTGATGATGTTTTATTATTTATTTATTCATGAGAGAGAGAGAGAGAGAGAGAGAGACGGAGAGGCAGAGATATAGGCAGAGGGAGAAGCAGGCTCCATACAGGGAGCTTGATGAGGGACTTGATCCTGGGACTCCAGGATCATGCCCTGAGCCGAAGGCAGCTGGTCAACTACTGAGCCATCCAGGCATCCCATGATTGATGATGTTTTAAAATACTGACATCAGAAAATTCCAGGGAATGTTGAAAGTAGAACTACTGATTTCTCTTGGGGAAAAAATCCGTTTCACTCGTTCTTATTTCTCTAATGCCCTTTACACCTGATGTGCTTCACGCGTCTGCACATGTAGGCTTGAGAGTGTGAGGCTCCCCCTTGGACAATGGAGGAGATGAACTTGGTCTGTGTTGAGGGCTAAGAATCCCCATTGGGGGCAGCCCTGGTGGCTCAGTAGTTTTGTGCCACCTTCCATCCAGGGCGTGATCCTGGAGACCCGGAATCGAGTCCCACGTTGGGCTCCCTGCATGGAGCCTACTTCTCCCTCTGCCTGTGTCTCTGCCTCTCTCTCTCTCTCTCTTTCTCTCATGAGTAAATAAATAAAATCTTAAGAAAAAGAATCTCCCCTGGGACAAAGTGGAGGATGAGACTCAGAGGCAGGAAGAAGAGTCTGAGGGCCATTGTTACCATACAGGGCATGGTTATTACTGGTGGATCTTTTGTTGTCGGCGACAACCACAAGTTAACTGCCGTCAGGGCAGGATTCTCAGGAGACCAACGATGTTGCCTCAGCCTCCACATCTCAGGACGAGGGTCCCTACAGTGCCCCCCCCCCCCGTCCCCAACACATCCATCATGGCACTTGGGGACAGCGGATATTTCCAAGTGAAGGAATTAATTTGGTGCCCTTATGGCCATGCAGGCATTCAGCAAACATTTTTCAGGCACCTACTATGCACTGGGCAGGGTGCTCATTTCTCTAACATGGTCTCATTTAATTGAAAACATGTTTCGTAACCTTTACCTGATGTTATTTTATGTTGCACATTGGTTTATTTGTGTATGCTGTCTTTCCTCTCGTCTCTCGGGGTGGAGACTCTGTCTGTTCACCACTGCATTCCTGGTGCCTAGAATAGGGTCTAGGACCAAACTGATACCCAATAAAAGTTCTTGAATGAATGAATGAATGAATGAGTGAATGGGTGTGTTCTCCACATTCTCTGACATAGGCATTCGTCTCCACAGGACTGAGTGAAGACTAGAGTTTCAAGGAGGGTGAGCACAGCACAGAAGCTAGCAGCAAGGACTTGTGATTCTGACAGAACTGGGGTGTTTTAATTTCTTGGATTTATTTTATCTCTCCGAGCCTTGGTTCCCATATTAAAAAATAGAGATCATAATACATGCTGGTGATGAGGCTTAAGTTAAATCAGACAAAGGGCTTAGCTCAGTGTCTGACGTACAGAGAGCATCGATGAACTGAGCCAGTCATGACCAAGACTTTTCCTGTCGCAGGCCAGACTGCTCAGCGGAGAGGCTGGGCATGTCCTGAAGAGGCAGGGCATATGCCATCAGCTGGAATGTGCAGAAAGAGCGGCAGAGGAGACTGGGTACCAGGCTCAGCTCTGCTTTTGCTCCTTCCTGGCTTTAGGGCCAGCCATTTCCCTTGAAGGGCTCCATGTGGTCTCAGGCATGTGAACTGAGCATCTACTCTGTGTCAAGGACTTTGCTAGGTCACAGGGATGGATGAGGCATGGTTCTTGTCATCAACTATGCTTTCAGTCTCAAGCAAGAGACCAATGGGAAAGAGAAATGGGTGGTATTAGTTTCTGGTGGCTGCTGTAACAAATCAGCACAAATCAAGTGGCTTAAAACAACAGGAATTTATTAATTTGCTATACTGGAGGTCACAAGTCCAAAGTGGGTGGGCAGGGCTGTGTTCCTTTCTGGATACTCCCAGGGACAATCTGTTTCCTTGTCTTTTCTTGCTTTTGGAGGCACCTGCATTCTCTGGCTTGTGGGCCACCAGGACCACAACCTCTGCTTCCATTGTCACAACTTCTCTCCCCCTCCCTGCCACCTCACTCTTATAGGACAGTTGTATAGCAGCAGATACATCTGAATAGTCGAGGCTCACTTAGCTATCTCAAGATCTTAACTTGGTCACATCTGTAAACTTGTTTTGCCATGTAAGAGGATGTGGTCACAGGATTTGAGGATTGGGATATGGACATCTTTGGCGGACATTATTCTGTTGATTACAATGACACAAGACTGCTGTAGTGAAAAGGGTTAAGGAGGAAGCCTATAAGTGGGGCACTTTATGCAATCTGAGGGTCAGGCTTTCATCGGCTAGAAAGGGAGGGGTTGAACTAGTTGGTCCCCAGGTCCCAACCTTGAGCATCCTGGGATCTACAAAGGCAGCTACAGTATCCACCCCAGTATTCTGATTACAACAAAACTGAGGTCTATGTGTGAAGTCAACGTCTTGGCAAATCATACTCAACAGGAGCAAAGGGCCAACACCTAAGATCAGGTCCCTTCCTGAACACGCCCTCTTATGTATTTCTTGCAGGCTCCCCGAAGTGCCCTGCCACCGGGGGCCGTGGCCATATGAACCAAGAGAATTTCCTCAAATAAGTCAGAGGAACCTGGACACGGGCCAAGGGATTTTGGAAAAGGCATAGTTGAAATGGGGCTGAAGAGGAACCTTCCACCCCCCAGCCCCCGACACACAGATAATCTCTTTTTAAACCATGTTTTTCTGAAGGCCCAGATTTCTGTGGTTAGCTGTGCGATTCATCACAAGGAGAAACTAGTCTCCTTGGATTACACAGAGCATCAGCTAAAACAGAAGAATGCTCCCTGAGTCATCTCCAGAACGAATGACAAAACCTCTTGCTCTGGGCTACATGTGGACCCTGGAATAAGGGGAGCCTTGGGCTCCTTCATTGAGTGGACTGGAGCTTCCAAAGGACAATATGCCTGTTTTTCTCCAGCCTTCCTAAGGAATCAGAAGAAAGACTTGAATGTGGAAAGTGTGTTCTATGCTGCCTCAGGGCCTTGATGGGTGATTGGCATTGGGGGCACCCAGTTTCCCCTGGCAGGTTCTGATGAGTTACAGAACAAATCACAGGGAGCATCGGCCCCCGTGCATCTGCCCATTACATATTCACTTAGTATTTTTAGTTCTCAAACTTTGACATCTAAACTCCCTGTGCTGTGGCTTGGGAGGCAGTCTGCCAAACTTCCTGTGAAGTCCCCGCTGCCTAGCGTCCTCACTCTTCCTGCAGAGCGACTCAATCTAGAGCCAGATCATCCTGGAGGAAGACAGTGTGGGCGCTGAGGGGTGTGGGTGGTAATGGAGGTGGAAACAGCCACCTGGAAACCTAACTCAGCTACCCAGACATGATGTGCAAGTCCGTGGTTTCCTCTCCTTTGGGAAGTCGGTTTCTCCATCTCTCCCCATTATAACACATGTATGTGCACACGTCTGCTCGTGCACACACATGCACACACACCCCTGACAGAGCTTCTGCATCTGTGCAAGATATAGAATAGATGCTCATCTGTGGTGGTTTAAGGCATCCAGGGCAATTTTCCTTCTTGTTTTCCAATCTTTAAAAATATTTAAAGTTCTGCATAGGCTAAGGAAAACAAGGGCTCTCGAAAAAGAGCAAAAAATCTTAAGGAAAAATGGAAGCAGGCTAACGTGATGGCAGAGATGCAAAAATAGAGTGGTAAAAAAGCAAATATGTAATGGGATAGAGGTGGGTAGGATAAAAAAAAAAGTCTACACTGATTTTAGGGTAGAAAACAGCAAACAGACCATAAAGAAATTTGAATTAGTGATGTAGATGACAAATTCAAGACTCCTTCCGGAAAGAAAAAGAAAAAAGGTAAACCAATGTGAGAGTACAAGTATGGATAATAGAGAATAAGATCAATTATTGCACATTCTAAGGGAAAAAACAGAACAGTAGAAATAGAAGTTATAACACATATGTGTGGAGCAAGTTTTCTTAACTTGAAAAATGACCTAAAAATTCAGGTCTCAGGGAGATACAGGAATCTTAAAGATTTTGGCATTGAGGGTTAAGGCCAAGAGAGGACAAGTGACTTTATCAGGTTTCAAGAGAGATCAAATGGTATCCTCTTGCATTTTCTTACCTATCCACGTGCCTATGAACACACGTATGTTTGTGCATGCTAGCATGTGTGTGTGTAAAAAGGATGGGATAGAAACAATCAGAGAGGGGAAAAATAGGAGAAAATATTTTCTAGAATGGCAGCAGGCCCCATGGTTAAGAATTAGACTCTAGGCCCGGCTTGGTTCTGCCAGACTCTACCACCAACCAGCCAGGTAATCCTGAGCACGTCACCTCATGTCTCTGAGACCTAAATTATAGATGCATAGTGCTAGGACCTTCATCCTAATGTTCTTGAGGGAATTCTGTGAGGTAAGGCATGCACAGCTCCCAGCAGAGGGGCAGACACAGAGTAAGCCCTCCTTGGGGATTAGCTGCTATTACTAATATTTTCAAACAGAGAGTGAGCGAGATGTGGAAGCAGATGTGGATGGTCATGGCTGCCTTAGGGAAGAAGACAAAGGCAAGTAAGACATCAAGAGTTTTATAAAAGTCATACAGAAGGTTCTAGAGGCAGGGAGAAGAAGTCTATGGGACAAGAGGATTAATTGAGTGTTTCTAGGGCCATCATCTCTTTAGCCTGGCATGGGCATCCACAAGGCAAAAGGCCCATAGAAGAGGTGGGTCTGGGGGCACCTTGGTGGCTCAGTAGTTGGGTGTTCGCCTTCGGCTCAGGTTGTGATCCTGGGGTCCTGGGATTGAGTCCCCCATTGGGCTCCCTGTGAGGAGCCTGCTTCTCCCTCTGCCTATGTCTCTGTCTCTCTCTGTGTCTCTCATGAATAAATAAATAAAATCTTTAAAAAGAAAAAAAGATCAGGTGGGTCTGTTGCTGCCTTTCATGTCCCATAGAAGTTTCAAGTGGGGTAGAGGTGCAGGGGGGTGAAGGGAACACCAGTATGAGAAAGGTGAAATAATCTAGCTAGGTGGAACAAAGTCTTGAATCATACCTCTTGAAATATACAGTGAAAAGTCACTTTATATACTCATAAACATTTTGAGCTGCAAAGAATACTTGTAATTGGGTATTTCAACCTCACCCTGAAATCCCAGAGGAGGGGAATAGGGTATAAACAGTGGAAATGATTTTTATAAGCTCACATGTCTCCTTTATAGCTGGAGGCTAGAACCCAGACAGAAGTTTCATGTAACTGGGAGTTTGCGTTAGAAAACGAAGGACTGGGGGCTCCATGAATTCCTTCAGTCCTTCTGACAACCTTCTGGTGCAGACAGAGGAAAGACTACAATTCCTGTTTAAAGAAGGGGAGGCATAGGGACCCGTTCTCATAGCTAGTCAGTTGCGGTGTTGAGACCTGAACCCAGATCTCACGACACACAGACCAATGTATTTTCTACTTAGAATATCACCTTTTTGGAATTTCAGAGGGAACATTTAGTATTCTTTTCATTACATTTCTATAACATTAATCCCCTATAACCAAGAATGAATGAGTTGATTCATAAATGAGCAAATGGATACACGGATGAATGAATGGATGAATTCTCAGAGAGATAAAATAAGTATTTCTCATTAAAATTTCAATTCAGCTATTAAGTGCAGGATCTCTTGGGTCCTCTCCTCCTAGCTGACCTAAAAGCAAGAGATCCCAAATTCTTCACATATACTTGCCATTTATTCCATTCTCTGTAAGAGGGACAATATCAGGGATGAGCCACCTAGGAACTTTCCATCACCACCCCCCATAATTATTATAGAGAAATTTGAAGAATTATAGAACTTCTTTTGGGGAGGAATCAGAAAAGAGGTTTCCTGCTGAAAAGAGGGCAAGTGAGGCAGCTGGTGGAGTCCCAGGAGCTAGGGCTTGGGAGCCTCCAGGTGTAGGATGCTCTGAAGAGTTGGGAGGATGGAAGGAAAGAGTATGTGTTTTGTAGAAGCCTCATACAAAGAATGAATTCTGTAGACATTGGTGGGTGGATCTGCATCCCTCTGCACATTACAACTGGAACTCATAGTCTCACAACTTTGGTCTGTATTTTGCAAAAGGGGCTTGAAGTCCATTGCTTGTCCTCTCATTCTTCCTCTAACAATCTTTGGAACGCCACCTCCGCCATGAAGCTTTCTTTGATAGCTTCCTGCTATGTCCAGGCCACTGATTCTCTGCGCTCACTTTGGAGTCTGTGTATTCTTTAATAATCACAATGTTTTCCAGAGAGATCCATAAGAGTAACTTCATGGCAAACAACTGGAAGTGACTCTCGATTTTGGGGGGAAAGAGTTGATTTTAAGGGCAGGGTGCAGCCCAAAGTCAGAGAACAAAGGCTGGACCACTGAGGTTTGAGACGATGGGGCCTGGGAGCGTCCCAGGGTCATAGGAGCAAAAAGCAGCACTGTTGGGATGCATCAGTATTGAGTATTTTCTTTCTTGCCATCACTCCAGTCCACAGATGATCTGAGCTTGCTTGGGTCACCTGCCCTTTCCTTGGGCAGAAGATGCCAGGGCTCCTCAACTGACTCTCCCATCCAGATCTTTCACAGGAAGTAGATTCACTGTTTCTGGAACATGTGACAGGCTAACGGGGAGAAGTTCATCACTGCACTCTATAGTGTCATTGTTGATGTACATGTTTCCCTCCCCTTGGCCCCTCTGCCCCAAGATTACCAACGTCTTGAAAGGAAGAGCTATGTCTTATTCAGATCTTCAATAAATGGAATTCAATGACTGAATGGAGTCATGGCAATGTGGAGGGTATGGCCAAGGAGAAGATGGGGTCCCTCCCCAACTAGAAGCAAATGCTCTTTCCAGTAGCCTCTGAGATATCCTTTATTAACACAGATGTGACACCCCCCAAAAGAACCAAGAAGAACAGCAACGAGCCAATATATCCCGCCTCCCTTCAAGTCTCTTACAGGTGGAGATGTTGCATCATCATAACCCAATGGGACACCTTTTTGTTTCCAGAGCCCTGATGAGCAATGAGTACATGTTAGGTTTTCCAGAACTACCTGCGTTTTGTTTTGTTTTGTTGTTGTTTTTTCCGGCTGCTGAAATTTTATTTCTGGTAGTCATTAAAATTCTGCTCCTACCATTTGTAACAAATGAGAGAGAGCATTGGTTACAGTATGTGGAGTATATGTTTGTGAAAACCAGGGACGGATACCTTCCAACACTTTGGGATTTTATGAATGATTTACATCTGGTGCTAAAGTTCACAAATGAAACGTGGGGGAAGCAGATGCTTCATTTCTTGACTGCCTCATGCCTGCCCATACTGATGGGGGAATTGAAGACAGCCAGGTCTCATAAATCAACAAAATCTATTTTTGTGCCTCTTGATCTCCATTCTGAACATCCATATAACACCCAAACAAATGTGGTGAAATTAGTTCCTCAAGAAGCCCTTTATGTTTAGTAACAGTGTGGACATGTTAATAAAAAGAAGAGAGAAATAAAAGTGGACTGATGTTGGAGGGGGGGTGCGTCAGGGTAGGGTGTGAGTGAGAGGAACCAGACCTCAGAGCAGGAATCAGCGATTTATGGACAGCGGGGAAGGAAGGGTGGGACTGGGCAGGATAGAGGGAGAAAGACCCAGGCTGGCAATGATTTGGAGAGAGAGTCTCTTCCAGTGAAGGGAGGGATGCTGCTTTGCAGCTTAAAAAGAATCCGCATCTGGAAATGGACTAGAGTTGGTAATTGGAAAATCATGGAAAGATACTTATAAAGGAGGCAAGAGCCTGAGAGTCTGATGCTCTTGCATCTTGCCCCCCTTCTTTTCCCCTTCCTCCTTCTCCCCTCCCTCCCTTCCTTCCCACCTTCCTCCCTCCCTCCCTCCTTGCTTTCCTTCTATGTGAAATATGGTTTTATGTAAAACATGGTGACCGTCTGAGTGTCATATGAGACAGCACCACCTTCTCCAGAAATATATTCTGGGCCAGACCCTATGGAGTAATATTCTCATCTTGGAACGCTGCCCCCCATACCCCCGCCCCGATTCCGATCCCTCGAGCTTCTCCTCTGATGATTACATAAAAAGTCTAGTCTGTCACCCCAAATTTGCACTTCATCACCTTACATCTAATTATTTTATGGCTTATTTAATCAATACAGTGTCAACTCTCTCGAAGGCAGAGGTAGTGTGTTCATGTCTTCGGGTAGGGTTGCAAAACCCAGCCCTGCACCAAGCAGGGGATGTGGCGTTGGGATAATTCAGCTGCACGCTCCCAGCATCGTTCTTAAGCATCCAGCATAGGAGGAAACAGGCCAAGGTGTTGTGGATACAAACATAATCAGACAAGGTCCATCCCCGGAAAGGACTCCCCACTTAGTGGAGGGGCAGGGCTGCCTGTAATGGATCTACAGTTAGCCTGTCTTGAGATTCGAAGCACAGCGAGAGCCAAAATAGGGAGTGAGCAAATGTTTCAAGGAAGCCCAAGGGGCTTCACAGAGGAGGTAATGCACGCTGGCCCTGGAAGAAGATTTATTTTGGGGAGAATAGTAACTGGAAAGGCAGGAACAGACACTGGCCAAGAAAAAAATGCCTATTGCTTTCACATTTTTTTTTCCCTTCCAGCCCGAAGAACTGCATTCATTATAACGAAGCAATGATTTTCTAAATTAATTGCCTTGGGAATGGTAAGAGTGGAGGTACACCCTACACCGTTTCTAACTTCTATCCTGTGAGGAGCTTATGCATTCACAGTTTCTAGCTGGTTGACTTTTATAAATGAAGCAATAAACACAACAATATTAAATATGCATCTATAATATTTCTTCACATTTATTTCTATTGCCATCTCTCTCAAGTACCCACTGAATCCTTTGTTGAGTTTCTTCCCCTGTTGTATTTGAGCTTCTATATGCAAGAGACTTTTTGATTTACAGATTCCTCTACACTTGGTTTCATAAAAAAAAAATGGGGGGAGGGTGGAAAGAAGAAACAAAACCTGTTTTCAGCTCTGTAATGAAGCCCTCAATACATTTCTCTGAATGCAAGTTATTGGTTCATTTTGCAAACTCCATGTCGCAGAGATCACAGCCTTTTAAAAGGAGCCAGAGTGGGACACAATTTGTGCAATTTGCTACACATAATATTCACTATTGGATCTAAAAAAAAATAAATGTAACTACTACATTAACAGATGAAATTCGATATTGTAATTTAACACCCAATTTTCCAACAATTCTCTAATATGTAGACCATGTCCAATTTTTCTAAAAGAAAACCTCAGTTTAAAAAATATATATATATATCATTTGCATTTTACTATAATTAGGTAACTCTTTTGTGGGGGTGTATTTCTTGATGTACTGAATACCCCAAACCCCTCTTCAGGGAGGAAGTTACTAAAAGCAGGAAAAAAAAAAGAGGTTCTGTAGTCTCCCTTAGTTACCATTCTGTTCAAAATATGTCCCCACCTAATATAACTTGCTATGTGTCATAAAATACAAAGGAAAGTACTTTTCATGCCAAATATCAGAGAAGTGCTCTCTTTTCTATACGGCCCAAGTAGCAGAAATGATGTGTTCATTTTAAATTCCATTCATGTAGGTTCTAATAAAAGCTATTATAAAATACAATTGTGTAGAGACAAAAAGAGAGATAATATCACTATAGCTCAATATAAAATTTAAGTAATTAAGACATGAAAACTATTACACAATTTACTACAAATGCAGCAGGAATAATAAAATGTTTAACCCTTCCCCGCCCGATTCCTCTCCGCTGGTCTCTAACCCCTTAACCGAGACACGGGGCTCCTGGGATGATGCACAGAAACGTTACAATGCAGTGTGCTTGCGGAAGGCACCCGGAAGATAATGAAAGAAAAAAGGCTTGATTTTTTTTTTTTTTTTTTTTTAGATTTCAAGAAAGAGGGTTTCCATCTTTCCAGGATGATGTGATGCCTACCGTGTGGCGAGTTGATCTGATCTGCAGAAAATTTTAAAGGGTCGATGTAGCTGATGAGCCCAACGATGACATGACTACTGCAGTAAGAGGTCACCATGGTAAACAGGAGGCCCCGTGGGTCTGGCCCAGGGGTGCTGGGTGGTCCGAGCATTTCTCCAGCATTTGCTAAACGCCACCTTCTTCTTCTCTCTCTTTTTTTTTTAAATTTTTTTTTTATTGGAGTTTGATTTGCCAACCCCACCTTCTAATAAAGACGGAGAGCTCCGGGCTCTATCACTGCCCCACAGCATCCATGCCTACCTGTAAGTTAGGAGTCTGGTCTCCTGTCCTGATTGTGGGGAACTGCCTGTGGATGGTACAGTGTTTGTCAACTGCGAAGAACACAAAAGAGGCAAAAGCCACATCTAATCCCAGCATCCGCTTGCCACTCCTTCAGGTGTTTAGAGCTTTATTTTTTCTGTGCTTCTATAAAAATAAGGATATTTTTAAAAAAATTGGACCGTATTGTACTTCTTGCTTTGTAACCCAGTATTTCTCCTTCATGTAGCATATACAGTCTTCTGGAATATTAAGTATTATTTTTTAAAAAAGATTTTATTTATTTTAGAGAGAGAGTGAATGGGGGTGGGAGGGAGGGACAAAGGGGGAGGGAGAGAGAGAATCTCCAGCAGACTCCCCACTGAGCATGGACCCAGGCAGGCTCAGTCCTACACCGGAGATGATGACCTGAGCTGAAATCAAGAGTCAGATGCTCAACTGACTGAGCCACGCAGGTGCTCCTGGAGTATTGAATATTCTTGTAAATGACACACAGTATTTTATCTTATGTCTGTACCATAATTATTTTAACCAATTCCTAGTTATATTTAAGTGCTTAAATTTTTTCTCTATTTTGTGATTATTTATATGTGTATATATATGTACATGCACATATGTATAAATTTCATGTTTGTCTATGTCATTATAAACACTGTAAAAAAATAAAATAAACGCTGACTGTATCGATGAAATTTATAACAGGTAATCTTTTTTTAAAAAAGATTTTATTATAACAGGTAATCTAATATTTCATTGTGCAAACCTGTCATAGTGTACTTGAACTTTTTGCCATTTCGATTGTTTCCAGTTTTCAGCCACCACAAGTAATACTTCAGTGGACCTTATTTCAGGTATTTCTCTACTTAGAACTGTTCAGTGGGCTAGCGTGCAAGGTGTGATATTACCAAACCAAATGTCACAAACATTTTTAGATGCTTGATTAACATCTTTAAGGGAAAACATGTTTGTTTTGAAGAATGAATAAATGAGTGAATTAAATTACAAATAACTTGTCAGATCTTGAGAATTGGCAATAAATTCTGCGAAATGCCTCCTTCAATAACAAGTCCCTTAGTTGGAAATGATATCTTATCCTCATAAGCATCCCGTGAGAGAGGTCCAAAAAATGGAGCTTCCAAATCCTGTCTCCACAGCAGGTGCAGTGTTAGCGACTTTCTGACAATTTTTTCTTTTCTTTTCTTTCTTCTTTTCTTTTCTTTTTCTTTTCTTTTCTTTTCTTTTCTTTTCTTTTCTTTTCTTTTCTTTTTTTCTTCTTTTCTTTTCTTTCTTTTCTTTTCTTTCTCTTTTCTTTTCTTTCTCTTTTCTTTTCTTTTCTTTCTTTTCTTTTTTTCTTTTCTTTCTTTTCTCTTTTCTTTTCTTTTTTTCTTTTCTTTCTCTTCTCTTCTCTTCTCTTCTCTTCTCTTCTCTTCTCTTCTCTTCTTTTAATATATATATTTTAATGAAGTTCGATTTGCCAACATATAGTATGACACCCAGTGCTCATTCCATCAAGTGCCCCCCCCCCAGTGCCCGTCACCCAGTCACCTCATCCCCGTCCACCTCCCTTTCCACTACTCCTTGTTTGTTTCCCAGAGTTAGGAGTCTCTCATATTATATCTCCCTCTCTATTTTTTTCCCACTCATTTTCTCTTCTTTACCCTATAATCCCTTTCACTATTTCTTATATTACCCATATGAGTGAAACCATATGATTGTCCTTCTCCGATTGACTTACTTCAATCAGCATAAAACCCTCCAGTTCCATCCACCCACCATTTTCTTCGATGTGGATGGAACTGACTATTTTTTAATTTAATGACCAAAACAATCCATAACTAAACTTTAAAAATCTCCATTTTATGGATGGAACATCATGAAAGCTCTTGGTAAAAGTTGAGAGACAAAGTTGGAATTCCAACATGGCAGACTCAAGTTTATGTACTTTCTTTGTGGAACAACAACAGACCCAATATTAGTTTGCACAACAGGAAAAGACAGCCCACAGTGAAGAAATACTGTGTGTATCATAGTGCAGTTACCCTTCAGGGAATGGGAACATTATGTGCTGGGATGGTCAGGCCGGGGTGGGCTGAGTTGGTCCAGGTCTGGCTGGGCAGAAAGGAGAAGGCCTTATCCCCATAGCTTTATTACCAGTGTAGAAACATTTTAACCTCTCTTCCATTTTCTTAGAGTTGCCTGTAGGACATTCTAGCCCAAACAATAAGCCACTAGCTCTGAACTCAAATCTTGCCTCCCTTCCATTTCTCTCCCCTGATGACCTTACACGTTCACGCCATTCTGTCCCTTATCCCATGCCAGAGCTTATGGCACTGCCTGGAGACATCTGTCCGTATTCGATGTTGGCATGTGTCAAGCCACTGTCTGGGGAAATCTTCTGTGCTGGCCATGCTAGGGGATGAGTTAGGAGACCCAAGATTACATCCCCACTGGCTCCCTTGCTAGCTGGGAGACCTAGAGCAAATCATTTAGGGTCTCTGACAGCTACTTGTTTCATTTGCAAGATGGAAGTAATATTGTTATCCTGCCTCAGTGAGATCATATGAAAGAAACACTTTGTAAATGTACACCTGCACAAACTACTAGTTTGCAGGTGAATATTTGTGTAAAAGTTTGAATTAAAGGGCAAGCTTGGAGTTACTGATATGAATGGCATTGTGAGTTTTTGCTTTTGGATTTTCACTTCAGACAGGGTAATTGTCTCCTTTTGATGAGCCTACATGTTCCCAGAGCTCTTCCCCCATCCTTCACCTCCCCTTGCCCTTCTGTCAGCCAGCCTCTTGGCTACATCTCTAGAATCACCCCCATATTCTCTTGTGCCTTTCAACTTCAACCCCATGCCTCATGGCAGGCTACAGGTGAATTATAAGCTGTGGAACCCAGCCATTAGTTCCTTACCCAAGGTCAAGCTTTGATGCCCCCTATAACCTAAGCCATAACTGTAAAGCAGCCAGCATCCCTGGGCCCCTCTTCATGAGCTCTCCTGTAGTCCCCTCTGTGGTCCCTTGAAACCCTCAAGGAGGAAAATCTGGTTGATATGGTTGATGGCCATGGTGAAGGTCATTGTGCTGCAACATAACAGGCCATTCACATGGTTGACCTAAAAGTGCCCCAAATGGTCATGTTTCTTCTTTTTCTTTATTGCTTCAGGGAGAAAGAGAGGTGAAACTGCATCATGAGAAAGTCAGTGCCTGAGGATGAGACACTGGTCTCGACACCCATCCTCCTACCAGCAAGCTCTCCAGTGATGGGTCCTGGGTCGGGTCCCTTCACTTCTCTGCATCTTGTCTGCTTCATTTGTGAAATGGGCTGCAAGTAAGTGGAGCAGATGATTACTTGAGGTTTTCTCTTGAGGCTCTTTACATACTGGCTTTATGCATATATAAGCATCAAGTAACAACAATAATTATATCTCAAATTTATGGAGTATATATGTAGCCCAGGTAAAAAACAGAAAGAAAAAGCACATTATTTTTACATCATCTCAACAAATCTATAAGGTATTATACAAGCTAAGAACTGTGCTCAGTTGTTAATAACCCAGAATAACAGTGTCCTAAAGCTTTTAGATGTGATCTTTGTTTCATGTTACATGAGCTCCAAAGAGCTGTTATTGACTCTATATTGAATCTTTCCAATCTCCAGCAGTGGTGGTTAGAATCTTTCCAACTTTCTGCTCTGCCATCCTTAGCTCTTACCTCCATCTTTAAGATTGTCTCATGGCTGCAAGACGGCTGCTCTATTCCCAGCTATCATGCCTGCATTCCAGGCAGCAGAAGGGGAAACCAGGACAAAGGCGAGAGGGTGAACCTCATAGACTAGTAGGCTCCCTTGAAAAATTCTCCTCGGAGCCCCATCTGATGATGTTCACCTAAATCCCTTTGGCCATCCCTGTCTGCAAGAGAGGCTGGGTACGTTATTGCCTTCGGTAATCCCAGGGTTCACTTGGCAAGGATGAATAGTAGGGTGGAGATTACATAGGTAACCAGTAGTCTCTGCCACAGGAAGGTACTTTTGTTATACTAATTTTACAGATGAATAAACAAAGGTAAGCAACTTGCCAAGGTAAGGTCACATGGTGGAAAAGTTTAGGGGTTGGAATTCAAAATCAGCTCCTACATGTATGTATAGTTAATAAGCCCGAGATGATGAGTGGTCAAACAACCTACCCTCAGGTCCTCATCCCCCCATCTGCAGGATGGGATCAGAGCACCCCACTCCAGGGCAATGGCAAGGTTAAGTGAGATAATGAATAGCAAATGCCTGAGAGCTTGCACTTCCTATTAATATAGTAGATGCTCAATAAACAGGAGATGAAAACTTTGACACCCTGGTATCCTGTGCTGTTGTCCATGTGTCACATGCTAACATACCTCCCAAGACATGTCACTGCTGAAGCTCAGGGAACATTCTGTCCAATAGGTCCTCTGAGTCTGGACTCCTTTGCTAGATTAGAACTTCCTGAAAGCAGGAGGGCTCACATGGTACATGGTAGGACCTGGATCCTAGCTGGCTTATTGATAGACGAACACTGCGCTTCCTTTCGGACATTAAATTATGTGACTCTCACCTGCATGTCACTTACAGTAACTAAGATGGAGGCAAATAAAGGCTTCGGGACCAGGCCCACCTGTGGGAATACTTACGTGTGCAAGCAGGGACCTGGGTGTGTGCCTCCATGATGTTTGTGCATGCATGTGTGTGTGTGTGTGTGTGTGTGTGTGTGTACGTGTTTGAGCATGGTGTTGGGGGAAGGCAGTCTAACAAGAAGGAGAGACTCCAAATCAAACTTAATGTCTCCCTGAAATTCTCAAAATACACCATTCAACTTAAATCACAGTCGTTTACTAATGAAATGAACGAGGGAGAAAACGTGAACAACACTTATGTTATAGGCGCTAATTAGAAAGACACACACTTATTTTATTTTGAAGAAATAAAGAACCTTCCCCAAAGCATTGCTAAAAGCACAAAGAAAAAGGAAGTCACATAAATTTGCAACGTTCACAGGGCTGCAGTGAGAGCTACTTCTGGGGTATCCTCAGCTGGGCTTCCGTGCGGAGGACTGCCTTGGTCTAAAATCCATAGTCAGGGTTTCCGGGTTTACTTATGTAATCATTTACAATTACAGTTGCTGGAGTAGATGCAGATGAAACGCAGGATTCTTACTTTGATCAGATTTTCTTCCCTTTCTTGAGGCTGCTTAACCAGCATGCCAGAGAAGGAGCACAAATCCTTGCCTTGTAACTGGGCAGCACTGACTGAGAGCCAGAGCAGCACGAGGAGGTGGGCTGGCAGCTTCTGGAAGCCAGAGGCCCTTCTCACCTTCTTTTTTTTTTTTAATATATATATATATATAAATTTATTTTTTATTGGTGTTCAATTTGCCAACATATAGAATAACACCCAGTGCTCATCCCATCAAGTGCCCCCTCATTGCCCGTCACCCAGTCACCCCCACCCCCGCCCACCTCCCCTTGCACCCCCCCCCCCAGTTCGTTTCTCAGAGTTAGGAGTCTCTAGTGTTATATCTCCCTCTCTATTTTTTTCCCACTCATTTTCTCTCCTTTACCCTATAATGCCTTTCACTATTTCTTATATTACCTATATGAGTGAAACCATATGATTGTCCTTCTCCGATTGACTTACTTCAATCAACATAAAACCCTCCAGTTCCATCCACCCACCATTTGCTTCGATGTGGATAGAACTATTTTCTAATTTAATGACCAAAACAATCCATGTTTTGTATTGTCTTGTATTGTATTGTCTTGTTCTGTCTCCCTTCTCACCTTCTTTGAGTTTTCACACAGAACTAGGTGGAAGAGCCCTACGATTTCCAGTCTGAGTCTTTACACTGGCTGTTCCCTGCCTGGAACTCTCCCCCAGAAAGTCACAGCCTCACTCCCCCGCTTTGTCGAATCTCTCTCAAACATCCACTCCCCCAGGTCTCCACCTCTCCGTTCTCACCCAATTCGATAGCAACTATCGATACTTGATCTGTATATATGCTTGTTCATTTATTTTCTGCCTCTCTCACTAGAATATAAAGTCCATGGGGCAGGGATGTTGTCGCAGCTGCTGCTGTATCACCGGGTCGAGAACAGTGATAATTGCTCCATAGGTATTTGTCGATGAATGAATGAACGCTTTGATAAGCACAATTCTCCGAAAGAATTAGACTGATGATGGCCAGCTAATTATGACATCATCTTCAAGACTGAAATCCATACCTTCCCCTGGGGAATAACAGGGTTGCTCAAGTCGGTTGAGCATCCAACCCTTGGTCGTCTTGGATCCTCATCTCAGGGTGGTGAGATCAAGTCCACGTCAGGCTCCGTGCTGGGCGTGGGGCCTGCTGGGAATTCTCTCTCCCTCTCCCTCTGCTGTCCCCTACCCCCTACCCCCACCCCTGCCATGCTGTCTCTAAAATAAATAAATTAATCTTTTAAAGAAAATCCATATCCTCCCCATCTTCCGAACCTAGTTTGGAACTCCTCTCTTCCTTGGTCTGGAGAACCCCCATCCTCCCTGGGGACTCCCCCTAACTGTCATAGACGTGCGCCAGCCTCCCATCTCTCTCCCTGGACTGGCTCACGGTTAGCTTCTTGGAGGGTCGATGGTCCCACAGTCATTGACTCCTCTCTGACGGTGCCCTCCTGAAGGACGTGGAATTATATGCGACTCACATTTATTCGGCCTGCGTGATGGGCCAGGTGTTGTACAAAGGACACCGCACGAATTAACTTAGGGGCTTTCTTGTTTGCTTGTTTTAAATTACAAATTACAGGAATAAATACATGTCGCATTTGAACCCAGTTAATGATGTGTGTGCAGAGGTAACCATAGCTGAATCTAGATCTATACCGTGGATGAAACCAAAATTTCAGAAAAAAAAAACCACACTCGTCTTTCCTATGTACAATGCACACTGATGTTTTCTAGTCCACTTAATTTTTTAAAAAATGCCAGTTATAATCCACTGAGCCAGGGGGTTGGCAAACTGTGGCCCTTGGGCCAGATCCAGCCTGCCACCTGTTTTTGTTAATAAGATTTTATTGGAACACAGCCACCTTCATTTATTTACACATTACCTATGGTGGGTTTTGTGCCACAGAAGCAGAGTTGTGACAGAGACCGTTATACCTGCAAAGCCTGAACAAAATACCGTCTGGCCCTTCACAGGGATAAATCTGCTGAACTAAACTGGTTGCAGATTCACAAACGGGTCGTGACCTCCAGTATTTTGTTTAGGGAGGTGCGTTGTTATCCTTATTTACAAGTTAGAAAACAGAGAAGGAGAGTAAGACCCTAGCCCACAGCCAGGTGACCGGTCGGCAAGCAGAATTGGGTCACCCTAGACCAGAACTTGGGGCAGTTAATGGACTCGGAAATCTGCTCTGCTTGAGGATGAGCTCAATATATATTTGTTGGCCAAAGAAATGATACATGGCTTATACATACAACTTTTAAAGATTTTCTTGCTGGTGGGCTGAAGAAGAAATGTTGAACTTTTTCCTCAATCTATCCCTAAATAAATGAATAAGGCGATGATACCCCTGAGCATGTAGGAGGGGGTACAACTGTTCTTTAGACTGAGTAGTTGGTCATTTAATTTCAATTTCTTGTCTTGAATCGAGGCTCGGCTATCTCGTTGGATTTGCTACGTGAACCTGACCGATAGCACTACCTTATACACGCACATGGGAAAGACTGGTAGCTTCCAGCCGGACTCCCAGTGACTCATGTTCTTGGGTGATCTTCTCTCCTGAGTGTGGGCTGGACTCTCTTCTTACCAATACAGGACAGCAAAGGGGATGGGATGAGATTAGGGGATTAGGTTGCAGAGGGCTGTGACTCCCCCCTTGCATGCAATGTCCCTTGGCGTCCCCTTGCTATCTCAGGTGAGGCCAGCTGCCTTGAGGTGAGCTGCCCTACGGAAAGGCCCACAGAGAGAGGAACTGAGGGTGATCTTCAGCATCATATCTGCGAGGACTCAGGAGCTTGGAAGCAGATGCTGCCCAGGTTGAGCCTGGAGATGACCACAAAGCTGGCAGACACCTTGACTGCTTTTTTTTTTTTTTTAAAGGTTTTATTTATTAGAGAGAGAGAGAGAGAGAACGAGCATGAGCTGGAGAAGGAGCAGAGGGAGAAACACACTCCCCGCTGAGCAGGAAGCCTGATGCGGGGCTCAATCCCAGGACCCCAGGATCATGACCCGAGCTGAAGACCGATGCTCAACCACTGAGTCCCCCAGGCGCCCCACCTTGACTACTTTTATAGAGACTCTACGTTGGTGGGAGGGGACCCAGCTAAGCCATGTCTGGATTCCTGGTCTCACTGGAACTCTGGGATAATAAATGAGCATTGCTTCAGTCACTAAGCTTTGGAGTAATTTGTTATGCAGCAATGGATAACTATGCCGCACACTACCTTTTTTTTTTTTTTTTTTTTTGTAATTTGGGGTTCTGGAATCCCCCTCAATCCACAAACACATCTTCAGCAGCTATTAGGCATCTCATCTTTGGAAAGATAGAACATAAGACTCCTGCCCTCAGGGAGCTCGTGATCTGGTGAGAACAGAAGGTACTAAGTACATTTTATGTTCTGAATCTCACTGGTTGATAATTGTTAGTCACTTGCCCTCCATCCAAGACGATGCTCGGTGGACCCTGCTTACTTAGTTTCTTCAGCCGAATGCTGCTTGCTCGGGCCCACCACGGGGTTTCACGCCACGGCTCTCATCGTAGTGGCCCAGGAGAGGCTGTCCCTCTCAATATGGCCTTGGGCTTCCTTGGTCCGGCACCCCAAAACCATGAGGTGGTTCAACAGGAGCAATGAGCAAGGCCCAATATTACTGCAAATAATTTGGTTTCTGAACGTTGAAAATGAACCAGATGGCTTTTAAGGAAAACAGGACACACATCAGATTCCAATTATATTAAAATGATGACCCAATTTAGGAAAACACAAAGTGTAATAAAAAAATGTTTAAATAAACAAAATCTGCATATTTATGAAACTATAATATTCGCCGGGCTCCTCACTTTGGATAATGAATTTCTAAACTAGGCTGATTGCATTCCAGACTTGCCACTGAATCCGGGCTTGGAGAAGCCTGCGGTACTGTTTGGAATTGCAGACTATCTGAAGAGGAAAGGAAAAAAAAAAAAAAATTAGCATGTGGGTCGGCAGCCAATTTAGGAAAAGGAAAGGTCAGCCCTAGACAAATGTGATAGATCCTATTCTAATGCAACCAGGACTAGCTGACGCTCGCCCACCCTGCGTTGTTGGCTGAGCGCTCCGACACCTCTCGCTGGCTGCAGTCACTGTCACCCGCAAACCTTCGCCGCCACTGGCAGACCTGGTGCTGGGCTAGGTTGGCAGGAAGCGCCTCGGATTTATCTATTTATTTTTCCAGATAAATTAAAAACTCAGGGGGCACTTAAAATAAATTAGCAACTGCTCCTGACGGTGTCTTTCTTGCGGTGCCACACATTTGAAATTTTGGCAAAGGACAGAGTTGCCTGCCTAGCCATCTTTTCCCACCACTTGCAAACTGCTAACGGAACAGTGTGCTCGTGTGAACAGGCGTGTCTCTGCTATTAATCCAGCAAAGGGCGAGCCTCGCAGTGTCCATGTTCACCAAAATGCTTCCAGGCTTGCACTGCCCCTGGGGCACCCAAGCCAGTCTTCCCGAGGTCGGGGAGGAAGGCCAGGTGGTTCTTACAGGCACCAAATGCTGAAGTGGCTTTCAAAGCGAATAGTCTTCACCTGCCTAGCTCAGGGGGTGCATGTCTCTTCATCTTATGGGCAGCGTAGTCAGAGAATCATTTTTCCAGATGGGATGATACCTTTGTCACCTGTCTCTCTGCCCTGTATGTATTGATTTAGCCTATGATCATTTACTGGGCCTCCTGTGTGTCCAGCATTTAGGATAGAGCGATGAGGAAGGAGGGCACAGTCCCAGGCTTCATGGGGTGACATTCCTAACGACCCACCAGCATCCGCAGAGCCCTATGACCTCAACGATCACCAGGAAATAGTGACAGTAAGTAAAATCAGCACTGAAGAGCCAAAGTGGCAAAGGGAGAGAGTCTGTCTGGACACAAGACGTGGAGTCGACATAGGGATTTGGTCCAGTTTACCAGACTGAGGGCCGGAATGCTAACTCCCTCAAAAAGCGACTCTTCCTCCAGAATCCAAACCAGCCCCCTCTGCCCGTCTGCTCCTTCCGATGGAACCATGTGTCCCCAGGAGCCACAGAGGGCCCTTTCCTGTCTCTCTTAAGCCAACAGGTGCTCTGAGGCCCTTGCTCTCTTGCCTCTTAAGCAAAAGTAAATTTTTCTTTCTTTTTCACTTTTGGTCTAAGGAAAAAAATAGGCTACTAAATCTGGATAATATGAAATGAGAAAAGGTTTTTGCTTTTCTTTCAAGATGTGATATTCATTTACATCAGGTCTCCTCCTCCCAGAACATTTTTCACACTGATCATCCATGTGAACAAAGAGTGAGAAAGATATAAATTTAACAACCTCACTCGTATTTTAACTGCATTATACTCTAGAACACTCATTCTATTATATTCCTGAATCATTCCTTTTAGGTGAGTAGCTTTTATTGAAAAAAAGCCTAATTTTTTCTTTAATTAATAAATCTGCTGTCAGAACAGTCCTTCCTTACAGGAACCTGTGTCGTTTCCTACCTGAGCATCCATAAACAGCATAAGTCAGGAGCTCCTTAGTTTTAGGTAATTTTGTGGGAAGCATCTAATTTTATCACAACACAGCATTCTCCAGAAGATTATTTTGAAAGTGCTTATATCTCATAGTTTTTTTTTTTTTTTCCTCTAACTTTTAAATTCTGGGGCTTTTTTTTTTTTTTCCTGAGTCTTGGCAGGGTTGGGGGAAGTACTAATTGTCTCTTTGCCAGAGTTTAAGTGTAACATTTTTCATTAGAATTTAACAAATGTTCATCTTAAAATAGACTGACAATGGGTCAAACTGCTTCAGCTTCTCCCCTGTGAACCTAAATGCATTAGAGTTGAGGCTTTTTATTCTCAGATCAATGTTGCTTCTTATTCTTGGACTTAATTTAGTGTAAGGCTAATACGACTGTCTCTTCATTTGGTTCTCTGCTCTTCAGCTTTAATAAAATTAGAATTAATTGAATATAATGCAGTCTCTAGATTTTTTTTGTCAAGCGTAGAAATGCCAAATACAACAATATGCTTTGAAAAAAAATTTTTTTTTTTTGCCAGTGGTAAACTATTGTGCAAAATAATTATATAAATACACAAGAACATCTGGTCTTTTGAACTGTAGTCACTGCTGAATTTAAACATTGTACGCGCTTGACAAAATTAAAGGATTTTATTTTTTGTTTTTCCTGGGCTTTAAATAGTAAGCCACAAATAGTACTTAGAGTTATCGTTTCTGGTTCATTTCAGATATTATGTAGAGAAACTTATCCTGCATTCTCCAGGACTGTTGTATACCTGGGGTCTCTGACATTTAGGCTCAAGGAAAAACATGTCACTGTACTTTATTAAAACAATGACCCAAGTCTAATTAATGGGGGAAAACCCTACTAAATGCTTTTCTCCCATTTTACCCACAATAATTCCTAAATGCCACTAGACAATTAGGGCAATTTTGATATCTTTTGTAGAGTAAAGTAATTAAAATTATTACTGCCACTTTTGTAATAAACTCGTGTGACTTTAAAAGTCTGTCCCTGCTCTCTTTCATGATGGAGACATCACACAATCTGTAATTGTGCTATTAAGGAAAAGAGAGCTAATCTTTTTGCATTTGAAGTAAGCCTTCATCATCAGCCCAACAAAGCCAGACAGATCAAAAAAGAACCAGAGAGAGCATTTAAGGAAATTAGTACAAGTGTCAGTTAAAAGGTAAAAATTAATGCACTTATTATTGAAATATGGTTGAAACCTACGTTCTTTTCATTTCTTTGATATTGCAAAGGCATAAAACATTCAATTAACTTTCCATTGTGTTTAGGGGAGAAAAGGCAGAGGATTGTCAGCGAAGAGTTAGGGGTGTAGGTGGTGCTCAGGGAAAAATAGAATAGGATGAGGCAGGCCACATGGCCCAGGCCACGAGGACAGAGCTGCTCTGGCCCTCGGAGTCTACCTGCATTAGGACTTCAAGTAGGCTGAAGTTCTGCTATCCAGTGTGATCTGTAGATTTACTTAAAAACATTTTTTTAACTTAAAAATATGAACTTTTCAACTAAAATCTATAGACAATGCACACTTGCAGTTGTCTTGAAGCTTTGTGAGTGGGCTTATTCCCTCCCCATTCTGCAATGCAGCATGATCATGATGATAATAATGCATAGAAAAAAGACTGGAAAGAGATGTTAATAGTTATGGACATTTGGATTCATGGTGAAATTTTCTTTTTGACTATTGTTTCTCTAGTATTTAAAGATGCTCGTGTGTTTGTTGTGTAATCAGAAAAATAAAATAAAGTTGATTTGTGATAAGAAGCACCGTAGGTGAAGAAGGGAGGCTAAATATAGGTTTTGGGGTCAGATAGATTAACATATGAGGGCTAACTTAGCCCCTTAATGCTGTGTGACTTCAAACAAGTAGCTTGACATCTCTGAGTTAATATTTCCCTCCTCTGTATCCTTACATAGGGATGGGATTATCTGCTTGTTATATGGCTCATAAATATGAAAACGTCTCACCCAATTTCTGGCACACAGCAGACATTCAACAAATGTTCATCTTTTCTCCCTGACATTCTCTTTCTTCACAACCCCTTCACACCGAAAAGACAAATCAATTTGTATTATTTGGTATTAATGGCTAGTAGGATCAGAATCTGATGTAACTCTTTCATGCTGAGTTTATACCAACTCTTTACGATAAACATCACATTTCAGGGCCAAATGTTTTACTTGGCTTTGAAATTTTTGCAAGTGTATGCAGTCGGCTAGATTTCTAAGGCTACTCTCAGAACATCAAAACCCCTTAGCTGAACAATCGCTATTTGACAATTGCAATTCCAGAATTTTAAAAATTGTATAATGAATCAATCTTCCTAAATTGTATGCATGTCAAATTGCGATCAGCTTGCTGTAAGAATGTTCGGCAAGAGAAGGCCTGATGTTTAAAGTGAAAATTGCCGGGATCACACACACTAATTTGTCTCCATCATTAATGAAACATTGTTTCACTGCCCTGGAAAAAAAAAAAGGCTCTTGCACATATTATAAAACAAACGTTAATAGAGAAATACTCTGGAGATGATTTCATACCATGACACACCAGATGCAGCAGCTTCGAGTCCCTAAATCCTAGCCCAGTATTGGGCATGTTGTAGGCACCTTATAAATATTTTAAATAAAGGGAAATAGGTGTATTTGCTAAAATGTGACTGTTATTCCGGGTGTGGCTGATTACTTTTGGAGAAGATTTGGTTCCAACCTCAGCAGATCATTCTGGCCTTCATAGAGGCTTCCAGAAAAGGAAGATGTGGTACTGTTTTATTAACAGGGGCGATTCTGAGTTTAGAAAAGGCAAGTTCTGTGAGGCACTTTCACGCTTTACTCCAAAACAATGTTTATAAAGTTCTGAAATGCATTTCCAAGGAACGATCCTTTGCAATATTTGTGCTACTTTCTAGCCAACTCTGCCCTGGCACTTAAGGAAAATAACTCAGTTTTAAAATCCCAAATCACTGATGTTGTGATTATTATTCTTATTAATATGCATATGATAGAAGTTAGTGCCAAAATGACAGATTTATGCTTTTGCAAAGGTAATGAATCAAAGTAAGAAGGTAAAAGCCACTATTACCCTAAAACCTAAAAGTGATAGACTACTCAGGTTGGTTTTTTTCTTCCCCCCTGTGCAGATGGCTGATAATGCTGTTTTTCACTGAAACACGGTGGGAGTGTCATCAGGAATACACAACAAGCCACCGAAAGAAAGCCTGTGCTTCCCTTTCTGGACTTTCCAATTCTAGATCTGTTCTGAAAGATGCAGGGTCCTTGGGGGCGGGGGGGTGGACAGCAGGCATGGAAGGAACCACAGAACCACACTCATCAACAGAGAGGATGATGGGTCCTGAAAACAGCCCACAGTCTACATAAATGCCCGCCTTTTTGGCGTATGGCCTCTAAAGGAAACTCGGGGAGACCAACCAGGGGAGGACGCTGGAGGTGCAGAGAAAGCCCAAGGGCAGGCTGAGAACAAACACTGAACACAAGAATGTCTTGGCTTTCTGGAGCTGCTGCTCCTCATCCTTCTGCTATTTCCCCAGGTCCTTAATCCAATCCAGTCAGGTTGGTGTGATGGGCATCTTTAGATCCCCACTTTGGAGATGAAGGGCCGGGGGCTTAGGGGAGAGGCACCATGTCCTTGCCCAAGGTCATTGTGGACACTGTCGGGGAGCTGTGATGTTTCATAAATCAGCATCTGGGCTTCCCTCAAACCTTCATCCTGTCCTCCTCTCTGGGTTAGATCCATAAATAGCAGCATTGCACTTTGCAAAAAGTTAGAATTTCAGGGGTGGAAGGGATCGCGGAGATTTCTAGCTCACATGGCTCAGGTTAGTAACTTGGGACAAAACTAGGTTCAGCTCTCTAGACCCCACTACAACACTATAAATTAACACAACAATAAAAAAAAAGTTTAAGGTGTTTTATAGCTTCTACGGCTTGGAGGCATTCCCCCCCACCCCCTTCCTAGTCTTTGCAAAAAGCATTTTTGGATGCACTTTCAAAATCAGCCCAAAAAGTCTCAGGGTGAAACTGACCTAGGATCAAATCCAAGGCTTTGTCCTTATTTATCAGCAATGTGGCTGATAAGTAACTTGACCTCTCTGGGCCTCTGTCTCCACTTCCCTGAGCTGGGGATCACAATAAAGTTGTACCTCACAAGGTAATGGTGAGAATGGGATGGAAATGTCTAAAGATTGAGTTAGCACAAAATAGGCATGCAGTAGATGCTAACCATCACCTTCCTCTTCATCATCATCCCCACTGCAGTGATATGGGGAAGGCAGATTTTTATATTCCTACTTCATAGATGAAGAGAGAGAGGATGGCCAGTCAGAGACTGGCTGGACCTACATTTTTTTTTTAAGAATTATTTATTTATTCATGAGAGACATACAGAGAGAGGCAGAGACACAGGCAGAGGGAGAAGCAGGCTCCCTGCAGGGAGCCCGATGTGGGACTCGATCACGGGACCCTGGGATCATGACCTAAGCCAAACACAGACGCTCAACCGCTGGAGCCACCCAGGAGTCCCAAATCCTACATTTCTTAACTTCTAGTCCAAAGCTTGTGCCACACGTTTTACTGAAATAAGCATTGACATTCAAAGTGTCAGAGGGTGGGTCCCAAAGGTCTTGAGGATGAAAAGAATTTCATGGGCAAACCAATCAGGACGATGATGATAAGGGGCTAGGGCATTGTCTTTCTTCATCCTCTTCTTGTTAATGGAGAAAATTTGGAAGATTTTTTTTTATTCAAGGCTGTGCATGTGTCAAGGACCAAAAAGCATCAAGTCACAAGGTCACATACATTGTTGTAGCCAGCGTGGAGACGAAGAGCAATGCTTGGAGTTGGTCTGTAATCACATGCGCTGCAGGACATAGGAGAACTGCAGAAAATGTACAATCCATGGGACAGAAAGAACTGGGAACCACCAAGCCCAGGCAATAAACAGAGCAGGGAAGGCAGATTCATGTGGGTGCTGCTGGATGTCCTAGGACAGAGAGGTGCATCCTTCAACGCATTAGCAAGGGAATACGAGCTTGGGTGGCTGTTTTCATTCTTGAAGGAGGGTGCCGTGAAATCAGAGGCCAAGAAGCCCTGGGCTGCAGGATTTCTCCCTGCTAGGTGATTCATGATTCTAATCCAAGCATACCGTCCCTCCTTTACCTTTCCGAGTTTCGCTTATGCTTAGAAAAATGCACCCGCATGGACATCCGACCTGAAGCCAGGGCTCACGGGTCCATGCCTGGGATTCTCCATCTGCCTGCTGTGTGACCCTGGCAACTCAATGTTTCTTCGTCTCAATTTCTTCTTCTGTCAACTGGAAGGGCAGAGCAGATGATGTAGCCACCCTGCCTGACACGATAAATGAGTCTGTTGTGCACAGATGCTTCAAGGTGAGTTGGGGTGCACATGGCCATTTCCCCCTCGACTGTGCTCATGGGTGTTCATAATGAGAATAATGCAGCTGCAGGAAGATCCCTGTCCTGAAGACCTTCCCCCTTCATCTGTGCCAGTGAAATATCCTTTGCAAGTATAGGAATTGTTAGCTGGGTGTTTATCCCTGTCTGGAGACATGCCTGGCTGCAGGCTAACCAAGGCACCTGATCTTTGTGCTCTCTATTTTTTTTTTCTTAAAAGTCATGGAGGAAAAAGGCTGCTGAGGATTGAGCTTGTATATATTCTCCACTCTGGCTAGCTGTGGGTCTCTCTGTGCTAGTCTGCTCTCTGTGCCTCAGTTTCCTTATCAGCCGAGCAAGGCAAATACCATCTACTCTTCTGGTTTTGAGATGACAAGCAGTCAGTGGCCACTTGTGATCTACACACGTGGGACAAGTGGATCTACACAGTGTGTCTGGCTGAGGGAAGGCACTTAAGGGATGCTGGTCATTAGAAATTATACTTAAAAGCAAGTTGAGAAAAATAAACTCCCTTCCTTACCTACAAAGCACCCCATAAGTGATGGTGGAGTGAATAAATGTATGGAAGAATGAATGCAGGGGTGAACTCCAATTATGGTACTTTTCCCCCAAGCCCTCTTACTTTCATAGCATTCGAATTGCTAAATTCTTTGAAAAAGCGCTAGGCACCATCCAAGTGGAGATGCTGTTTCTATTCCTCATGCTTTAAAATTACAAAGAACAATAGGGTGCATTCTTTCGTCTGTTCAACACGGAGTCTTTGAGGCAGGCAAGGTAAATACCACCATTACCAACATCACATTATCTACATACATCTCTATTTCCGTGTCTCTCTCGTTTGAGAGAGAAACCTGTATTTGGTTTCTTTTTCTGTATCTACATCTATGTCCATATTTCCACATCCGTGTTTTTCCATTGTCTATATTCACACCCACACCTATATCTCAATCTGTACTTACATCTATACCTCTAAGTTTATTTTATCCACATCTATGTCCACATTCACATCCACGTCCACATTCACATCCATGTCCACAATCACGTCTGTATCCACATCAATATTCACATCCACATCCATGTCCACATCCATGTCCGTGTCCACATCCATGTTTACATGAGGAAACCAAGCCTTCAGTGACATTTGGCACCTAGACTATACTCACCTAGCTAGCTAGGAACCAAGAGTTGGTGTAAGGCTTTAAGACCCTTGGCTCCAAGCACCCATCTTTTCAACTTCCATCACACCATCTCTCAAATATATCGGAATTTTTTAAAAGAAAGAGAAAGGGACAGAAGGAAAAAAAGGAAGAAATTTAAGAAGGGAGGGGGGAAGAAAAGAAAAAGAAAGAGCAAGAATTGTAATTTCTTTATTTGCTCTTCACAAAGCCCAGCATTGGGTTGGGTCTATCTTCATGTCTATTATGTTCATGATTTTGGTGGGGGCTGGAAAGGGCAAGGGTCTAAGTGCCAAGTTCCTGCGCAGTTAAGCCTCTTCTTCTATGGCTCTTCATTATGTGTATCATATTGCTTAGAATTCTTAGAAAGGTTTTGAAATGCCAGGTTTTTAAAATTAGGAAACACAATAGGATTATTTTTTGAGGGGCAGAATTAGGTAATTTATATTGTTAACAACCATTTATATGTGGATATTCTAGGAAGCGTACTGTATTAATGCAGATTTAAACCAGATACATTTTAAGAGACACTCCTTCAACTTTTTTTTTTTTTTTTTTTTTTTTTTTTTAGTCTTTCTTTTCTTCTCTATTTTTAGATTCGATCGCAGCTTTTATAACAGGACACGGAGAAGTAGTATACTGGGACTGCCAGGATGGATTAAAATTTATATCATTTTTGCATCTGTTTTGAGAAGGCAGACGTCAAATCCCTAATTTTAAAACAAATTATCAAATATTTCAAGAAGTTGGATTGAAGACTGCTCTTTAATCTCTTAAAATTTTAAGAATTGAATTGCTGTGAATGATTTGGCAGGATTTTTTTTTAAATGAGTTTATCTGATTTAAACACAAGCTTTCCTTCTTCTGTTCATAAAAGCTTACATATCTGCTCCACTTTGCAACAATAATCTTTGGGGTGAGGTTTCAAGGTCTCCCAAAACCCCTTTTCCCCCGAAAAATGACATTTACAGAAGGAAGAAAGCATACACATTTCATTTAAAAAATTGAGTAATACCACTCTAAAGAAGGTATTTTAAGAGTGTCTCCTAGGCTAGAAGTTTGCAAAACATCAGCTGCTTATCCTTGTGTGGGGTTTTGTTTATGCCTTTCTTTTAAACCTATTTTTGGCCTCCTGAAATTAGTACGGGTTGCTTAAAAAATCAAGTGCAAATATAAAATTTACCTGGAATCTGCTTTAGAACTTGCATTAAGCCGTATTATAATTTTGTTTTCTGTTATTGCTTTTAACCGTATGAATGATTTAGACCATCTTGTGTTTAGTTTCCTACGTGGCGAAGAAGTGCCTTTCTCATGCATTCCACTTATTGTCTCCTTTCTTCCTCACTATCTTGTCTGTGCAGAGTTATCCAACCCAGACTACCACACAAAGGGAAAACTCGAACCCTTTGGTATTTCTTTTTTTTTTTTTTTCCGAAGTAGAATGTACTTTTTCTAAAGTCCATTTCTTCCTTAGAAGAAGTAGCAGAGTGAATGTATTAGCTAAGAAGAGACTCTTCCCTAATTTTTGTTCCATTTATTGAAAACTCCAATTTCTTTGCTGTGGGTTCTAATTTATTTTGCAATTCACACAGTGCACTGTAAACATAATGTAAAGTTTCAAAGCTTAATTAACAGCTACAGGATAATGGCAGGCCAAGTTTTTAGAGGCATTTATGCTTGGCTCCAAGAAAATGAAGAGGCTTCCATGCAAGAAGCTGTGAACTTCTACCTCTTAAAATAATAAAACTCAGCAGATCCAGGACTGTGTCTGTGTGCTCGATGCCAGGACCCCTATACCTGCCTGCTTTACTCCTATCCGTCCAATCAGCCTCTCCCAGGAGCCCTGTTCTGCAGCTGTTTTGCACTTATGGAGATGAGGTAGCCACGAGAAAAAACAAAAAACAAAAAAACATGCCATTTCATTAAAGTTTGAGAAAATCCACCTCTAAATCCCACAGTGGTGGAGGTTTGGGCAGAGTCAAGTCACAGCAAACTTGAACCCTCCCCCCTTGTCTGATGATGAGAAGAACTGAGGGAACGTCTCAGATCTGCAGCTGGGGCAAAAGAGAGGCAGCTGCACCTCTAGTGCGGGAGTATTTGATGTGGTCCCTTACTCTCCCTGCTTCTCAGTTTTCTCATCTGTAGAATGGGACTGAGAATCGAACTGCCTCACAGGTAGGGTACTGTGCTTTCCATGCTGCACTCCTGAGTGTAACCAGAGAACCGTCAAGTCTGTCTGGGTTACACCCCACTTCAACGGCCCTGGGCAAGACTGACTGTATACCTCTCTGGGCCTCGGTTTACCCATTTTACACTTTGGCTTCTAGCACTTTCCCCAGGGCTGGTGGAGGAGACCTGGGAAATCAGGAAGGGGCCAGTCCTTCCAGGCCTCATATTTATTAATGAAGGTCTCAAAGTAGACTTGATGATCTCACCCAATGAGGATCCACTGTCACTGTCAAGATGAAAAGGCACTGCTGGTCACGTGGTATATTATGGTTCAATATGTAGTCATTTGCCTGAAATACACCATGGATATTAACCTATTATAAATCTTTTAATGACTTTGGCAGCCGGACCATCTCATCCCATTGCACTATTTGTGTAGAAGGTGACTTTATTATTGGAAGTACCTGTTTAGCACTCACAAATTTTAAAAAAGAATTCCTAAGACCTTCAAAAAAAAAAAAAAACCCTCAAGCTCTTACAGTTTTGTGAATCTATTTACAAAGCAAAGTGGTTTTCTGCTTTTTTTTTTCCTTTTTTAAAGCAAGCTCTACCACTAAGGTGGGGCTTGAACACAGGACCCCGAGATAAAGAGTGGAGTGCTCCACTGACTGAGCCAGCCAGGCACCGCATCAAGGTGGCCTGTTTATGTCATATCAGCGACCCTTGCTGGCTCATACCCCTTCTAAAGGCAATGCTCAGGGAAGCTGGAAAGCCTTGGCCCTGGTCTGCTGGAGCCGGCACCCACCCCAGGACACAGGGCACGCCCAGCAGTGCACAGTGATAACCAGGAGGTCATCTCCACTCTTGTCCTGGGAGGGTAGGGTAGTGTGGCACCTGAGAATAGGGACGGGGTGGATACCCGCTTTCGGAGCTCATGCTTCCAGCCACCTGTTGCTGTTGATGCTGCGGGAAGGGACAGTCCCTGCCTTTGCAGCCTTGAAGCCGAGGAGAGAAAGGAAGACTGGGCGAAAGCCAGAAGCCCAGGGAAAGAGGCTGCGACAGTTTCCTGGGCTCCTAGGGAGCCGGGGGAGGGCTAGTGTGGCGAAGGGCCCCAAGGGGCAGCCACCCTGGAGCGGAGGAGTGTTCATTCATTTTGTGGCTGTGCGCAACTTAACCACGCAAGAACAATACATTAAGGAATAATAATAATAATAATAAACATATGCACAAAACTGAAGGATTACGGGCCAGGTGAGACGGAGGGGACAAGCGTGCTCACTCAGGTCCACCTTGCAGCGCGGGGACCCCCTGGGTGGGCTGGGAGAGCAATCACGCTGGATTCCGGGGCGCACAGCGCGAGGCTGTCCAAGCTTCTCAGCCCGGCCTCTCCTGCAGGGGCTGCGCCTGAGCCCCCAGAGGGGCCTGGTCCTCCGGACAAGGGGCAGCTCCCCCTACCCCTCGCTGCTGGGGTTTGCAAACCCTGGGACGCCCTGCGGGTCGCGGGGCGGGGGGGATGACAACCGAGGGGCCGCGCGGGGACCTGCGCCCACAGCCCGGATGGAAGGCACCTACCTGCCCGGGAAGCGCAGGTGCGCACCTTGCAAGCCGCGGGGAATGGAGAACTTGCCAGCAGGGAATGGCTGGCTCTCTCGCGCGCCCTCTCTCTCTAAAGAGCAGGCTATTTTGACCGGATCCTTTCTCCTCCCTCATCCCAGCCCCGGAGTTGCTGGGGTGGGGGTGGGGGTGGGGGATGGAGATGGGGCTCCTGCAGGTGGGCCCTGGTGTCCTTGCCGCGGGGAGGGAAGGGGGGACCCCAAGGCTGTCCTGAAACTACAGGCCTGTGCACCTGGCGGGGGCGCCCTGTGACCCCAGACTCGGGACAGCACTTTTCCTTTTTTTTCCTTTTTTTTCTTTCTTTTTTTGTTTTGTTTGGTTTTGTTTTTCTTTTTTTTTTCTTTTTGTTTTTCTTTTTTTGTTTTTTTGTTTTGTTTTGTTTTGTTTTTGTTTCTGAGCAAGGTGTGTTTTCATTCTCCCACGCGCTGAGCTGAATTCAATACAACTTGTCATCTCTCTCTCTCTCTCTCTCTCTCTCTCTCTCTCTCTCTCTCTCTCTCGGCTTCCTTTCCCAAGCCCGCCTTTCCGCCCGGCGCGCCCCAGACGCAGGTGAGCGCTCTCAGGCAAGGGACAAGCGTCTCCAGATCAAGATCTGCCAGCAGCACCGCCTCTGCTTTATCTCGGGGGGGCCATCGCAGCTTCCTGCCTTTCCACCCACTCTCTGCAGTGGCGGGGGGGTCGTTTTTAGGGGGAAGTGCATAAAATCCTCCCTTGTTTGTCTGAATCTGGGAGATGTGGGTGGGGAATGGAAGCCAGTGATGGGCCAGGACCTTCTTCACCCTGGCAAACACCAGTTGGAGAGAAAGGTCAGTGTTCTGGGTCCTCAGTCCGGCCTCCTACGAATCCTAGCCCTGTCTTTGCTTCTGAGGTCTTTGGTATGTATTTATTTCCAGCCCTCCAACCCCCACCCAGGCGGGTGCCTCCAAGCCCCCCTCCCTGCACTGAGCTCTACAGTTGCAGGAAGCCTGCAACTGTCTATCCCTACCTCCTCCCACTTGTCCACAAGGTCAAGCCTCAGAGCCAAACCCACAGTGGGTCCTTGGGATCCTGAGAGAATGTAACACAGAAAGAGTTTTAAGGTTATCTATTCTAGATCGACCTCTTTTTTAAATTTAATCATGAGAGACACAGAGATAGAGGCAGAGACACAGGCAGAGGGAGAAGCAGGCTCCATGTGGGGAGCCCAATGTGGGACTCGATCCCAAGACCCCAGGATCATGCCCTGGGCCAAAGGCAAATGCTCATCCACTGAGCCACCCAGGTGTCCCAACTCCAGCTTGACCGGCACTAGTACAACCAGTCTCTCCAGAGGATCTTCTCTGAATCCCCTGCCAAGCTCCCAAGCAGTATTGAGGGTCTCACCTTCTCTCAGGTCAGAAATCCTGGACCCATATTCTCTCACTGCACTGTGACTTTTTAAGCAAATTCCTTAACTTTTCTTGTCTCTCTTTCCTTTTCTGTGAAATTAAAATACAACCACCACCACCACCACCACAACACCACACCCTTACCTTGGCTGCCGGGTTGTCATGAGGGCATCAGACCTCATGCATCTGGGAGAATTTTGAAAACCTGGAAATGACCCGGTGTTATGAGATATAGGGAGGGACAGCTATTAGGAATATGTAGGTGTGCAATAAATGTCCAAGAACGAAGGGATATCACTGAATAGCTAAAATTAGGTTAAAAATGAAAAGCCAAAACCCCACTGTACCCCCAGCAGAGGGGATGTTCAAAGTCAACTCTATTCTTGGACCAGTTTTAACCCCGTTCTGTGTTTTCCAGAAGCTGTTTCTACAAGGAAGTCTGAGGCCTTGGAAGCTTTCCTAACGCCCAGGGGCAGAATGGGGTGCATGTCCCCCTATCTCAGCTCCCCAAGAACTTCCGAAGCCTCAGCCTGACCAGCGTGGTGCGCCTTGGGAGGAGCAAGACCCCCCTGCCTCTGTTGGCCGGCTGAGCCACTTCGTGCAGCTTACTGTGCCTTTTCTGGTCTCAACGGCAGGGCTGAGGACACCTGTATCGCGTGTGGGAAGCACCAGACAAGAACCCCCAGGAGCACCCTGCCACTCTTCCAGGCACAGGACCAAAGGTGTGGCTGTGTGGATGGTCTCCTCTGAGGTACGTCCTGTTATGGCCAGTTGAGATAGGAGAAACTGAGTCAGGGTGAGTGGGTATAGCTTACCCCCTGAGTTAAGCCGTGGAGCTGGATTTCCAACCCAGGCCATCTGAGCCTAGACCCCACACTTGGAAGCCCTTGGGCGGGGTGCCTGGCACCCAGCCAGTACCCAGTGGCAGGAGGCCCTTGTTGCTGTTTGAAGGAAGGCGGGGTATGTCCCAGCCCTACCACCTGCTATCATCTTTTATTAGTTTATTTTCAATTTGAGGGTGTTGGATGGGGGGAGCCTATGGCATTCGTCACCGGAAGCACTTTTATTACAGCTGAAGCCTTCCAAGCTTGCATTTGCTACTTTAAAACTCTTCGGACGGTTATGAATATGGATGGGTGGTCGTCTATGAATATGGAGCAGCGGGTGCGTGGCGGATGGATTACCATTTAACATTAATCGTTGGTAACCTTTCCTCGGGTCTGACTTCTCCGCAATATTATCCCGAGAAGGGTCAGCCCTCGATGCTTTTTCTTTTTCTTTTCTTTCTTTCTTTTTTTTTTTTTGCAAAATATGATTAGTTACTTCTTGCCACATGTGCTTGCCCCCGGGACTTTATTTGCCATCTTCTATAATTATTAGAAGAATCTTCTAATTTTATTTGAAATTCTAAGTTGACACTTATGTCAAAGTGCCACGACACAGCATTGTGTTTAATTTCTCTTTCGTTAGCCTCATTTGGGCTCTTGCAGAATTATGCTCAAAGGAGACATCCGCCCCATGCACTTCCTTACAGCCGAGGCTCCCTGCTGGACCCATTAACCGTGGCCTTGAGGAACTGGCCCCCAAAGGTCCCGCATGCATGCCCCCTCACAGGTACAAGTGACACCTCTACACGTGGCTTGGCCAGAGCCTGAAACCACAGGCGGTGGGTTTCTAGATTTCTCCCTTTGCACTTGCTGTTCCCTCTATCTGGAATGCTTTTCCTTCCTCTACATCTGCCTGGTGAGCTTCTATTGCTTCTTGAACACTCAGCTCAAGCCTTCCATTTTGCAGCCCTCCCTGCCACCCCCCGCCCCAGAGTTGGCTGCATCCCCCTGCATGCCCTCATACCTCTGTGTTGTGGCACTGTTGCCCTCGGCTGCAACTGGATTTTTATATTGCTGGTAGATATTGGGTGTCTGGTGTGTGTGTGTGTGTGTGTGTGTGTGTGTGTGTGTGTGTGGTTACAAATAGTGGCTCTGCCATCAGACTGCACGTTTTGACCCTCCCCTCACTCCCCAACTCTGTGACCTCATTTGTGCCAGGTGGGTAATAATATTGTTTGACTCCTGGATCAATAGGATTAAATGAGATACGTTACTCAAATGACTTTGGCTGACAGTGGGCATCGAGGATGTTCAGTAGTCCCACCCCATTGTCCGCCTTTCTCATGAGCACTGAGCTTCCAGGGGCAGTGAGAGAGGCCTTTGTATGTCCTCCCATCCCCTTGACCATAGTTTGTGCTGTATTCCCAGCATTTGGCAAGTAGTTACGTGCTCAGGCCCTGTTTCCAGAAAGAATGAGAGGGCAGTTTGCAGCTGGAGATCCCGGATGTCCGCTGTCATCACTCCTCCATGGCCCAGCACTGGAAGGGCACCTCCTTAGAGCAGCCCTTATGCAGAGCTCTGCAGTGACTCATGAGGGTATAGACCTTTCCGCCCAGTTCACAACGGAGTTGGGTGACAGCCAGCATGTGTGCCACATGACATGCCGGGACAAGAGAGAAATAACTACGTGCTGGGAAACCACCTGGTCTCCGTCCTAGTGTGCTCTCCTCCCCTCCTCTGACTTCTCTTACAGCAGGGTAGGGTTAGCCATTCCTGGGGGCCAAAGAAGCTCAAAGAAGTGTAAGCCGGGGGACGGGGGCACTCACAGGCTCCTTCCACATGTTCCCGGTGTCATATGTTTTCAAACTCATTTTCCTAGGGGCACCTGGGTAGCTCGGTGGGTTAAGCATCTGACTCTTAAGATTTCGGCTCCAGTCATGGTCTCAGACTAGTGAGATTGAGCCCCACGTCCAGCTCCGTGCCCACTGGGAAAGGAGTCTACCTGTAAGACTCTCTTCTCTCTCTCTCTCTCTCCCTCTGCCCCTCCCTGCCCCACCCCCCCTCCTCACATGCTCTCTCTCTCAAAAAAATCAATTAATTAAATTAAAAAATTCATTTTCCTAAAGACCTCCCTACCAGCTACTTTAAGCTTTAGGTCCCATAATGTCTGTTGTGCCACTGTGGGGCTTAAACATATCTCATGACTCCCCAGGGTCTTGAATAGAGAGTACCTACCTACTCCGAGCCACACATTGGGTGCATGTGTTCCAAGCAAAGCACCTACTACGAGTCACACAGTGTGTAAGTTTGTACCAAGTAACAGCCAGACTCTTAGCATAGGATGTAACCCATCACCTGAGCAGATCCCACCTTCGGCCCCATGGCTCACCAGAGCCTAGCTGGGCTCTTGCTCCTTCTGGAATAGACATGCACTGATTTGTCTCCACATTGTTAACTGGGCTTTCTTCTCCATCACCTGTGGGCTTCCCCCACCACCTCTCCTGCCACTGCCTTCAAATGCCCTTTCTCCTCAAGATCCCCCGCAAACCAACAGCTCCCCACACCCCATTCCCTGGCACTCTGCTCAGCCTGCTTTGGGCCTCCTTCTGTGGGATTAGACTTTGTCACTAATGAGCACTTTGCTGGGAGGATTTACTCTTATTCCCATTCATATTGTTGAATGCTGAGGCTGAAGTATGCTCACCCAGTTGGTCTTCTCCTCCTCCTCCTCCTCCTCCTCCTCCTCCCCACAACCCCAGGAAAGTAGGGACATAGAGAGGGAGACATGAAGAGGTGATGAGGAGGGAGGGAGCAGGGGAGAGAGGAACTGAGGAGTTTTCATACATTGAGAAATGAGTGCTAGACCCAGCAGTTGCACTACTGGGTATTTTCCCTAAAGATACTGATGCAGTGAGACACCGGGACACCTGCACCCCAATGTTTATAGCAGCAATGTCCACAGTAGCCACACTGTGGAAGGAGCCTCGATGTCCATAGACAGATGAATGGATAAAGAAGATGTGGTCTATGTACACAATGGAATATTCCTCAGCCATCAGAAGAGATGAATCCCCACCATTTGCTTCAGCGTGGATGGAACTGGAGGGTACTATGCTGAGTGAAATAAGTCAATCAAAGAAGGACAAACATTATATGGTCTCATTCATTTGGGGAATATAAAAATTAGTGAAAGGGAATTAAGGGAAAGGAGAGAAAATGAGTGAAAATATCAGTGAGGGTGACAACCATGAGAGACTCCTAACTCTGGGAAACGAACAAGGGGTAGTGGAAGGGGAGGCGGGCAGGGGGTTGGGGTGACTGGGTGACAGGCAATGGGGTGGCACTTGATGGGGTGAGCACTGGGTGATATGCTATATGTTGGCAAAATTAATTTAAATTTAAAAAGTAAAAAAAAAAAAGAGAGAGAGAAATGAGTGCTAGAAATAATAGATGGTACAGTTTGCGGAGAGAAAGAGATTATTTGGGCTGGACCGGGAAGGGTCCTCAGCCTGACTCTGAAGCTAATGAGGAAGCTCGAGCTCCAAGTGACCGGTAGAGTTGGAGGGGTCACTGTTTTGTGCCAATGAAAAGGCATCTGTGTTTTGTACTTTTGTGCTCACCCCGGTTGATGCAGGGAGCTTCAGAAGAAATAAATGCTTGCCGCTCACAAGCACCATCCAAGTATTTACGTTCTGAGCAACCACTCCTAGAAACAATGGCTCTTTGTGTTCAAAAATCATGTACTGCTAATATCAAACCGCATGTTGAAAGGAGTCACCACTGAAAGTATTGCTGTAGATCAGAAACCAGAAAATAATTCTTTTATATTCTTTAGGAGCCACATTCTGCGGTAACCATTTGAGCAGATAGCATATAAGTTAAATTTCCTTTGATACTGGCATGTGACATTGCAAAAATCAAACGCATTGTTTTTTGACAAGGCTTCAGGACTAGAATTCAGAAAGGCACTTGGTATAGGAAACGACTGAATTAATACCATTGAAACGGTGGTTATAAAGATTGATAAGGAAGGTTCATTCACTAAAACATATAATGGCAGATTTAATAATGATGGCATTCATCATCCGTCAAAGGCACTTATTAAGCACCCACAGGTACTTGGCAGTCTGTGGCGTACTACACAAAGTTAGATAGACGCCACCCCTATTCATCGGAGAGCCTGCCATTGTGTGCCTCCTTTGTTGGGAGCACAACTTCCCTACTTGTCATTGGTGCCTGAAAGACACTCCTTGTCATTATTTATGCTGTCTGGGTTTCTGGTTTTCAAGGCGGGGGGCGGTGGTGGCAAGACTTTTTTTTTTTTTGTCATTTCTTTTAATTGTACTACACGAGGTGGCAGGCCAACCTCTGGAGACATCACCTGTCAGCGGGCGAGCTTGCAGGTGGGAATGACCCTTATTTTCGTTCCCAGCGTCTGCAGGAAGATGCGTGGTCGTTGTGGGACATCGGGCTACCCCGAGGAGCACCTGCGGGGCTTTGCCTGCACCTCTGTTCAGCAAGTGTTACTGTACCTTCAGGCCACCTCGGTCTAGATGGTGAGCAAGCTGAGGGTATAGACGTCCCCCCTCCCCGCTCTGCCCCTCTCCCCACCCTGCCGCCTCACCAGAGATCAGCAGTTTGGTTGACTACCCGAATGAGGCCACAAAAGAATCTGCAAGGCCATAGGTCAGTGGTGGATCTTATCAAATGTTTGCTATACTCTCAAAGTATTTTGTCCTGGATGCATGGATGCACTGGGACATACGAGGTTGCCCATTTGCACATGATGAAGTGCGGCTCGTTCCAGTAACCAAAAGTGGGCCTCAGGCACACTGGAAACGAAGAGCAGGCAAATTTCTCCTGTGGCTTCCTCCCAGGAAGGCTGTTGTCAGCTGGCATTCAGTGGGGCGATGACCTGTGCCTGCGAGCTTCCAAATCACAGGCAAGCAACAGAGAAAAGGCATCCAGTTCAAGATTTTTAAAAATACCATGATCAGGGGTTGGAGGGGTTGGAATGGCCTAGGCTGAGCTTTCATTTCATGTGATCCCCTTGAGTTGTATGGATTTTGATTAAAAAAAAAAAAAAGAAATCAAATTTCAGAACATTTTTATAGCTTTTGCAAGTATTTTTTTTTTTTTTTTTAAGTATTGATGAGGTTGCTTACTATCGTGCCCAAATAGGCCTCATGTGAAGAGCTGAGTTATGTGTGCCCCAGATGCTTTCAAGATAACACTTGTTCTTCTGGATTAATTTGGGGGCTTCTTGGAGGGGCAATGGAATTGGTGACACAGTGGGTTTCCTTTATCGCCTTGGCCGGTGGGAAGCTCAGAAATACATGCTGTCACCAAAGAAGGGAGCTTCCTGGCACATTATTTTTTCCTAAAAGCAGAACCTTTATACTCTCTTTTAATTTGTTTTGTTCCACTCCATGTATATATTTTTATTACGAACAGCTTCAAATCCTTTTGGAAGTGAAATACGTCTTTTTGTATTTATATATGTATAAATGTTAGCTATATATATAGTACATAGTTATGCGTGTTTTTATGCATATGTATTATATAGACATGCATACATGAATATATGCACACACATAGATGCCCACACATATATATCATCCCCACATCCACTCAACAGTATTTACTGGGCATCTGCTGGTTGCCAGGCAATGCCTGATGCTCAGAGGAACCCGGCCACACACGTTTACGTGGCTCACCTAAAGGAGCCAGACCACAGTGATAATGACATAATATACTGATATGCTTTGGAACAGAGGGGAGGGAAGGAATCTTGACATTTCTGCTTCTTGAACTCTACCCTTTCTCTCAGCTTCACCTTCTAATCTGCCCCCCACTGCCTGTCCTGGTTCCACCCTTTCCTCTTGGTCATGGCCACCCTTGTAAGTCACATCTCCGTCTCAACAGCTTCCAGTCTGGTGGCTCTTTATCGATTCTTATTTATGTTTGCCTGGTTATTTTTCCTTAAACACAGTTTTTCTCCCTTAGACTTCCTACCATGGACCCCTACGCTGATGGTCATGGGAATTTTTGGTCATAGGTGGTGCTTACTCTGAGCTTCTGGCTTTGTGTGTATTATCTTTTAACCCTACAACATCTAGGGGGTAACCACAATGAAAATTGCCATGTGACAGGGAGAGAACCGATGCCCAGGGGCTGAGACCACTTGCCAAGCTCCTGCGGACTCCAGGCTCATGGCCTCAGATCTCCCGGTGTTTGGGGTCCCACTGCTGATGGTTCAGCTTTGTGGCTTTCTGGTATCTGATGCTCGGCCCTGGCTCTGAGCATAGCCCTGGCTCTGAGCATACTCTTGTGCCTCTCCTGTATTTTCCTCAAAGGAAAGGGTCTCACCTGTCTGCTCCATTCAGTGAATCCTTCCAGTGTTCTGGGCAGGTCTTCTTGGCATGGGTGAATAATGGTGCAAGCAGCTGCCAGCAGGGCTGCATTAATGAGGTACCTCTTCCAGACCCAGAGTGGTGATGGTCAGACTCTACCTGCAATTCTGCATTTCCATTCTGGGCACCAGACTTCTCAAGGGTCAAAGCTGTCCTGGAGCAGGTTCAGAGGAGTAGGTCATGTGAGCTGATCGAATACTGGGTGGTGAAGTAGAGGTGGGGGTCAGGTCATTCAATGAGAGGCTGGTGCTTTCCCAGGCTGCTTCATGACCTGAGAATGCATGGTTCCTCCAAGAAGACTTGGCTCCAACCCACACTCATGGTCACCCTCTCCCCAAATTCCCACAATACCCCTTAAGAACCAGCAATGATAGTGGGGACTTAGATGCCTTTTGGTTGCAAGCAACAGAAACCAGCTCAAGCTGGTCTAAGCATCTCCTAGCCTCCTTTGCATCCCAGATAGTTGTCTTCACTCAATTGGCTTGTCATTTCCTGTGCTGTCTCCTTCCTATCATAGTGAGTATTACACTGAGCCCAGAAAAGATGCTCAGTAAATTTTTTGGCACCTTTCTAGGCACTTGGGATCTACCAGTGAGTAAAACAAGTCCTGCCTTCCTAGAACTTACATTCTTCAGAGGAAGAGACAATAAACGACACCCTTGATCAATCTGATTATATAGTGTGTTAGGAAAAGAAAAGTCAGAATGGGGTAAGGAGGGGAGAATGCTGGTGGAGGGAAGGGTCTGGGGAGGGGCAGATTGCAGTATCAAAGAGTAGAGTAAGGCCAGGCCTCATAGAGAAGGAAATGGAGACATAAGGGGCTGTGCGTGGGAGCCACATGGTTATCTGGGGGAAGAACGTTCTAGAAGGAACAGCCCAGGCACAGGCCATGAGTCCAGAATGTGCAGGGAGTGTCTGAGGACCAGCAAAGGAGGCTGGTGTGGCTGGGGCCCGACATTTAATTTTTCCTTGAGCATGGAAGGAAAATTCCTTTTTGGGTGTGCACTTCTGCTCAACGTTGGCTTGTCTCGCACTTTTGAGAGGTCAGCCCGAGAGTGAATGCTTCATCTTTAACTTGAACTGTTCTGTCTTTCGAAGAGGGATGCCCATCAGGGTTCTGGCCATGTGTGTTCCGAGGAACGCTTTTTTTTTTTTTTTTTTTTCTGAAAAAGCCCAGCTCGGGAGTTGCTTCTGTTTGTAGATAAATTTCAAAAACATCGTCTTCCAGATGCTGTGTCTCCACAGCACATTTTGGATGCCTGACATTTAAAATCCTGGAAACTAAGCCTCCAGTGTCTCATATCTCTTTGGGAATGATGAATTTCAAATGAACGCAAGTTAATGTAGTGCTTGTGAAGGGCGCCAGACAAACCGTGTTCAAAACTGTAGACTCTCGACAAAACGGGTCCAGCAGGGCCGCTCTCGGCAGATGGCTCTGCCCTCCCAGCCTTGCACACGCCCAGACGTCGCCTCTCAGTGTGAGAAGGTAAATTCTGTTTACTTCCCCTTCACTATCTCTCTTGTGGGTGACCATGCTATTTCCAGAAAATTGTCTAACCTCACGCAAGTTAGTAATTGGATAAGTAATCGAGTTTTTATTTTAATTGCACCTTTTGGTGTCAGGCAGATGCAGTCAGGGACTACTGTCTCTCTGCAGTGATACTGATCAATAGTGATCTCAACCCTTGGCATTTGAGGATGGATAGTTCTCTGCTTGGAGGGCTGTCTTGCCAGTTGTAGGACGTTAAGCCACGTCCCTGGCTTTTACCCACTAGATGCCAGTAGCACCTCTTCCAGTTGTGACAACCACAATGTCTCCAGGTATTGCCAGATGTCCTCTGAGCGACAGCATCTCTGTTGACCATCAGATTCCAATATCTGGGTGACAGTTATCAGCCCCTGTATTTTAAAAAATGGTCTCACAAACGTAATGCTGTGGGTACAACGACCCATGAGTGGGACGGAGATTACACCTCACAACAGTGAAGGTAGGAAAATCCATTTTTCTTTTCTTATTATAGAAGTAATAGGTGTTCATTGTAAAGCTTGGGAGCAAAGCACGCTACACAATCAAACTAAAACTCATCTGGGTTCTCACCGGCCATCAACAAACTGCTGTGTAATATATCTAGTCTTTTTTATGCATACATCCACGTGAGTTTCAATGGACATACTTTTGATACAAAAATAAGATCATGTTTTTATACTGGGTCTCAATCTATTCCCTTCTGCATGTGCATCATAAAACGTGTTTCGTGCTATTGAATATACTTACCTGAGATTCTAATTGCTGCGTGGTGTTGCATCATGGAGATGGGCTGTCATTTACTCACCAGGCCCCTATTATTGGCAATTAGGTTGTTTCCAGCTCTTTTTTTTTTTTTTCTGTAAACATTAACTTTGGTTATTCCCTTTTCACATTTAGAAACAGACTGGGAAATTGAATATCGGACTCTGGTTGAGAGGGAGTAGTTGAGTGAGAGGGATGAGTTGAGAATGACATCAGGTCTTCAAGCTTTGGCCACCTGGGAGGGTGAAGGTGGCTCCATTGACTGAGGTGGGATGGAGGAAAGATGATGAGTTTTGTGGCAAGTCTGTTCACTCTGAGCTGGTTAGACAATTGAGATGCCTGATGGCCAAGTGCAGAAAAGCACCTGGGCTTGAGATAGCCATCAGGAGTGATCTTCTGAGAGGTGGGATTGGATTGAAGCCTCTAGTGCGGTGCTGTTCAACAGAAGTCTAATGCAAACCACAAGTGTAATCTTTACATTTCTTGTGGCCATAGTAAAAACTTAAGTTAAAAGAAACAGGTGAAATTATTTTAATCATGTATTTTATTTAACCCAATATATCCAGACTATGATTTCACTGTGTGACACTAGTTACATTTCAAGTGCTCGATAGCCTTATATGGTGAGTGACTACCATAGTGGACAGGGCAGCTTTGGGGCATCATATCATAGCAGCATTCCCTTTGCCACCCAGGGGATGTTTGATCATACCTGGAGACATTTTGGTTGTTAACACTGGAGGAGGTGCTATGGCCTCCTCCTGCTAAAGGCCAGGGATGTAGCAAAGAAGCTCACATTTGCATAGGAAAGTCCTCCAAGCAAAGAATCATCTGGCCCAGATTGTCTTTGGTGCTAAGTTTGAGAAACAGTGGTGTACTACTAATGCTTGTTCGAGGGGCCATGGTGTTCACTACACGTTGGGCATGTAAGAGAAGCTCTACAAGAACTATTTTCTGGCATCCTCTTGGCAACCCTATGAAATAGGCATTATTAGCATCCCCATATTACTGATGAATTAACAGAAGGCTCGGGAGGTTAGGTGCATTTGTCCAAGGTCCTGGAGCTTCAAACTCAGGCTGTCAAGAATAGAGAGAGTCAAGGATAGAGAGAGAATGGCTACATGGAAGTAAGCACTGGCATTATTACCTAGAGCCCAATATCTCACCTGCAGTTGCTGGTGAGTAAGCATCGCACCGCGGCATTCCTCTTTTATCTTTGAATGTTTTCTTAAGTGTGTTAACTTCATCACATTGCTGTGGTCAAGTGGAAGACTGTCTAGTCTCACGTGGCTACAGATGGGCTCTGTAGTCTCTGGCAGTTCAGTTAAATAACCTCCCTGAATCCTAGGCATTTTCATCTGTAAAATGGGCACACCCAACATGTCACAGGATTAGCATGGAGGCCGAAGGCATTAATGTGTTTGGAAGCCTTTAACACCTATCCACCGGGTGCTTGATGAATCTGAGGCAGGATTGTATCAGCACATCCTTGGTCAAAACAGTCTGCCCCCAATTAAGGGAAAGGGTCCGATGCCTGATTTATGAAGAGCCATAAGGACGTGCACACCTCATCTTCCTGAAACTTACAATCACGCGAACGAGGTGCTGGTCACCGGAATTATGTTCCTTGAGCATTTCAAAGAACAGGAGTTGCCAGGGCTCTTCTGTGTGCCTGGTGCCTTGAAACATTTTCGGAGCCGTATGATTTCTGAGGCAGAATAAAGCTGAAGAGAGGTGGCATCCAAAATAGCACATTAAAAAAAAAAAAAAAAAGTCTGAGCAAGGGCATTTGCAGTATGGAAGCAGAATGTTAATTGAAATCTGACTTTGCCAACAGGAGCTTTGGAAAGAGCCCAATCAGGATTAGACTAATTAAGACATCTTTAAAATTGAACAGGTTGGACTGTCTTAAAGCAGAATTGAACCAAATGAAAACTATATGCTAAGGAATGTGACTCTAGAGGCTTGAAAAAGGAAAACAAACAAACCTGAAAATACTTATGGTAAAGTCAAAGGAAGGAAGAAGAGATGCTGGCTCTGTGGACGTGAGCGAGTCAAACACGCCGAGCTGGAAACTGAATTTCCTAACGTGTCTCTGACGTTAGGCCGATCCGCCGTCCAAACTACCTTCCAGAGAAGCTGATTTCCTTCTATCGGCTCTCGTGGATGTTTTTTAGGGAACACTTCCCTCATACTTGCACCGCTACGCAAAAACCCCAAATAGCGAAACAGAACTCATTTTTATTGCGCAGCATTGTGTAATTTTTAAGATGTTTTCATGCGGCTTATCTCTCGGCTTCACCTCCTTTGTTTCCTACCGAGCCAATCAAGAAGTCTTTATTTTAATGCCTTGCTAAATAAAGTAGTAGTTCTACAAAAAGCACAGATAAGACGCCTAATTTTTAAGGTTGTGCTAAGTACTGAGCTAGCCTGACAGCCTATATTTAGGATAATGATTTATTTGCTCTTCGGGAAAGCTAACAATTTACTGTAAAATTTTGGATACAAAAGGTGAGGTTATAGCAGCTACACAATATAATCAATAGTGTTACTCGGTACATCGGAAGATTCCAGTCCTACCGAAAAATATTTTGACAAGACTTCAAACAGTTAAAACTTCATCGGATTTGCTCATTATTGGAAACAGTAGTGTGTGTGCCGACTGCATCACAATAAATATTTCTGTGATCAGGAAACTTGTTATAGTCCAACAGCAAGTTTGCTCAAGCCTTAAATTATTTTTCATAATCTGTAAATAATGTTGACATTACTTTGGCATTATAATAAATATTAAGGCTATTTGGAAGTGAATATGCTGGTTTAGATGCCTGCCTAACAAAACAAACTTATTTATATTATTGGCACATAGAATAAGAAACATCGCAGGCTTCTGCATTTGGCAAACCAGGCTGACATATTTCGTATTATCATTACATTTGTTTGGGGGTTCAGAAGTCATATAATTAATGCATTAATAAACTATTTTGTAGAGCTGTTCTTCAGAAGCACATTACCAAATGCTTTTTAAATAACATAATAACTGAAGTCTTGTTCACAATAAATAGCAATTGATAATAAAACAGTTAACTGAATGGTTTAACCATTTTTATTAAGCACAAGTAATGTGACTTTAGAACATGGGGAGGAATAAACAAGGGAGAAAATTGAAGTTTTCAGAGTAATTTTTGCAGGCAAATGGATTGTGATTTGTGGGAAAGATACGGAAAATGAAATCTAGATGCTGGTGGCTACAGACAGGGATTTTTATACGAGCTGCAGTGCTGTCTTCCTCTACGAAGTCAGAAGACGGAGGAAAGAGGTCCTGGCGGAAGGAATAAAAAGGTTCCCATAGAAATGTGGTTTTTAATGTGGGAAGAGCTGTCCTTGTTCCCATTGCACCACTTTTCCTTAAACTGATCACGTTATCTGTCCTTCTTTGGGCAAAAGCACTGGGTTGGGGGCAGTCACATGCCCTGCGTGTTGGGGTTGGAGGGTGAGCTCGGGCTGGGCCACCCTCGTGGCCCGGAGCTCTGGGCTTCCGTGGCTTCTCTGTAAAATGCGGGCAGGCTTTCTAGGCTCTGCAGCTGTCAACTGGGTATCAATTGTCCCACATTTTTCCCCTGTAAAAAAAAAAATGAGTGTAGGCCTATATGCACACTTGAAGTCAAATCAAATTAGAGCAATTAGGGGTGCCTGGGTGGCTCAGTGGTTGAGTGCCTGCCTTCAGCCCAGGGTGTGATCCCGGGGTCCTGGGATCAAGTCCAGCACTGGGCTCCCTACAGGGGAGATCAAGTCCCTGTAGGGACCCTGCTTCTCCCTCTGCCTGTGTCTCTGCCTCTCTCTCTGTGTCTCTCATGAATAAATAAATAAAATATTTTTTTAAAAAAATTAGAGGAATTAGCAGTATGGGGATTTTTTTTTTTTTTTTTTGAATGGTAGAAGAAAACTGGAGGGCTGAGGACTTATTTTTTGTGTTAAGCCGTCTTGAAGGTTGAGAGCCCCACCGGAGAGCCGCCACCTGCTAGAAGCCCCTGGGAGAACCTTCTGATGGCAGGGGTGGGGGGCATCCCTAAGGCTGCTGTGGAAAAGGAATGGTGGGGGAGGGGTAAGCGTCCGGAAAACTGTGGGTGGAATAGTCATGATCGTCACTGTCATTGTCTCTGTTGTGGCTCAGCCACAGGGGTTGGCCTCATGGGTCGGCCACCTGGGGACTTGGGGAGCACTGCTGGTTATTCAGTGAAACTCTACTGAACATTCACAACCTCCAAGGCCCTTGGCTTGGTGCTGCCTCATACTTCACGGTTTGTAAGTTGCTTTCTCATTCCTCGTCGGATTGTGTCCACACCAAATACCTTGATTCCTCTCTTTCTCTTATATACTTGGTCCAATTCATCAGGACATCTTGCCTGTCTTACCTTCAACTGTCTGTGCTTCCCACTTCACTGAGGTCTTAGCATCTCCTTCCCAGAAAGGTCTTCCCTGATGCCTGCGAGGGGGTGCCCACCCACCCTGCTCTCTCCATCTCTCCCCTGCTTTGCTTTACTTCCTGGCACCTGGCACCTCCTGAGGTCGCAGGCCATGCCCATGACTGATTTGTCATCAGTCTCCTCCTGCTACAGTGTCAGCTCCGTGGGGGCAGGGACCTCATTTCTTCTATTTACTGCTGTATGCCTTGCACCTGGTACACAGCAGGTCCTCAATAAATGTTGCCTGTGTACACCATAGGGCAGCCTGGAGAGACATGATTCCATTCCTGTGTTAAGTATGAAGAAACTAAAGTTTAGAGAAACCTGTGGTCAGGGCGTCATAGGGAAGCAATGACGGGCAGAGCCTGTCCTCTGTCCCCAGCTCCGGCCTCCAGCTCCGGAACCAGGGGCACTTGGGGTGCACCCATCAGCTCACCTCCGTGCAGCAAACACCCGGAGTCCCCCTCTCCCCTCTGTGATTATCACTTACAGATGCAGATGTCTGTGACCTGGGTCAGTCTGAAGTCCTGTGGCCCATGAGGTCATTTTTAATTTCTTCGTCTTCACAGTTGTAAGTCATCTTGCAGGGCTACCTGGGTGGCTCATTCGGCTAAGCATCTGACTCTTGGTTTTGGCTCAGACTGTGATCTCAGGGTCTTGGAATTTTGCCCCGGGTTGGGCTCCATGCTCAGCGCAGAGTCTGCTTGAGAATCTCTCCCTTTCCCTCTGCCCACTCTCCTCTTTCAAATACGTAAATAAATATTTAAAAAAAAAAAAAAAGAAGTGACCTTAGTCATTAGACCTAATAATATGGATGTTGCCTGTGGTTGGTTAATATGTTTGAATCATTAATACCTGGCAGAGGGATGCTCCCCCACCAGGCTCTCTCGGCAGCAGGCTTTGCAGAGCACTGGACTCTGGGTTCTCCAGCAGGCTGGGATTAGCAGCAAGGAATGAAGGGGAAAGGAAAAGACTGAAATCCAGGGAAATAGTGCTTGGAGGGGGACAGGATTGGGTGGAAGAAGATGGAACAGAAGGGGAGCTGCATCCAATGGGCACTGAGTGGGAAGAGTCCATTGACCCTTGTGATTCTAGAAAAAGAATGGATACTGGGGAAGTTTTGAGAGTCTGGCTCAGCTGTCTGCTTTTGACTACAAGACGAAGCTTTAATGCTTTTATTTCTAAACAATATTTAGTTTTGTTATTGGAAACTAGAAAACGTTTATTGCTGAATAAAAAAAATACAGGAAAGTCTAAGAAAAAAAAATGAAAATGATCTGTAAACTCAGCACCCGGAGAAAATTATTAACATTCTGATGAGTTCCTTCTAAGTCGTCTTCTTTCTGTGTTCATATATAATTTTTACAAATCTATGTTTGTTTTTGTGCATTTAATATTAAGTCATGAGCATTTCCACCTCTCAGTCGATATTCATTAAAATATAATTTTAATGACAGTTTGAGGTCCCTGGGTTAGGCATGTCATAATTTAATAAACCATCTCTCAATATTTAGATGGCTTCCCATTTTTCATGATTATAAAAATGCTGAGAGAAACGTTCTTGTTTGATACGTGAATGGGACACCACATTTGTGACTGTCTTATGGGTGTAGATTCCCAGGAGGGGAGCTCCGGCATCGAAAGGCATTAGTTTAAAACTCTTGGTACTGCTGTCAAAGGCTTGTGAGCCTCAGTTTCCCTCCTGCCCTCCCGACAAGGCCGTCTTGAGAAAGGAATGCATTGCTAACCCTGTGAATTCTCCGTTGCTCTCACGGGGCTGTGATAGTTTTATCATTCTCCCCCTGCACCTCACATCAGGCCCTCTAGCTCCTGAAAATCTGACAAGTTTTCTCCCCCTTTCTTAAGAACACCTATGCTACACTGGAAACCATGGCACAAGATACAACTTAAAAGGGATTTTCATCTGCTTTGGGAAATTAAATCTAAACACGTATTTTAGAAACTGCTGTAAATTTCGCTAAGCTACAATGTTTTCCTTCGAAGTCTAGGACATATGGTTAGTCTTCCAGTGTTACTAGTAACAAAGTCCTGAAAATATTAACTATTTCATTCTTCCGAGGATAGTGTAAAATTATCCTTTATTTTCTTTTTTGCCTCCCACACTTTGGTTTTAACAAAAAACGAGACATTCCTATTATAAGTAATTACAGCCCTTCTGTTACAGTCTTTCAGAGCCATAAAATTAGCTATTGTACTAAATAATTAGCACATGCCATTCAGAATATCCTAAAAATTATACGCAACATCAAGCAGGAACTATACACTGACACTTGGCCACGTTCTCTAGAAAACTGCTCAGTGGAAATTAAGTATTGGCAACAGGTGCTTTGAAAACAATTTATTAATTGTCAAAAAAAATGAAGCATTTGAATGACGGCATGTGAAAACGTTTTCAAGTTTGGGATTGTCTGAACTCTGACTTCTTAAACACAGTCTTGCTGGCTCACACGGTAATTGTATCCTTGAGGATAATTCCATCAGTGACGTGCCCAGCAGCTGATTTCGAGTTTACTCACAGCCAGCCGCGTCTCCTCCAGGCCTGAGGAGGTGGTCTGGGGAGGATTGGACCCCTGAAAGGTTGCTCAGCCTGATGCATGGGGGCTGCCACCAAAAGGCAGTCAATCCTCTGCTTTGCTCCATCAATCATTGAGGATCGTATTTACATTCATTTTGTTTAATACTTACCAAAATGTGGCTGTCTTAACGGGCTTAGTGGCTTTGCAGTTGGATAAGGACAAGTTGGAGATGGACAAACTTCTATTATTTTATACAGTCACGATCATTTCCAGGTCCTCTACCCGGGGGCACGTGGCTTAGTGAGTCCATGTGTTTTGGAAGTCTCCTACTCAGTATCACATCATAATTTTGACTGTTTGGAATAATTTAGCTCAAATTAGGGAAGAGTCTGACTTCTAGAATGCTTGGGCTTTTAAAAAAAGACTTTATTTATTTATTTATTTATTTATTTATTTATTTATTTATTGACAAAGCAGGAGTAGAGGGAGTGGCAAAGGGAGAGTGAGAATCTCAAGCAGACTCTGTGCTGAGTGTGGAGTTGGACATGGGGCTCTATCTCAGGACCCTGAGACCATGACCTGAGCCAAAATCAGGAGTGATGCTTATCCTACTGAGCCACCCAGGTGCCCTACAATGTTTTTTAAAATGCAAATTTGTTTTATTGTAGTGTACAGATGGAAATGGGTACTGAACTGACCTTCAGGCTTGGTACAGTTTCATAAAGGTTAGAGAGTTATATGCTTAAAATAAAGGCGAGGGATACTAAAAATAAAACATTAATATTATTGCCCCAAATGAGATGACACAGTACATTAATATTTGACAAAATAGATCTACTGGGGTTAAGGTAGCCATTCCTGCAAAGAAAAGCTTCAAGAATGATATAGTTGTTTTAGATGTGATATTTTTAGATATAAAATATAATGTGTATAGGGGATCCCTGGGTGGCTCAGCAGTTTAGTGCCTGCCTTTGGCCCAGGATGGGATCCTGGAGTCCCGGGATCGAGTCCCATGTCGGGCTCCCTGCATGGATCCTGCTTCTCCCTCCTCCTGTGTCTCTGTCTCTGTTTCTCTCTCTCTCTCTCTCTGTCTATCATAAATAAATAAACAAACAAACAAACAAATAAATAAATCTTTAAAAAATATAACGGTGTATCTAAGATTTAAAATTTAAAGAAAAAACTTTTACTACAATTTCTTCTCATCCACAGGATCCTCCTGCCTCCAAAAATCCACAGGATCCTCCTGCCTTCCTCCCTCTTAATTATTGATTGGGGAAGAAAATCGAAGATGTGAATAATTGACAAGCTGGATCTAACGGACACATTTAGAGCTGGGTACCAAGGTCTACCTCAATGAAAGCATATACATTGTTTAAAAGTTTCAAAATTTGCTACCTGATTCTCAGTGATTCTCAAAACAGGCTGCATGTTGGAATCACCTGGGGGTTTTGAGAGCAAGTGATGTCAGGCACTCTGCTGTAACTGGAGAGGAGTATGTCCTGAGCACCAGGACTCTGCAGACCCAACAAGGTGGTTCCAATGTGTGGTCCAGGTTGAGAACCACTCACTGTTCTCACCGAGGGCAGCATTGGCTGATTTCAGAGGACTGTACCCGACGGGCCACCGTCTCTGACCAGATTGTAATCACTGGAGGAATCAATAACAAAAATATAACCAGAAAAAGTCATATATTTAAAATTTTAAAATTAAACTTCCAAGCAATTCATGGGAAAAAAATAAATACTTAGAACTGTTGGTCAGTGAATGTATGCATTTTGTGGTGTACGAATGAAGCTGAAGCAGTAAAAAGAGGGAAAACTACTTAAATTAGGGAAGAGAAAGACTGGAAATTAATGAGAAATTCATTTAATAACAGAGAGAAAGAACAGCTGATTAAACCCAAAGAAGCTATCAGGAAGAAAACAAGTAAAAGTAGAAATTAATGGAACAGAAAATAAACATACAATAGGAGAAGACAAACAGAGCCAATAGTTGATTCTCTGCGATGATTAATAAAATAGGCAAAACTCTTTCAAAGTTAATTAAGAAAAAGAGAAGAAGGCACAAATAAATTATCTTAGGAATAAAAAAAGATGATGCAGAGATTAAACTGATGAGGGTATTATGAATAAAACATGTATGCCAATAAATTTGAAGTCCTCAATTAAATGAATGAAATACTAGGAAAAAAATATAACTTATCATAACTGATTCGAGAGGAAATAGTTTTGTAACCATTAAGGAAATTGAATCAGTGGTTAAGAATCTTTTCACAAAGAAAACAGTGGGACCAGATGATTGGAAAGGGGAGTTCTATGAAAAATTCAAGGAACCAATAGTTTCATCTTATACAAACTCTTACAGAGAATGAAAAGGAAGGCACAACTCATTTTATGAAATTGTTTTCACCATGATGTCAAAACCAGATTAGGAATGGCAACAAGGAAAGAATTACAGCTCAGTCTCACTTGTGAGGATAGATGCAAAGATGCTGAACAAAATTTCTTAGCAAAATAAACTCAACACCATATAAAACATACTATACAGCACAAAGAAGTTGGGTTTGCTCTAGGAACACAAGGTTGGTCTTTTGATGGAGAAATCAACCAATGGAATTCTCCACATTAACCAAATAAAAGAGAAAACCCCTATGGCCATCCTAGTACCTGTGGATAACATGGTGAATAAAATTCTACGTCTCTTTATAAAAACAACAACAACAACAACAACAACAACAAAAACCTAACCAAATTCGGAACACAGAGAGAACTTTGTTAATCTGATAAAGGATACCTGAAAACTCCTACAGCAAATACTATATTGAATGTTTTTTTCTTAAAGATTGTATTTATTTATTCATGAGAGACAGAGAGAGAGAGGGGCAGAGGGAGAAGCAGGCAGAGGGAGAAGCAGGCTCCCCTCAGGGAGCCCGATGCGGGACTCGATCCCAGGACTCCAGGATCACGCCCTAGGTCGAAGGCAGGCGCTAAACCGCTGAGCCACCCAGGGATCCCCAAATGCTTTTTAAAAAATTGTATTTAAATTCTAATTAGTGCACTATTGGTTTGAAGAGTAGAATTCAGTGGTTCATCACTTATATACAGCACCAATGCTCATCACAACCATGTTACAATTAAATGTGGATAGCATTTCTTTACACCTGGAACAAGGCGGTAAGGAGAGCACCTGCCATCACCAAAGCAATCAACCCAGTCCTAAGGTCTTATCAGACAGGAGGAAAAGAAATGAAGTATAAACGTCAGAAATGAAGAAATAAAATCATTGGTATTTGAAAGCAGCATGATGGTCTACATAAACCCCTTCTTCCCCAGATCCACAAATAAATGGTGAGAATCATTTAAAAGTTCGTAAGATCAAAAGAATCAAACCCAGTGTATGAAATTCAGTTGCATTTCCTTAAATCAACAAAAGCTCTTAGCAAATGTAGGCCAAAATTTATTTATAGCAAAACATTTATAACATTTCAAGGAATCAATTTGATAAAATATCGATAAGCCCTTTACGGAGGGAATTATGAAACTCTACTGAAAGAAATGGAAACCACTCAAATAAAGATATATTCTTAGAGAGGAAAAGTCAATATAGGAAAGATGCTATTCTCCATAGATTCTATTCTTTATAGACTCAGTGAATTTCCCTCTAAATGCCAAGGGGAGTTTTTTTTAAGACAACAACTTGATTCTGAAATGTATATGCGAGAGGAAAGAGCCAAGAAGAGGCAGCACATTTGAAATATGCACTAAAATGATAAATCCATAGAGAGATCCTCATGACCTGGGGGCGGGCGGGTGGTTCTTAAATAAGATACAACACACAAGGAAAAAAATAAAAACAAGATGGAAACTTGGAAACATGCTATTGAGATCGTAAATACCTATCAAGAAGCAACAGGTACTTTAGCCCAGCTGGTGGGAGTGTGAAGGGGTGTGAGCAGCCTGGTATTCCTAGTGAGGCTGGATGTTCTCTGACCTCATGGTCTGGCACTTCCATCCTACTTACAAACTCGAGACTCGTGTTGTCACATGGGACTTTCTGTGATGAAAATACTATCCGCCTCTCCCATGTGGTGGCCACTAGCCTCAAGTGGCTACCGAGCATTTAAAACATGGTGCATGTAGGGATCCCTGGGTGGCGCAGCGGTTTGGCGCCTGCCTTTGGCCCAGGATGCGATCCTGGAGACCCACGATCGAATCCCATGTCGGGCTCCCGGTGCATAGAGCCTGCTTCTCCCTCTTCCTGTGTCTCTGCCTCTCTCTCTGTGTGTGTGACTATCATAAATAATAAATAAAAAAAAAACATGGTGCATGTAAACAAGAAAGGGAATTTTAAATTTTATTCCATTTTAATTAATCTATTTAAACTTAAATAACCACCCCAGTGGATGGTGTAGCCATAAAGTGGTGCTTCTTGAGATCCTTAATGTCATTTCACTCTAGAAAATGGTAACATTTGGGAAGAGACTCGCTTTCAAAAGTGTGCTGGGAGATAGGAATGGGAATGTCCATCCAATATAGAATAGGTAAGCAATCATGGGATATCCAGAGGACACAATACTACAAGGCCATTTGGAGGAGTGAACCCCAGCCCATCACCAACATGAACACAATTAAGGATTGTGAGAAACACAATTAAAACGAACAAAGGAGGAGCGCCTGGATGGCTCAGTTGGTTGAGTGTCCACCTCTTGCTCTCAGCTCAGGTCTTGATCTCGGGGTTGTGAGTTCAAGCCTTGCATTGGGCTCCACGCCCAGCTTGGAGCCTACTAAACAACAACAGCAAGAAACAAACAAACAAAAGAAAAAAAAAGAGAGAGAGAAACCAACCAAAAGTCAGACTCTTAACTATGGAGAAATAACTGATCATTGCCAGAGGGGATTTTGGTGGGGGATGAGTGAAATAGGTGATGGGGATCAAGTGTACACTTACGATGATGAACACTGAAGAGCCAAATTACTGTATTGTGTGCCTGAAACTAATATAACACCGTGCATTAACCACACTGGAATTACAATAAAAAAAAGAGGAACTGGTTCCATTTATATAAAGATTTTTTTAAAGCAAAATAAACAGTCTGTTGTTTGGGGTCACAAATCCACCCGGCAAAGCCATAAAGAAAAACACATATATGATTAAACACAGAATTTAGGCTGGCGGGTATCTCTCTGGGGACAAAGGAGGTTGAAGCTGGTGGGTGTGGGGTACCGAGGGAGCCTGTTATATTTTTATTTTGGGAGGTGGCACGTAGCTATTTTATTAGTAGTGGCATTTAATTAAACTGTGCGTACATGTTAGACATTCTTTAATATGTAGACTGTTTAAAAATATTTTATTTATGTATTTGAGAGAGAGGGACAGAGAAAGAGAGAAAGAGAGCATGAGCGGGGAGGGGCAGAGGGAGAGGGAGAAGCAGACTCTGCTGAGCAGGGATCCCAATGCAGGACTCGATCCCAGGACCCTGGGACCATGATCTGAGCCAAAGGCAGATGCTTAACCACTGAGCCACCCAGGTGCCCCTAATATGTAGATTTCTTACTAAAATAGAATAGATAGGAAGAATCATAGTTCAGATGTGTTCATGAAAGTGGGAAGGTACCTCAAATAGCTTCTTACATTTCTTAGGCACCTTCTGCTCCTATTTAGTATGTAAATGAAATAATTATGCTAATATGACCTAAAGGTAAGTATCAGCCCAGCTGAAATCGTTCACTCATGAGCTAACCCCGTAGATATGCACCGAGCACCTACTATGGGCAGCGACTTTCCGAAGGTCGGGATATGCCGTGAGTAAAGCCCCTGCTGTCCAGGGCCAAGGGCATGTCACAGAGGACCGCACGGACTGTTAGTTGTGGTGAGTGCTGTGCGAATGACAGAGAGCGAGCAGGGAGGGAGCAGCAGGTGACAGTTTTAGGTCAGGCTCGCCAGGGGTGGTTCTCTGCAAGGCTGGGAGTTGAGGAATGCAAGTGCCACAAGAAAGGGAGGTCACATGGATACCTGGACGCTCCGCGTTGCTGGCAGAGGGCGTCCCCCACGCCAGGACCCCAGGGAGGAGCGTGCCTGGGATGCTGCAGGACCCACAGGGACCAGTGTCGCCAGAGGAGAGGCAAGGGGCCTGCAAGCCGGCTGAGGTTTTGACTGCCTTCCCACCATGCGTGCAGCTGCCAGGTGGGGAGAGGGCACCAGAGGTGAGGCGGCCGCCCGGAGGGATGCTGGGGTACGGGCAGGGGTGCATGGCAAGGTCCCCGGTGGAAATGAGCACCACGGTGCAGGTGTGGCTGCACTGTGACACGCTGGGGCCTGCTTACCATTACAGCCTGGGCCACAGAGACAGGAGACACAGCCCCTGCCCTGCCACTCCTCCAGATGCCCCACAGCACCAGAGGCGTCTGCTCCCCAAGAGCAGGCCTGAGCCAGGCTCACTGTCACTACTGACTCCCAGGGACCACCCCCCCCAAGGATGCCCGCAGATCCATGAGGCCCAGGACGACCGCGCCCTTCCATGCCCCCAGCGCCCTTCCTTGCAGGGCCCGCAGGGCCCCCTCACGTCTGCACACACTGCAGTCTTAGCCTTCACCCCGCACAGACCCCCAGCACCTTCTCTGCTCCACGGTGGGAAAGTCCAACCCCGGCTAATTACAGAACTAAACCCGGAGAGTTAGGGGGAGGTCACTGACTAACAGCTCAGTAACGTTTTTGCTCTGATTAGAAGAGGTTCTGCACTTGGTTCACAAGCCCACCGACCAGCTCCCAGTCCAATCCCTGTGCATTTTCTAATTGGGTCCCTCCAGTGATGGGAGACTCACTCCCTGTCTTCTGAGGTAGACCGTTCCTTTGGGAGAAGGAGCTTCCTGATGTTGAACCCAAATGTGCCCCTTCGTAGGCTGAGCCTGTTGCTCCCGGCTGGGATCCTGGGACTCTGCACCACCCGTCCCTGCTAGAGGAGTCAAATTTGTTTTTTTTCTGTTTGTTTGTTTTTAAAGATTTTATTTATTCATGAGAGATCCAGAGAGAGAGAGGCAGAGACACAGGCAGAAGAGGAAGCAGGCTCCATGCAGGGAAGCCCGATGCGGGACTTGATCCCAGGACCCTAGGATCATGACTTGAGACGAAGGCAGATGCTCAACCACTGAGCCACCCAGATGTCCCATAGAGGAGTCAAATTTGAGTTCAGTTTGGAACCACAAACTCGGCTTGGCTTCCCAATTAGGACTGAGCAGATGAGGTTTTAAGGGTTGAATTCTCTGATATTTCTGTCCTGCAGAGACCCCAGAGCCGGGAACCAGCGGGCCCTGTTCGGATGAGGCGTGCCTCCTCCGGGGACAGTTTTCATCCTACTTAGATACACTTTCCTCTACTATATTCATTACCTCCCGGCCCTGGGAAGCACTTGAGTTGAGACCCCTTAATCCATGCTTATGACAGATCTTTACTCATTGAAAGGGTGTTGTTATACAACCCAACGCTTCTCTTTCCCGGTGTAGACACCCTTGTCTCCTCATCCTCTGCTCTTTCCTCCTTGACTCAGTGGCAACAATCCCACAGACCCCTTTGCTTCCCGTGGGCTTTGTTGCTCATCATCCCGAGAAGGTAGCAGTAGGGCAAATACTAACTCAGGGGGACGTAGCAGAGCCTGTGGTGCAGACTTCGAGTTCCAGGGTTTGCTCTTCAGATGCAGAAATCCCCTGTGACTATGGGGAGGTCGCTTGGAGTTCTGGGGTGGAAGCTCCTTCTGCCCCTGACCCCGAGCAGGGCGGCTCCGTGCGGCAATGCTGGCACGTGGGCCGCAATCCTCGGGGCTGCAATCTCGTGCCAGAGAGGAGCTGCAGAGAAATCCCTACGAGTCAGAGACACTGCCTGGAGAGAGAAGGGGTGGCTCGGTGCACCATCCCTTTCTGTTCATTTACAGACTTCTGTCTCCGTCGGGAAGTGTGTTCATTCATTTACCAGAGCCTGAGAGTCTGGATCTGGGAGGTGGCCTGGTCCTGGCGACAGAGTTCCCGCCCGCGGGGCCCTAAGGAGGCAGGTCTGGATTGTTCCAGCAGAGCCACCACCTGGGGTAGATGATGGTTCACCTCCCTCTGGGATTCTGTGTAGGGTCCTGGGCAGGAGGCCTGCTGCAATCACCCCAAAGTTTGGCTAGCTCCCCCCACCCCATGCAAGCAGAAGAATTTCCAAAGGGATGCTTTGCGCTGATTGAGGGCGTCTAGCTAGAGCGTGGGGGCGCCAGGGGGGACGCATGTAGCTGTCAAGGGCATTGCTTGACCTTGGAATTATGCACGTTTCCTTAAGATCAGGGAATTCTGAGCGAACTTTGCAGGTTCCAGCTGAATATCACAGGCGTGCAGCCTTTGGCTCTGGAGGGAGTGGGGTGTCCATGGAGCTCGTGTCATTCCTGACTCTGCTGTGAACCTTCTAGCCCAGAAAATGCTTGAGGTGGTTCCGGTGGACGTAAGAGGACACACGAGAAGGCACGATTTCCTTGCATCACCTTTCCAGGAGTTTTTGGGAACAGAAATCCAAATGATGGTGAGAAGTTCAGATTTAGGGATTAATTTTTTTTTCTTTCTGATCCTTGCTAAAGACTGAGCACCCGTGTAACTTGGTCGCATCCTCTAGTTGTGATGCTAGACCCCGGGAGGCTTCGGAGGGCTCTCTCGATACTCTCAGAAGTTCTTGACATGAGACACGGAGCTGCCAGGGTCTGTTTTCCTGTCACATTCCGTCGTCAGAGGCTGTGTGTGTAAGAGCCTGATTCGGCTGATGGAGCCTTATTCAGCTCGACAGGCGACCTGGCCCCGATGGGAAGTTCTGGGGAGCAGGGCCCGCAAAGCCGCTTTGCACACCTTCCGGAATTTTAGAAATAAATGGGTTCAAGGCAGCTCCTCCCGGGGTCACGCAGTAACAGCTGCGGACCGAGCTGCATGACGTTCGGAACATAGGAGTTGTCAGAAGTAAAACACATCTTCCAGTTCCACTGAAGTTAATAAGTCAAGTTAAATCATCCACATATGTGGAAACAGAAGATTTTCAAAGCAGCGCCTTCATTATAAAAAATGTGTTAAAATTAGTAACTATTTTATATCTTGCCTATTTTCCCCATCCAACCTAGTTTTTTTTTTTTTAAACATCCAAATATAGTTCTGCAGTATTAAGGTAGAGATAGAGATGCACAGAGTCACAAAATTGAGAGATGAAACCGGGTTTGTGTTCCTCCCCTTTGGGTAGCGAGTGCCCTGGGTAGCTTCCGACAGCCGTGCTGTAGGGAGCGGGCCCCCCTCGGACTCCTCTCTCCGCTGTCCCGGTCTCAGAAACGGGTTTCCTCCTTGTTTCTCGATCTGGGGGACTCTCCTAATTTTCATTACGTCCACGTAGAGTCTTCGGGGAACGTGTTTCCGGTACCTTCTCTGGACTTGGGTTGGTTTCTGTGCACAGAGAGCAAATTGTCTGCACACATTTGTAGAAGGAATTCATGAATACAGCTCTTCACTGCGCGGTGGGGTGCGCGCCCCAGTGTCATTTCACGGGTACAGACAGCCTTGGAGACACAGGCTCAAAAGCCACACTTGGAACCTGTGCCACCGAGGCGGTTTGGAGGCATGCGGTGGCAGGTCTGTCTCTTGGGAGCAACACTCCTATTCCCTTCTGGAGAAGTGGCCCCCATCCATCGTAGGTGATCTTGTTGGGCTGTCACTCACCACCCCCATGTGCGAAGATGTGACCCAAGGGGGCCAGATTCTCTCTTTCTCTCTCTCTCTTCTCTTTAAGATTTTATTTATTTATTTATGAGAGACACACACAGAGAGAGGCAGAGACACAGGCAGAGAGAGAAGCAGGCTCCATGAAGAGAGCCCGATGTGGGACTCGATCCCGGGACCCCAGGATCACAACTTGAGCCAAAGGCCGATGCTCAACCACTGAGCCACCCAGGTGCCCCAGTTATCAGTATATTTTATTATTTATTTATTTAAAGATTTTATGCATTTATTCATGAGAGACACACAGAGGCGGAGACACAGGCAGAGGGAGAAGCAGGCTCCCTGTGAGAACCCTGATGTAGGACTCCAACCCGGGACCCCGGGGTCACAACCCGAGTCAAAGGCAGACGCTCAACCGCTGAGCCACCCAGGCGCCCCCCTCCTTCTCTTTCTCAATCATGATCTCGGGGAGCCCGGACAGGAACAAAAGTGGCTGGAGTGGATTCACCCAAATTACAACGTGGTCGTGTAGCTCCTGCTGCCTGGGTGCTCAGACTCACCCCGGCTCCTTTCTTCTCTGAGCCTGTCCCTTCCTCTGCGACCGCCACACCAGGTCCCTACACTTTGTTTGCGGGGAACAGAGCCAGCGTCCCTTCTGTGGCTGCAGCCAAGGAATCCGAGCTGATCCGTCCAGAGAGTCGATGACAGGATTCGGTTTGCTACGGGCCATGTTAGGGGCGTATCGCTGCACTGAACTTTCTGTGTGGACCCCGCCCCATCCCTCCCCTGAAAACTGGAACCCGGCGTAGGGGGGATGTGCATGCCTACCCTGAGTGCCAGAGCAAGTGCACAGCTCATAGGGACAGAGCTCTGGGCGGGAGAGGATGGGACTGCAGGAGGCAGTGTGGTCCCAGCTCTGCCCTCTGCTCAGAGTCACAGGCTGGCCTCTCCCACCCGCAGGCGAGACCCAGGGAAGGGTAGCAGTTTCCTTAAAGTGCTCCATCCCTTCATCCAGTACATAGATTAAACACTGTCGATTAGAGGGAAAGCCAGGACATTCTTGTGCAATTTCTCACAGTTTCTATTCCTCTTATAATTTATTAGTTTGCTTTTAACAGCATCCAAATCCCATCAGCTGTGGTTGAAACATTTCCTTTTCTCAGACGGTGTGCAGGCAAGAGGGTGGACAGCTGGTCCCCCCGCCCTGTGGACCCTCTCCTGATGGAAGGCTAGTCACATCTCTCTCCTTCCTTTTTGCCTGAAGAGCCTCCCTGATCCCCGTAGCTCTAATCCATGTTCTCTAACCCACTGGCCTGGCCTTAGGCTCAGCCCCAACACCTGGACCCCAGCGTATCTCCCCTGCCCTCGCTGCTGCTGCTGCTCTGCCCTCACTCATGCTGTGCGTTCTCTTGGGAACCCTCCACCTGCTTCTCTACCTGGCATCATCAATGCTCCGGACCTGGAAACATGCAGCCTGTGGTCATGATTCCAACATTGCTTTCCCTATTCTTTTTCTGACTTTTCATGGCAATGGATCTTAATCTACATTTAGTCATGTGCAGGGAGAGTGCTAAACTGATAATCCGGAGGGCAGCAAGAACATCTACGGAGACTTTATTATGCAAATTAGGAAAAGGTGCTCCTTCAAGCAGATTTGGCCACAGGCTGGGGTGGATTTTCTACAAACCCGCACCTATTAGGTTCCAGTCCCAGTGGCTGTCTTTTTTTTTTTTTTCTTTTGTAGTGCACAACCTGACCAACTGTACATGGTAACCCTGAGTAAAATAAGTAGTTTAAAATCTAAAAGGATATAGGTCCCATACTACATTTTTTTTTTTCTGTATAAACACTGGTTTTTATCTTTGTAGGATTTTATCATGTATCAAGCACTTTTAAATCAATCAATCATTGCTGGGGCACCTGGGTGGCTCCAGTGGTTGAGCATTTGCCTTTGACTCAGGTCGTGATCCCGGGGTCCTGGGATTGGAGTCCCACATTGGGCTCCCTGCATGGAGCCTGCTTCTTCCTCTGCCTATGTCTCTGCTTCTCTCGGTGTCTCTCATGAATAAATAAATCACATCTTTAAAAAATAATCAATCATTGCTTTTCATTATAAAAGTAGTAGATACTCTTTATGGTAAGTTTGTAAAGCACAGGAAACAATAAAAAAGAAAGGAATGATGATCCCTTACCCTTTCTCTAAGGCTAACCTCCTGTTTATTTTCATAGATTATTACCCTTTTCTCATGTTTATGATCTATATTAATAGCTACTATTTCATTTGATTATCACAAAAAAAAAAAAAGCCTGTCGGGTAATGTAATCAGGAATGAGTATGTTCCTTTCGGAGAGGGTTAAATAAGAACCCGGGAAGTAGAAGGTTGAGTGGGGGAGCAGAGGCAAGGTGCTGGCATCAGAGAAATGGTGCCAGAGGACAGAGTTCCTGTAAAGAGGCTGCACCCTTCCCAGGTCCCAGGTTCTAGCCGGAATGTTTTAGGGTGAAATGACCGTGTGACGGAGCCTCTGCCCTCCTCCCTGGGACTGGGTGGCCCCGAAGCTGGAAGAGGAGCTTCCAGCACTCTGCACGCACCCTCTGCATGGTAGAAGGGAGAGAAAGTCTGAAAGGACAGACCTTAGAGCCGGGGGCAGAGGAGATCCTGAGATCATGACCGGAGGGAGAAATCAAGACTTGGATACTTAACTGACTGAGCCACCCAGGCACCCTTTACCTTTTTAAATGAAGCATTATTTCCCATATATATACCCTTTTAAACAAAGCGTTATTTCCCATATATTTCCCATATTTAATAATGGGGAATATATATATTTCCCATTATTTCCCTTTACTCGACCTCAAATAGTTATTCAGTTGTTGAAACCTCCTCTCAAACTCTCCATTCATGTTCTTGAAGGCTCTCCCGGGTTCCTCTGAGCTGTTCCCCACGGGATGGGCCTCCATGCCTGCAGCCCTGGGCTCACCCCTCCCCTTTTGCTGTGTTGGACTGGTTTCCTACATCCCATGTGTTTCCCTTCATTGACTTTTATCCCTCATCTTGTTGGGACAGATCTTCCAATAGTTTTCTGGAAAAGGATACATGGGAAATAAAGTTACTGAAATTTCAAAAAAAACCCCAAAAAACAAAAAACAAAAAACAACAACAACGGGACACACGGGAGCTGGTGCTTGCTTCCTAGTTACTCCGTCCCTGGCACCGGCAGGCTGCTTGGAATTCATTCTCTCAGTTGGTCTTCAAGGCCGCCCAGCGAGGGGACAATGTCACTCTCTGTCCCTGTTCTGCAGACGGACGTGAAGGATACAGGGTAGGCTGGAGCTGGAGGAGGCAGCCCGAGGACAAAGGCCAGCCTAGGATCCGGGTCTCCTGATCCTGCTCCTTCTGCTGCTACTGTTGCTTTCAAGTCAGGGTCTAACACGCTGTGGAGAGCCTTGGGTCCTTCTGGAGCTTTTGGCAGCAGAGAGCAGTGGGCATGGCAAAGTGTCCTGCTGTCCATTTCCCCGAGGTCTGTGCGGTGGCTCTAACGGGCCCCTCTGGCTCTAGGTTATCCCAGGGTAGCCCGAGGACTGCAGCTTGGTGTTGTAGGCTCATTATGCCCAGCTCTATTGCCAGGACATGATGTCAATGAAAAAAAAAAAAAAAGTTCTGTTTATTTTTTTATTTTTTTAAAATATTTTATTTATTTATTCATGAGACACAGAGAGAGAGGCAGAGACACAGGCAGAGGGAAAAGTAGGCTCTATGCAGGGACTCGATCCTAGGCCTCCAGGATCCCCCTGGGCCGAATGTAGATGCTCAACCACTGAGCCACCCAGGCGTCCAAAAAATTCTGTTTATAATGAAAACGAGCCTGCCATTTGCTCTTTCCATTTCAGCCTAAATAGATCTAATGAAGGTTTTTTTTTGTTGTTGTTGTTTTGTTTTTTGTTTTTTAAACCTACACGATATGTCATATGTTCCTAAGAACTGCTATTGAAAGAACTACAAGGAAGTCATTTGCAGGTTAAGTATGGTCAGACCCAATATATTTCTAAATTTCTAACTTGAGCATTTTTTTATATACGAGCTCCACAGGACCTGAGACAGCCCAAACATAAGAAAGCACGGAACAGGAGATAATCCACGGCTCCCTGTGACCCGAGGTTGCCGTGGGAAGAAGAGCACGTGGTGAGCGGTGCCCAGTAGCTGGGCACCCATCGCTGAGCTGCGGGAGCCTGTCTCCAAGCCGGTGGCCCTGGCCAGCTTTCCTCCCTAAACGTGAACCACAAAATCACTCTGACTCCACGTCCACTTCGAGACCATCTCCTCCAGGCGCTCAGAGCTGCCACGCGCTGTGGTCCCTGGTGCCCTCCTGGTGCCTACCGCCCCGGGAGGGGAAGATGCAGCCAGCCTCCTAGGGAGATGGAAGCAGAGGAGTGAGGCTGCAGGTGTGGGGGCCTCGGGTGGGGGGTGGCCTCACCTGCTGGCCCTGCCACTTGGTAGATGATGGGCTTGGGCTGGTTTTCTCCGGGCTCCAGCTTTCTTCAAAAGGGAATAACAGGGACGCTTCAGTGGCTCAATGGTTGAGCATCTGCCTTCGGCACAGGGCGTGATCCTGGGGTCCTGGGATTGAATCCCATGTCGGCCTCCCTGCATGGAGCCTGTTTCTCCCTCTGCCTGTGTCTCTGCCTCTCTCTGTGTCTCTCAGGAATAAATAAATAAAATCTTTTAAAAAAGGGGGGGTGGATAACAACACTTGCTTTATCACACATGAGTGTGGGGACCTGGCACGCAGTTGACGCTCAAGAAATAGTTCACTATTTTTATCAGCACAGTGCACCCGAGAACAACCCAGCGGCGGTCACTAAGCAGCTGGTAAACAGAGGTCCTCGCAGACCTGGTCTCTATCTCATTCCCTTCTGCTCACGGTGCTTGGTAGACGGAGGGGGCCCTGCCACCCTGACCTGCTGCAGTCCGGTGCGTAGAGCATGTGCTTGCACAGCCGGATGCCAGCTTCTTATCTTTCAGTTATGCTTCTAATTATCCAGTGAAATGTATTTGTGCGTTTGCTATGCAAGGTGCCCCGTCTTTGCCAGACACCAAATTACTGGCTACAGGAGGGGGCGGATAGAGTTGGCCGGGAAACTCAATACCTCCTGCGCTCTTAGGGGGCACTTGCTTCCAGGTGCTCACCTTCACTCAGAAATCCAAATGAGACAGCAGACGGGAGCTTCCAGAGGGCAGTCTCTGCTCCCTGTCGGTTGAGCCCCGAAGGTTCAACTGCCCCTTTCCAGCTCTTTCTGCCTCGGAAATGTCAGGAGTCACAATGCTAAGGTTCTCTCTCGGGCAGTTCCTTCAAGATAACTTTACATTTAATCCGTTCCACACAATTTATCAGGTGTTGTTACGTGTACGCGTTAGAGGCCAAACTGAAATTTGTATCTATCATTTCTTTCCTTTTTTTTTTTTTAAGATTTCATTTATTTATTCATGAGAGACACAGAGAGAGAGAGAGGCAGAGACACAGGCAGAGGGAGAAGCAGGCTCTCCAAGAGGAGCCTGATGTAGGACTCTGTCCCAAAACCCCCAGGATCATAACCTGAGCCAAAGGCAGACGCTCAACCACTGAGCCACCCAGGGATCCCTGTATTTATCATTTCTTTGCTCAGTAGAAAAAGAGAAGGCTCCATGCTCAGCCTACTACCTTCCGGGACTTGCCCAAAGCCACTGAGCAGCCTGGTTATCTAATGTAGATACCAAGCCAATCGTTCCCTCCGGCCCATCAGTCTGCAATTTGGGCAGAGCTTCCAGGAAGGGGGAGGAGATGCTTCTGTGCTCACAGGGTTGGGGCCTTAGCTGGGAAGAGTCCAACAGCCAGGAGGACAGGATCATCTGGAGGCTTTTAACTTCCATGTCTGGTTCCTGGGCTGGGGTCCTCCGGCTGAGCAACCTATGCCTGGCCTCTCAGTCTAGCTTGGGCTCCTCACAGGACGGTGGTCTCAAAACAGACTTCTTACAGAAGCAGGGAAGACCAGGGTGGAAACGGGAGTATTCCAGTGACCGGAATGGCCTTACTATGACCCATCTCTGCAAGCACTTGGCGTGACTTCCACTGCTCCTCTGTCGGGTGAAGCAGCTGCCAGCCCCCCAGGTCTCCAGGGCACACACGCGGACCTCACTACCGAGGGGAGCAGTGTCAGGGAATCTGTAACAGGTTTTAGAATGACGACGCCGAGCACAGGATAAGACCTGGTCTACTGAGTCGTCCCAATCCAGAGGCACTATCCTTAGGTTACCAGGGGCTACGGGGGGGAATGCTAGGGGTAGAACTGGTTTCCAGGGCAGCCCAGGTGGCTCAGCAGTTTAGCGCCACCTTCGGCCCAGGGTGTGATCCTGGAGACCCAGGATCGAGTCCCACCTCGGGCTCCCTGTATGGAGCCTGCTTCTCCCTCTGCCTATGTCTCTGCCTCTCTCCCTCTCTCTCCATGTCTCTCATGAATAAATAAATAAAATCTTAAAAAAAAAAACTAGTTTCCAACTCAGGATCTTTTACTTAGTCCATGTCTGGTATTAGACAGTTTTACTTCTTCGAGTCTGAGTTTCATCATCTATAAAACAAAGAAACAACAGTTCGACCCTTGTGGTGGTGATGAAGTGAAATGAGGCTTGCAGAAGGTTAACAGCGTTTGGCACACAGTAGGTGCTCAAGAGATAGGATGTGTTAACTGTTTCTGTCATCACCGAGGCTTCTGGACAACGGTAGGCTGTTCACATTTAAGTGTTTGGGGGAAGTCAAAAGTTACACGGGGAGTTCTGACTATCTGTGCTGCTCAAGGGTCAACTGTATTATTATCATTATTTTTAAAGATTTTATTTATTTATTCACGAGAGACACAGAAAGAGAGAGAGGCAGAGACACAGGCAGAGGGAGAAGCAGGCTCCATGCAGGGAGCCCCACGTGGGACTCGATCCCGGGTCTCCAGGATCATGCCCTGAGCTGAAGGCAGATGCTCAACCACTGACCCACCCAGTTGTCCCAGGTCAACTGTATTAATAAAATTAAAAATACCCATTCAATAATAATGAGCAGGGCTAATTTTGCCGTTATCATTGGTATCATTATGACTCACCCAATACATGGTAAACCTAAGAAGCCTGCACTCTGTCCTTTCTTCCTCATGGCTCTGGCGCCGTCCCTGTGGCCCTGTGACATTGAGGACGCTCGGCTCCCTCGTTTGCTCACCTCTGGTTGCTTCGTCCCCTCTGCTTACTTCATTGGCTTCTTCTATCATCTGTAAAAGCAGTTCACTCAGTGCCTTCCTCTGCTTGGACTCCCTGGAATGGCACCTGTTTCCGAGGGGCTTCTGACTAAGACAAACATATGGAGGACAAGGGAGCTCACACAGCCGGATGAAGAGGGCTGGGACAGCGGGCGCGATCATGGTGTTTCTCTCCCCTTCTTCTTTGGCTCCCACCTTCTTTTCCTATCGTTCCTGTTTTCTCTTTGACGAAGATGGAACCATCTCATAGGCAATCCTCTGCGACTGGCTGTTTCCATAATAAGGTTCCAGGTCAGGACACATAACTCTAATTGACACAGTTCTACTTCATTTTATTTTTTATTTTTTTTATTTTTTTAATTTTTTTTTTTATTTATGATAGTCACAGAGAGAGAGAGAGAGAGAGAGGCAGAGACACAGGCAGAGGGAGAAGCAGGCTCCATGCACCGGGAGCCTGATGTGGGATTCGATCCCGGGTCTCCAGGATCGCGCCCTGGGCCAAAGGCAGGCGCCAAACCGCTGCGCCACCCGGGGATCCCCAGTTCTACTTCATTTTAAAAATAGCTGTGTAACAGCCCGCATCATGGCGTGCCCTAGGACATCTATCCGTTTGTCTGCCGATGGATATTCTATAGTGTACAGAGATTTTGGGGTTTGGCGCAACTGCCGGCTCTGCATTAACCATACATTCCTGCACACATATCCAAGCAGATTCCTTCTTTTATTGCTGCAGAATGTAAATCCAGAGATGGCACTGCTGGATCAAAGAGTATGGGTATTTCAAAAATTTCATAAATAGCACCAAATGAGCTTCTCCGAAAGCTATAGCGGTCACCCTCTCTTTAACAATGTATTTCTACTAATTATTCATCACCCCAAGACCTCTTGGCTTATATTCGGATAAATGCTCCCAGATTTGGCACTTGAAATGGCTATTTGGTGAAGCAAAGATATGGAGAGTGAAGAAAAAGATATTAAAAGTGATGCCCTGCTGCACCTGGGGCGGCTCAGTCAGTTGAGGGGCCGACTCTTGGTTTCAGCTCAGGTCGTGATCTCAGGGTGGTGAGATCGAGTCCCGCATTGGGCTCTGTGCTCAGTGGGGGAATCTGCTTGAGATTTTCCTTCTCCTTCTCCTTCTCCCTCTGGCACTCCCCTGACTCTCAAATAAGTAAATAAGTAATTTTTTTTTAAAGTGATGCCCAAATTTGCTGATTGAAATGGGTCTTATTATTTATGGGCTTGTTCTTTTTGATCCCCTGTATTCTATAAAAAATCAAAAACCTAAAAAGAAAGGACCCTCTCTCTACAGAAATTCCATCCTTTAATCTGTGAGTCCATGTGGGTGTCCTTGATATAGTTTATAATAAGGTACTTGAGAGGCTAATTGCATTATATTTACAGCCTATAGAGGTGGCTTCCACTTTAGATGAGGAGTTTCCTTGGTAATGTACTAATAACCACAGGTTCCAAGAGGCTCACCTGAGACTAATGCAGAAAAATTCAAAGCTAGGCTTGCAGGGGACCCCATAAAGGCACGGAACGGAACAGTCAGGCCACCGGGGAGATGAGAGAGGCCCACGGCGAGGACGCCTGTTTCATCTGATTATCGTGCCTTCTGGTTTTCCGCAAACCTTGGCTTTCAAATGTGCACTGAAGCTAAGCTTTGTGTTGACCACCCTGAACTCCTGCTGCTCAAATATCCAAGTGCGCCTTGAGGGTCTGACAGCCTGCCCCTGGTTTCTGGTCCACTGACATCCAATGCCCCACGTCAGAGCCCTGCTCACTTCCAACCACGGCAGTTCCCTGAGGATTTCACCTCTCCTTTCAGACAAATGAAGTAGCTGTCCTACCTCTCTTTACTTTCTTTCTCTTTCTCTTCATATTGCCATTAAGTTTTCTGGTCAACACCAGCCAGTCACTGCAAGCCACTCTGGATATGTGTCATCTCAGCACTTACATGGTTGGTTTGAAACAATAACATGAGCAAATACTAATAGAAAACATCCAAAATGTTTCTAATAGAAAACATTTTGGATGTCAATGTTCTAAGCACCGAGCTAGACATGCACATACAATAAATCCATAAGTAGAAATAATACTCCATCTGATGACCTCAGAGAGAGTTAGTGACATGCCCCAAACACACAGGTGATAAGTGGCATAGGTGGGCTTTAAATGCAACTTTCTCGGGCTCTGACACCTACACTGCTCATCGGATGGCCTCACCTCGTACCACATGGCATCCACTTATCTTCCATTGCAAAGTCACGTATCATCTCTGCCTTCACTTAGCTCTTCTTCATTCTTTTTAAAAATATATTTATATTTATTTATTCATGAAAGACACACAGAGAGAGACAGAGACACAGGCAGAGGGAGAAGCAGGCTCCCTGAGGGGAGCCCGATGCTGGACAGGATCCCAGGACCCCAGGATCATGCCCTGAGCCAAAGGTAGATGCTCAACCACTGAGCCACCCAGGCATCCTAGCTCTCCTTCATCCACTATAGTGGACACCTCCTGTGTGCCAGGCACTGCGCCAGGTACTTTCACAAACCTGGTTGCCAACCACATTGTGTAATTCCTGGAAGACAAGGACCCCATCCGTGCACTTGGGTTCCTCACCCAGTGCTGAGGATGTGGTGCAAACTCACCTCCATTATTTCTTTCTTTCACCATAAGCATTTTGAGGACATGGGACTGTTCATTGCTTTCTTATCTTCTTTATATTGCTTAAATTGTTTTCTTTATATTTTCATATATTTCCCTTCCACCTGTGTCTAGGACAGAGCTATGCCTCTATCATTAGTTAATTCAGGACCTATTAACACTTAACCACGTCATGTGGTATATTCACACACACTCAACCCTCTTCTGCAGTGTCATCCCCATTTCAAAGACAAGGACCCTGAGGCTTTGAGTGACCTGTCACTGCACGAAGGTCATACCTGTAGAAAGGGGGCCCCAGCCAGGGGTGTGCTCCCCCTTAGGGACATCTGGCAGCATCTGGTTGCATTTGGTTGCCACTATTGGGAAACTGCTATCGCCATGCAGTGGGTAGAGACAAGGGTGCTCCTGGACACCCAACTATGCACAGGACAGCCCCACAACAAAGGATTTTTAGGACAGTGCTGAGGTTGAGGAACTCTGCCACAGATGAAAGAAAGGAGACATTTTGTGTGATCTTATTTTCTACTTTTGGATACCTTAGAAGATACAGTTTTTTACTTATATATCTAATACTCACAGATACATTGAATGCTATCTTTTCCTCCTTAGATTTAAACCCAGAAAACTATAAAATAATTATTAATTCTGGTTGATGTGCAAGGGACAACACATGCTATCATTCTTAAAGTGAAAGAAGTAAGCCTTAATTTTCACATGAATTTTTGGATAAATGAATTTTTAGGCATATCTTTTTTAAAATAACATATAGTCGGAGACATAGTTCCCATTTGGAAAGACCAAAGGCAACATTTGGTTTTCTAGGACAGCATTACTGAGACATGGGTCTTGTGGCTCAAATTAAGCATGAAAGTTTATTTCAAATCATGATTCCATACTTTAATCTGGGCAAAGGTTGGATCTGGATAGGTTTCTATTAAGAGCTCCTGGTCTTATATGTCTAATCAAATAAAAAGCCTAAATGAATAACTTAAGTGCTACCCGTCAAGGTGGTGTTCCACTGATGGCAAAATTATGTGATGTCTGGGGCTTATTTTAAAGTACTCCATCAAACATAAAACAGGAGGTGAGACTTAAAACCAGACCAGCAGAATGCCATAAATGCTCAAGCTAGATGCTGATAATACAGAGATATATTTTACTTTGCTTTCTACTTGCATATAAGTTTGAAAATTTTGGGCAGCCTGGGTGGCTCAGCAGTTTAGCACCACCTTCAGCCCAGGGCATGATCCTGGAGACCTGGGATCGAGCCCCACATTGGGCTCCCTGCATAGAGCCTGCTTCTCCCTCTGGCAGTGTCTACCTCTCTCTCTCTCTGTTTCTCATGAATAAATAAATAAAAATTCTTAAAAAAATAAAAAGTTTGAAAACTTTGAGAAAAAGCATCTAAATGACGTGTACTTTGATCATCTGCAGAGTTACAAGCCATGTATTTGAAAGTTTGTTAGACATACCCTGTTTCTCACTCCACCTCTGTGGATTCACAAGCAATTTCTTGAGCAAAATTCTACACATGTTTCTAGATGATTGTTGAACCCATCTGACTGTTTGTCAGCTCAAGATATTCAGGGAACTTGAAAAAATTAAAAGTGACCACAATATGGGTGAAGTATTTGAACAGACACTTTACAAAGTGGACAATAAGAACACAGAGAAATGCTGAACATCATTAGTTGACAGGTAAATGAGATTAAAACCATAATGAGATGCCCTGCATGTTGATTAAAATCTTCAAGAAAAAGACTGAAAATGACCAAGTATTAGCCAGGATGAGGACCAATTAAAATCTCTTATGTTTTTGGTGGGAGTGTGAAATGGCATCATCTTTTTTGGGGGAAAAGTCTAGTTGTTTCTTAAGTTAGAAACTCACCATCTTTGACTCAACCATTCTATGCTTAGATATTTACTCAAAAAGACTTGGAAAGTTAACTCTACAGAAAGATCTATACAAGAAAACTCACTCATAATGCTAGCTTTATTCATAATCACTCCCAAATGGAAGCATCCCATGTGTCCACCAACAGGAAAATGGATAAATAAGTGGTGATAGAGTCATGCAATCATAAAACAGAATAAAGGAAGAAGGAGCTCCTGAAACAAAAACATGGCTAAATCTCAGAAAGAGTAGATTGCGTGGATTAAGTGAGAGAACATACTGTCTAGGTCATTTATGTGAAGTTCTAGAATAGGCAAAACTACTTTGTGATGAGAAAATTTAGATGGTGATTTTTCTAGGGGATAGAGGATGTGTTCTACCAGGAAGGGCATTGGGGAACTTTTGAGGGAGGTGTGGTCATTAGTGGTCTATAGCTTGATAGGAGCTTGATTTTCACAGGTGAAGACATTTGTGAAAATTTTTACAAATGGTACACTTAAGATTGGTGTGTTCTAAATATTCACTTCCAGCCAGGACAGAATGACAAGGACCAGATTTTCTCTCCCACTTGAAACAAGCAATACATGGACAAAATATGTAAAAACAAGAGGTTGCCAGACAGTGAACATCAGGCAACGAAGGATAGGGAAAGATGGAAGACAAGGAAGGGATCCTACAGTCACTCTGGTTTGTAGCCTTGTGAGTTTCCTGGCTCCACAGCAGGGAGGGAGATCCATGCCATACTTGCACATCCCTGGGGGCAAGGAGATAGCTGAAGGGGCTAAGAGACCCAGGTGGCCAGAATTTTCAGAACATAGTATTGGAGAGGACAAAGAGAGACACAGAAGGAAAACTGTAAGATAGTGCAAGTACGTATGTAAATGACCAGCACACATGCTCAATGAATTTGCTGGAATCAAGAGAACAACCACTTGACTGGACGAGAAGTAATCATATTTGGTCTTCATAGAGGGCTGGGCATAGCACCTACTTCCATGAGCCACACTGAGAAACCTCATAATTTACAGGGACCTAGGTCGAGTACCTAGAAGGGTCCTGCCTCGGCAGTGAGCTCTGCTCTGATTCTACATTATGAATCTGAAAAGCAGCATTCTAAAAGATCAGACTCTGCTGAAGTAACTACATCCCAGGAAAGAGCTCAAGAACATTTTCAGGAATACAGAAATATTCAGTGTCAAAAAAAAGGTAAAATTCATAATGCCTGGCATCTGATCAAAGATTACCAGGCATGCAAAGAAGCAGGGAAATACCACCTGTTAGGAGGAAAAAAGTCAAAATGGAAACTGATGTAATTGACACAAATACTAGAACTAGCAGAAAGGGTATTAAAAGAACGGTTATAACCACACTCCATATGTCCACAGGGTTCAGTAGAGACACAAGAGATATAAAAAGACCCAAACTGACCTTCTAGAGATGAAAGATAAAATTACAATATGTGAAATAAAAAAAAAATACTGGATGGGATTAATGGATGGGATTCAAGGGTCTACACTGAAGAAAAAATTAGTAAATGTGAAAACACAGCAACAGAAACTCTCCAAAATGAGACAGAGTGAAGAAGAAATTGAAATGTATGTTATCAGACTGTTGGTGAGCTGTGAGAGAACTTCACACAGCCTGTTGTAGGGGTGACTAGGGTCTCCAAAGGAGAGTAGACCTGGGTGGGAGAAGAAACATGTCTGAAAAAATAATCACACATTTCCCAAACTTGTTGAAAACTATAAACCTAACCATAAAATATAGTCAGTGAACTCCAAGCATGAGAAACATGAAGACAAACATGCCAAGGCACATTATAATCACATGGGTCAAAACCAGTGATTCAGAGAAAATATTAAAAGCATCCAGAGAAGCACATTGCAAACCAAGGAACAAAAATAAAGATAGTAGTAAATTTCTCAGAAATAATTCAAGTGAGAAAAATGAGGAACAATATCTTTAAAAGTACCAAATGGAAAAAAAAAATCAATCTAGAATTCCGTACCCAGTGAAAACTTCTTTCAGAAACAAAGAGGAAATAAAGACTTTTTAAGTCATATGAAAGCAGAAAGGAGTGATCATCAGTAGATCTGCAGTACAAAAAATGTTAAGGAAAATACTGTAGGCAGAAGAGAATGATTCCTGGTGAGGATCTGGAACCCCAAGGTCAGAAATGGTGGGTGTTTATATATTTACACAAGTGATTTTGTAGGTTTTTATTTAAACATCTCTTAAAAATTGAATGATTAAAAATATTAACAATGTAGTGTAGCATTTATAACATCTATAAAATAAAATATATGACAGTACACATATTTATGACATATACCGATGTATGTCTATTATATCTGAAATGTAACATAAAACACTGTATGTCATGTATGTACACAAACTGTGTGTTGTGTATGTACACAATGCATGACATGGAAATACTCGTGCAAGGTTCTTACGCTATGTGGTATAATATTGCTTGAATGTAGACCATGATTGATGAACCTTAACCCAATCATTAAAATAAAAAATCAGGGGATCCCTGGGTGGCGCAGCGGTTTGGCGCCTGCCTTTGGCCCAGGGCGTGATCCTGGAGACCCGGGATCGAATCCCATGTCGGGCTCCAGGTGCATGGAGCCTGCTTCTCCCTCTGCCTCTCTCTCTCTCTCTGTGTGACTATCATAAATAAAAAAATAAATAAATAAAATAAAATAAAATAAAATAAAAAATCAAAGAGGTGTAGCTAATAGACCAGTAAGCATACTAAATGGAATTATTAAAACATTTAATGATATTCAAAAGAAGGAAAAAAAGAAGAAAAAGAGAACACAGAAGGGTAAATGGAAAATAACTGGCAATCTTACCAACTGAGACCTACCTAAACCATATCAGTGGTTACATTGCTGGTCTAAACGTAAATGGTCTGAACACCCGTTGGAAGACTTGTTATTCTTATGATTCACTCATTGTCAAACTGATCTATAGATTCAACAAGACCAAAATCCTAGCAAGGCCTACTTGTAGAAATTGATAAGCTGATTAAAAAATTCACATGGATATGGAAATGACCTAGAATAGCTAAAGGAACTTAGAAGAAAAAGAAGAAAGTTGGCTGGCTACCAGTACCTCCCTTCAAGACTCACTCTAAAGTGACAGGAATGAAAATAAGCCAGAAGGTCAATGGCACAGAATCCAGAATCCAGACAGTTTGGTCTTTCCCACAGATGGTGTTGGAATAACTAAATGGCCATACACACACACACACACACACACACACACACACACACACGAACTCACCATGGACTATGTATTATAACATTACATTTAGTTAAAACTGAAACTTTATAAAACTTCCAGAAGAAAAAAATGCAACCTTAGATTAAAGCAAAGATTTCTTAGAAACAATAACAAAACCATGGTTCTTTGTAAGACAAACTGGTAAAGTAATCCAGATCCAAGCCTTCTCCTTAAAAAAAAAAAAAATATGAGGAAAATGAAAAGACACCCACTATCCAGGAGAAACTTTTTTCAAATCATCTGAAGGATGATCTAAAGGATTTGTACTCAGAATATATAAAGAACGCTCAACATTCAACAATAAGACAGCAGACAATCCAGTAAAAACAAAGAAATCAAGCCAATCAACAAATGTGATTAGATACTTTACCAAAGGAGATACAGTTAGGAAATAAACACATAAAAAAGAATGTGGATGTTAGTCAATTAAAAGCACAATGAGATAGTACAACACACCCATTAGAATCACTGAACTGATAAGAACTAACTGCTATCAAGGATATGGAGCAACCAGCACCCCCAGATTTTCCTGGTTGGTATAACCACTCAGAAAAATAGTTTGGTAATTTCTTAAAATATTAATCATGAGCAAAAAAAAAAATTAATCACGTGACCCAAACACTGTACTCCTAGACATTCACCCAAGAGGAAGGGGAACACATGAACGTCTAAAAAAAACTTGTAAAGAATGTCACTGGAGCCTTATTTGCCATTACCCCAACCTGGAAATAACCTCAATGTCCATCAACAGGTGAAATGCTGTGCTATATTTATGCAATGGAATCCAGCAATAAAAATGAGTAAAGTATTTGGATGAATTTCAAAATCATTATGCTGAGTGAAAAAAAACAAAAACAAAAACAACAACAACAACAACAAAAATGCCAAGCAAAACAAGAGTACATACCATATGATTCCATTTATATAAAATTTTAGAAAACCAGAGGCAAAAAGCGGATCTGTGATGGTTGGGGTGGGCAGAGAGGAAGAACTTGTAAAGGAGCACAAGGAACCTTTTTGAGGTAATGGATGCATTTATTGTCTTGATTGTGGAAGAGAGTCTCCTGAGTGTGTATAGACATCAAGCCTTACCAACAAATATATTTAAATATGTTTGGTTTATTGTATGTCGGTAAAACTTCCATAACACTAATTTTTTTTGAAGGTTTGTTCATCTCATTGCATGAAAAAACAAAGACCGGTCTTTAGTTAACAACTAAAGCTGCAGTGTTTTGGGGGTGAAGTGTACTGATGTCTGCAACTGACTTTGGAAAGCAGCCATAAAGAGAAAATGGACTGATGGGTGGCTAGAGGGATGGCTCCATGGGTAGATGTCTGATAGCACGAGCACTTTTTTATCTTTTCCTGATACAGGTCGTCATAGTGATTTATTTCTGCAACAAGTGTACCACAGAGACCTCTGTCAGATGCTGCCCTGATGCTCCAGCCTCGTGAACCTGTATAAAAAATCGCAGGTGAGGTTGTCCATCTTGACCTCCGATTTTCCCTCAAGGTTTGGAACCACCCCCGTCCTCCCTTGTGGTTTCTTTTCATCAGTAATGGATCTCCAGCAATGCTAGAGAGGTTTCCCTCTCATTCATGGGCAAGGAAACGTTTATATCTGCTTCACTGGTCACTGAAGGAGTCCCTTGGAAAGCCACCACTTCATTGGGCTGGAGTGGAAACGTGCTCATCGCTGCTGTTCATCTTCCGCCAGCATCTCACGCACATGGCATTGTTCGGATGCTGTGTTCCTTTGCTGGGGTCATCATAACAAAGTACCAGAGACTGGGGGAGCGTAAAAACAGAAGCGTGTTTCCTCCCAGTTCCTGGAGGCTGGAAGTCCAAGATCGGGTGTCTGCAGAGCTGGTTTCTCCCGAGGCCTCTCTCCTTGGCTTCCAGATGGTTCCTCTCTCTTGCCTTCTCACATGATTCTCCCTCTGTCTGCGACAGCCCCTGGTATCTCTCTCTTTGGGTTCTAGTCTTCTCCTACAATGTCACCAGTCAGATTGAGTTAGCACTCACCTAATGGCCTCGATTCAACTTAATGTCCCTTTTAAAGGACTCGTGTCCAAAGATGGTCACATTCTGGGGCTCTGGGGGAGAGGGCTTCAGTGTATCAATTTTTGGGGCACACAATCAATGCATAACAGATGATGAAGACAGGGGGTTGCATACCATACTGGCATTGGCTCTGTGACCCTATGGCCTCATAAGCAGCAGATCTGACACCCGTCTGGTCTTTTTCCAGAGGAGCGGATTCTTCCCAACTCGCCCATCTCTCTGCAGCTCTAGGCTGCCATCATGTGTCAACTGGAATGTCCCAGTGGCCTTCATCTCAACACCTTGAACCCTCTGATTTGTCCTCCATACAACAGGTAGATCCAGCTTTAAAACCTGTGGGTGCGGTCATATCCACAATGGCCATGGCCCACTCTCTGGCAGCCAGGATCAAGTCCAACCTCCAATTCGACTTTACAATGTCCCTGCTCATGCTTCCAGCCTCATCCTGTAGCACAGCCCCCTTACTCTCTGGGCTCCAGCCACACCGGATGCCTGTCTGTCTGTCCCAGGCTGTCCCGCAGGACTTTCATGCACGTGTGTCTCTTGCCTGGCCCCCTCTACTCCTATCCTCTACTGTTTCCAGCCAGCATGAGGCTCACTTCCCATGAGGTGATATTCCCCAACCACCTCCATCCCACAGCAGACCAGGTGAGGACCTCCAGGTATATTCTTTCATTATATATCGTGCTTTCTCTTACGTCGCATTTTGAGGCTGCTCTTCCTTCTGTAGCTATGTGTTCAGAGCCCACCCCCTCTCCTGTACTACACATGTGCCATAAAAAGCAGGGGAAATGTTCAGCGTGTTTATTGTCACAGCCCCAACGCCAGCCAATGCCTCACACCTACTAGGTTCTCAATAAATGTTTGTTGAATGAATGAATGAAGGCACAGCAGCCTTTAAATCAACTGACCCTTAGCTGCTTGCCAGTTTACAGATTAGTCATTCTGCTCACCCTTTGATCATTTTATTCCCGACTGGAAGTTTCATCAGTCGGATGACAGGCAATGAGGATAGAGACCAATGAGTCATTTTCTGAGCAGCTGGAGTTAAGGTCGCGAAGGAGGGCGCGGGAGGGAGGGAGTGGGCAGAGAACAAGGTTAACCATTGAGCCGCTGTGCATTGATTACTTTTGATGGATATTCCTCATAGCGGCACTGCCCCATTCATTAGCATGGGTAGGTGAAGGTTGGATGTAATTTTAAACAACACTTTGAGGCATTTCTATTCTGGTCCTGAAACAGCTTAAATATTTTATGAGTTTTTAAGATTGGGAGAAATTAAAGCAAGTATGTAATCTTGCTCTGTGTGTGTATAAATATATACACATATGAAATTTAAATATACTCACACAAAATCTTATTGTAGAGAATCTCATAAATCTAAAAAAGATAGGGAGTCTAAAAAAAACCTACCCATATGTAAACATAATATGAAAATATATTCAGTGTTAATTTCAGAATTTATTGCAATCTGCAGTACATCGTTAACAATTGCACATACACTCTCCCAAGAGCGAGAGTGAATTTTTTAAAAATGAAATATTTTGCATAAAATATTTTGATATTTAAAAAAACCAATATAACTTTTAAAAACCATAAAAGAAATGTCTAGCAGGAGTTGTAAGGGAACAGTTTTTGGGGAAAAAAGTCATTTTGCTATAGGTTTTATCTTCTGAAAGTGGGACCAATGTACTAGATAATTATGTACTTTGGGATCATTAAGGGGCTTTTAGCAAATAATTTATCTAGTGTTCAAATGGGAATGTAAATAAATGAGTAATTTTTCCTTGTTAATTATAATTCTTGTGAATTACAATGTCTAGGCACCTCTCCAGGACCACAAATCCACCCATGAGTCAGAAAATGCCACCAACAATGTTGATTTTGCATTTGATAAAAGTTTTTTTTTTCCTATGAGTAATCATTATCTTCAGTTTTAGACTATTTCAGAAATAAAAACTGACAATAAAGGTAACTTCTGTTTAATTCCATTTCTGGTATGCATTTTATGGGTTATAATACGTTCCTATATCTCGATGAAGCAATTTATGGCAGAGGTGTTACTTTTATTAAGTATGTATTATGCATATTTTATTACAACTTGCCACAATCGAACATCTTTTGAAAGATTAACTCACAAGTCCCTATTTCTGCCAAAGTGAAAAACAAAGAGAATACGTTTCAATGTGATTTAGGCGAAGAAATTCTATAAACTATAAATTTTAGAACAATTGTGATTTAGATCTTACTTAAAATTTCAAAGTATTTTGCCACTGATTTGGTTTGATTACCATATTATCCGGTTATGTGCATTAGCAAATGTCTCTGTGATGTGGCTTCTGTAAATGATCCTGTGACTTATGCACCCCTCTTCTTTTAAAAACCAAATGCAATTCACAAAAGAGGCTTATGGATTTGCAATTAAAATAGGAGTGTTGCCTGAAACTAGAGAGGGTGAGGTGGGGTTTGACCTTCCATTTGTATATAGTAGCAGGTCCTAATAGTGTATGTTAACGTGTGCATTTTGTTTCAAATTCAAAGGAAAACCATTTGCAAGTGCAAACAGGGTAAGTGGTAAGCCTCAGGTTTTTGAGGATCTGAGGGGTTTGTAAATGTTAATTTTGAAAAAGGTACTCAGAGAATTCTTAGCGCGGAGGAGGAAGGCAGCTGAGACGTCTCTTTCAACCCCCTTAATGACAGTTGAGATGTCAGAAACCCCAAGGATTGACATTGTAGGTTCAGCAACTGCTTTTGAAGTGCCTACTGTGTGCCTAGCTCCTAATCTCTATCATCTCACTGGATCCCCAGCAAGAGCTCGGCAAAATGGGTGACCTCTCCATTTTAACCAAAGGCAAGGGTGGCTCACTCAAGGTCATGTAGCCAGTAAGTGGAGGAGTGGAGGTACAGATGGATCCAGGCCGCGTGAATCCCAGGGGGATCACTTCCTCATCCCTCTGTCTACACCAGCAGTTCGCTGGTGGAATTGAAGTCTGCAGCCAGTACTGTTTCCCAGCGCACCCTGGTGAATGACAGGAGAGGCTCTCCTGACTGCATAAATCTATGCATTAACTGCAGCTTCTCCATCCTCACATAAACACCCCGGTGGCTGCACAGGGTCTGCTGAGTACCCCTGGCTGGGCTGCTCTTTGCTGCACCTGCCCTCAGGTATCCTTCTCAGTCACCTGCTGGCCTGCCAAGTGTCACTTGGTTTATTCCCAGGCCTCTCTGTCTCACACATTCCTGTTATTATAATGAGTTCATTTAATAAAATCCTGCATATTTCATGTAAGCCTATGAAATAGTGTGAAAACAGTTGTTTCTATGAACCTTAAGATAAAAGCTTTCAAAAGATGCTCTAAAGGGAAGTCCCTACAGAAACTGCTGTTGAATTAGGTGTGGATCAGATAACTAGGCTAAAGCCTTGGCAGGGAAATGACAAGCATTCAGAAGGATTCCGCTGGCTGGTTACTTACCTAAACTGGAAATCAGAGACCTAAGCACTGTGGATGTGGTTTATGGAAACTAGACCCTGGGGGCACTCCATACTCAAAGAGAAGGCACGAGTCCTGAAGCAAAAATTTGGTTAATTAAAGTATATTACATGTTTTAAATTAAAATGAATATTTTTTAAGACTTATTTTTTTGGGGGTGGGGAGAGAACAGAGGGAAAGGGAAAATCTTAAGCAGACTCCACACTCAATGTGGAGCCTGATGCAGGGCTCAATCCCATGATCCTGAGATCGTGACCTGAGCTGAAATCAAGAGTTGGATGCTTAACCGACTGAGCCACCCATGCACCCTTAAAATGGAGATATGAAAGTATATATGATTTTCTACTTTAATTGACTTTTCTAATTAACTGACTAGCTAACGGTCCCAACATAATCTGGTCATAGAGCTTTATTCAAATGATAAGTTTCTCCTGAGGACTTCCCCTTGCAGTGCACCGTGCAGGTGGGAGTCCAGGCTGACAAAGGGTGATGCTAATGTAAGTAACACTCATTGACCAGTTACTTTTGTCCCCATTGCTCAGTTTACCTCAATTTTACAGATGGATCAGCCACGACATAAACAGGGTCCTCCAGGAATGAAGGTTGGCCCTGATGACTACGCTGGAGAAGTATGGGAGACATTCGGAGTCAGAAGACATGGGTTCTCACTCCACTTCCAACACTGATATGCCTCAAAGAAGTCAGCGTGGCTCTTAGAAGCTATGTCACTGCTTTGGTAAGATAAGAATAATAATACATCCCTGGCAGGGTTTTTATTAGGATCACATGAGGGTCCCCAGGTGACTAGTAAATGCTATTTTTTCCTTCTCCTTTAAGTGAGAGAGGTAATTCACACATGTAGAAAGATATACAGTCTGTAAGATAGAAACAAATAAGGTGCTAGTATGGGAAAGGAGGGAGGGATTCCTTTGGACTGATTGAACTAGGGAAGGTTTCCAAATAGAAGTCATGTGAGCCGGGCTTGGCACCTAGTTTGGCTTACAGACTTACGAGCATGAAGAGCCAAGGAATAGAGATGAGAAATCACAGGCTGCACAGTGGTGGGAAAGCATGGGGGAATAGAACCAAGTGGAGGTGGAAAGGACATGTTTGGACAGTTAAAAAAGGCCTCGCGGGCTACACCAGAATGGTTGTACTTGACCCAGAAGGCATTCAGGTGATTGATGTAAAGTTATAAATGCCAAGTAATAAGGGTGAGAGGTGGGCTGTATGTTAAGGCATTGCATCAGTCCATCCATTCACCTACCCACCTACCCACTCTTCCTTCCTTCCTTCCTTCTTTCCTTCCTTCCTTCCTTCCTTCCTTCCTTCCTTCCTTCCTTCCTTCCATCCATCCACCCACCTACCCACTCTCCCTTCCTTCTTTCCATTCACCTACCCATCCACTCATCTATCTATCTGCCCATCCATACACCTACCCACCTACCCACTTTTCCTTCCTTCCTTCCATCCACCTACCTATATACTGTTCCATCCATCCATCCATCCATCCATCCATCCATCCATCCACCTACCCACCTATCCACTCTCCCTTCCTTCCTTCCATCCACCCACCCATTTATACATCCACTCATCCATCCATCTACTCATTCACTCATCCATTTTTTCTTCACAAAGAAAACAGGAAACCATAATAATTTTGAAGACAGAGCCTTCTCCCTCCCTTTGCGGTGGCAACACTGCTGTAGTCACTACTATTGCTACTAATACAGCATTTAGTAATGAGTCCTTCTATTATTGGAGTCTTCTGCTGTTGGCCACTCAATTTTAAACACTGTTTTATCTGAGCCTCACAATAGTCACTCTAGGGAGTCAGGACAGGGTCATTGACCTGCACTTATAGATAAGGACACACAGTTAGCCACACCCATCACCACCTGGGTGGCATAATAAGAACTTGAAATGAGGTCTTCAGAGTCAACATCTATTCTGCTTTAGCTTATGCCTTACTTACCACCCAAGAGTACAGACCTTTCAGGATCAGGAAGAGGGGCTCCTGCCAAGTCTGAGGCCATCTGAGGTGGCCACTGAAGGACCATCCTCAGTTACGAGCCTCTACTCATGAATGAGAAGATGGCTGCTTCTCATGCAAATGTACACGGCGTCTGAATGCAGTGTGCACAGAAATGTCCCCATTCATAGAGTAGGAGACAGCTGGAAGTAATCTCAAATGCATTATGCATTGTGATTGCATTGGCAGAGGGGTAAGAAATGTTAAAGTTTTGTTACAATAATAATAACCATTGTGACAATACGATTTGTTTTACTGACGCCCATTTTTGGCAACTCTATCGTTATAAACACAGCATGTGACTGTACTTTAATGAGACCATATAAACTGAAGCACGTTTACGAGGACATATTTATCAAGCTGCCCTAGGTCTCCAGTTTCTGGGGGCACTGCTTTCTCTACAGCTGCAGTCATTTGACCTCTAGCTGTAGGCCTAGGGCAGCCCTGGTCTGGAAGGCCTAGCCCACCTGATTGGAGGACTCTGGGCCAAGGAGGGGTTGTGCATCCTGGCAATTCCTTAGAATCACTAAATGTACTTTAAAAAAAGAGCCCACTACTGGATACTACTACTTCAGGTGAGTTAAATCTGATTTTCTAGGGATTGGGGCCAGGCACAGAACATTGGTGAAAGTTCCCCAGCTAATGCTGAAGTGCAGTCAAGTCTGAGAACTGCTCTAACTATGTGCTTCCCAATCTGTAGTCTGGGTACAAATCTATCTTAAGGGGCTATCTTAAAAACACAGATTCTGAATCAGTAGGTCTGGGGCAGAAGGCAGGGTGGGAAAATTTATATTACTTATTAGGTCCCAGGGATGCTCAGGAGACTGGTTCTTGGACTACATTGGATAGCAAGGCTCTGGCCAGGCGTTATGGACCTCCATCTGACGAAAGTTCCTTCAAATCCAGTCCTGACTTAACATGGGTTACAATGCTCTGGTTTAGATATTTCACCTCTCAGGACATTACAGCTGGAACCTCCATTGACAACACTGGAAACACCATGGAGAATGTCCCATAGAAGACTGGGGGGGTGGGCACATGTTCTGACTTTCAAAAAGAAAAGATCAGACAAGTAGACTTGACTTCAGTGTCTGGCAAAAGTCAGGAATTCTTTCTTTCTTTCTTTCTTTCTTTCTTTCTTTCTTTCTTTCTTTCTTTCTTTCTTTCTTTCTTAGTAATCTCCACACCCAACATGGGGCTTGAACTTACATTCCCAAGATCAAGAGTCACATGCTCAACTGACCTTGCCAGCCAGGCACCCCCAGGAAGGAATTATGGAACAGATGGTTGGTGACATGTGGTAAGGAAAGAGTTGGGTTACCAAGAATCTAAGAATCTGTTCAGGGATACCTGGAAGAAGTTAGGGGCTGTCCCAATGGTGTTCCTGGCTGGGCAAGGCGTTGGAAGACTGTTGTCATTCTATCTGTCTCAAAGAAATATCGCTGGAAGAGCTGAATTTGCCGTGATTCGCTGCACAGAGAGACACAAGGGTTGGATGTCAATTACTAACTTTCATCTGACTGCTTCCATGTGTCATCTCATTGAATCGTCATGACACCTGTCCCTTAGGTAGCAGGAAGTTGGTTTCAAGAAGGGGGACACAGGCTGAGGGACACACATACAGACATCCTCCCAACTGCACACCTGGAGAAGCAGGAATTCAGACTCCAACCTGTCTGAATCCAGTGTCCACTTGCTTTCCCACTCTGCTCCGTTGCCAGTACTTTGAACCTGAGAAAGAGCTGCTGCCCTTGAGGAGAGACCCTCCTGCTCTTGAATGTGGCTCAGCAGGGCCTGGAAACCTTGCAGCGAGGGGCGCCGTGGAAGTGATGGCGACGGTGGGGACGGCAAGACCTTTCTGGTAGAATCTGGGTTCTGGGCACACAGGAGGCTCTCCCCACTTTAAGAGCTCCTGCCATTTTTGTAAATAAGTTTGATAAACATGAATGGCACGATTCCTTCCAAGTCCAGGAGTCTATTACCCTTTGCCATTTTGGAGAGAGTGCAGCACTGCTGTCGCTCTGGTGCCCACATCACCGGGCACCTGTGCTGACTCCACCTGGCACACCTGGTCCTGTCCATCCTCTTTCAATCATGGGCATCATCCAGGGGCCGAAGAAAGCCTCCCAACCTTTGTAAAGTCACTCAGGTCTGCACCACCCTAACTGATTTCTCTGATCACCGAACCTCTGCAGTTTACCCCCATCCTGCACGAGCCTGCAGTCAGTTCCGCTCTCCGCAGAGCGTGCTTCTGCTGCCGTTCCTCCCGCGCTCACCTCCTCCCTAGGAATGGGTCCTGTGCAGGTGGCTCAGGCTCCAGGGGCATGCAATGTCCCTGGGTGGACATCCCCTCCAGGGAGCAGGCCGGGGGAAGGGCTAAAGCCCCTGCGTAATATCTCTCTAAAGGTCCATGTCTCAACACAATGCCTTTAGTGGATGCCACTGGCTGGAAGTTCTCACATAGAAAGGAGAAAATCGAGAACTCTGAAACTTCTATGCCCTGTTTGCTCTTGGATCTGATGATCTTGAGCACATCTCCTGTGCTCTTGTAATCCCCAGGAAGCTGTGGACTGAAGCCCTGGGGGGGGGTGCGGCTTGTGCCCCGGGTGGGTGGCTGGGAGCTCCTCAGGCACCGGCGCCAGGTGCCACCACATTCTGCAAAGTGATGCTTGCTCCTCCGAGCCCGCTGTCTGCGCCTCCCGTCTGAAACCACTCCCAGCACACCTGCCAGCAGGTGCCCTCGCACTTTTGTAACTGATCCATTTATCAGGAAGGAGATGACCAGCGGACACCGGCAGCTCTGCTGTTGTGTTTAAGAGCGCGGCACTCCAGCCCCCATCCGGGCCCAGCTTCCAGGTGAGTGAACAGCAGGACAAAGCTAGCATCGCGGTCCCCTGTCCTTTGAGTTCACGGGTAAATCCATGCCTTGGGTGCTTTTGTTTTCTCCACAACTGCTACAAATCCACTTACATCGGTTGACTGTCAGATGCAATTTTGGTGGCTTTAAAAAGCATTTTACAGCAAGTGTGGCCATCACCAGTGTCAACAAGAGGGCTCATCACACAGTTGATATAAAAGTGCTTTCTAATTTAAAACACTATACCAGGGCTTCTCTGCACACATCATGAAATACGGGTATAGTAAAGCGAAACTGACAAAATATATCATGTTGTGCTAAATCACATTTCATCTGCTAAGTGATTCTAGCATTGCCAAGCAGCAGTGGACACCAAAGGTTGAAGTAAAAAGCATGGGGAAAGATTGACAGTCATGGGGGAAGACTGAACATCGAGAATGCTCCCTTCCCTCTTCTACGAAGTGAGGAAAGAACATTGCTATTTGACCTTCTTGGGTGGACATAAATTGACATAAGTGCTTTGTAGGGTCCAGACCTGCCTACTCTGTTGCTCACCAAGGCTGCCACAAGGGCTGGTGAGTAAGATGCGGTTTTGGCCTCGTATGCCAGCTAGGGTGGCGTGACTTGCCGTTGGTGATTGCAGTATTGATGACCCCCTAAGCAAGTGGGCTGTGGCAGTCAGAAGGCTTAGCTCTGCTGGAGTGACAAGTACCTACCCCCCCCCCCGCCCAGATCTCAGCGTCTGAACAAAGGCTTATTTCTCACTGGCTGTTAGGATTGCCAGACTTAGCCAATCAACATATATAGGATGCCCAGGTAAATTGGAATTTCAGAAAAAATTATAATATTTTGAGTGTTTTTATGCCCCCAGGAGATATTTGAAATGATGTGTTTACATGACATTTAAATTTAACCAGGCATCTTGTATTTTATGGAACAGGTTGATTCCGACCGCATATCCATCATGGTCTGCCTGGGGCTCTGCTCACTTGAGTTCTGGGGAAGAGGAAGAAGAGTGTTCTGGATGGTCTTGCACCTCCACTCAATGCTCTGGCCAGGAAGCGATGCATATTATTTTGCTTACAACTCACTGGAGAGAACTAGTCACATAAGTTTGCCCAAGGACAAGGGGTCTTGGGATGTGTCAGGAAGTATAGGCGTACACTCATGGCAAGGCGAGGTCTGCCTGTCTAGAAGGGGAGAGCTTTCGGGGAGCATAAATGGTGTCAGCCCGTTCAGGCTGCTATATCACCATAGACTGGGCAGCTTATAAACAACAGAAATTTATTTCTCACAGTTCTAGAGGCTGGACGTGCCAGCACGGCTCCTTCCTGGTTCCCTACTGCCAACTTCTCATTGTATCATTACGTGGAGGACAGCAGAGGGGAGAAGCAGGCTCTCTGATGACTCCCACCACGGGACCTCCACCCTAGGACCTCGTCTGATCTTATCGCGTCCCAAAGGCCACCTCCTAGCACCATCACAGTGGGGGTAAGGTTTCAACATATGAATTATAAGGGGACACACACATTCAGTCCATAACAAATGGTATCTCCTTTTGGACTTCTTCCCTTGTGGTCAGCAGAAACGTGTCTCCCGAGATGTCGCTGCCCTTATTCCCCAAACCTCAGAACAGTTTCCCTCACATGACAACAGGGACTTTATAGAGGATATCAAAGAAATGTGGATATGGTCCTGGATTATCTGGTGGGCCCTGTGTCATCATAAGGGTCCTTAGAAGAGAGAGGCAGGAGAGTGAGAGTCAGAGAAGGAGGGATGACACTACAAACAGACACCTGTAGTGCTACAGCCCAACAATGCAGTGGCCTCTAGCAGCTGGGGAAGGCAGGGAACAGACTTCCCTGAGAGCCCCCAGGAGGACTGCAACTCTACCAATAGTTTGGTATAAGCCCTGCAAGACTCATTACGGACATCTGACCTCCAGACTGTAAGATAATAAACTTGTGTGTTGTTCAAAGCCGCTAAGCGTGTGGTAATTTGTTACAGCAGCCACAGGGAACTCATACACCCGTGAAGAGAAATAGGGGACCAGCTCCTGGGTGGCGGATTTCTTGTAGGGCAGACTCCACAACAATGAAACCAGGCACAGAGCCAGGAAGCAAGAAGCCAGGCAGGGTCACTATGAATTGGTGCCAGAATGTGGTTCTTCCTCCGACAGAGTGAGGAATGGGCCCAGTATGGAACTCCGTGGGTGGTGGGGTCAGAGGGCTGACCTCTGCCTGCTGGGCTCACTTTATACTTTTTGTAGGATCTACATTTTCTAGCTGCTATCCTTTAGTGATTAGCAAAACGCATGGAAACTTCCAACTTGTCTTAATTCTGATAGAAGCTTCTGGAAGCTTTGTATTCACGATGATGGTGGGTAAGAGATCCAGTGAAGGGGAAATAAAAAAAGTGGCTCAGAAAGAATGCCTGGGGCCTCTTGACCCACCACCATTCTCTTAGATTTTGAAATTTGCACTAATAAAAAGTGATATCTCATGTTTCCAGTCCTCTTTCAAGGGAAAAACCCAGTCCTATAGCGTGGAGGTAACATTTGACATTCTGAGTCATCACAGGTGATCACGACATGAGCCACCTTGTCCCGTACCCCCCTTTCCCCCATCCAGCATGACAAAAAAGTGAATAGGAACATCTCAGGGAGTTATGGTGCTCGGGACAAATATTTGGCATGGTAAAAATATTTTGTTAGTGAATGCATGAAAAGCCTTTGAATTATTTTCACAAACTTTTATATTCTGGTTGAGCTTTTATGTATCTAAATTTGTCCGTAAATGGGAGATGGAAGAAAGTTGGTATATTTTATTTTCCATCATTGTTCAGGATAAGCCACCCTGACTCCATTATGTCATAGACTCAATTGCCAATTCATGATGTTCTGGAAAGGTCCAGTTTTGTCCTTAGGGATTCTGATGGGGACAAATTTTAGAATTTTAGTGCTATGCCTTGATCTCTGGTGCCATATATCAAAAATTCTTGGTTTGGGATTAGTTCTGGCTTTTGTTTTATTTTTCTTTTCCAACCCAGAACACCATTGAACTGCTCTCTGGCACTCAGAGCTGATACGCAGCCAGGACAGGGACAGGGAATGAGGCAGAGGAGTGGACATCATTGCACATCTCAGAGGCTTCATCTGAAGAATGCTCTGGGGAATGTTCTCCAAGAGCCACTGCTGAGCCGGCGGTGGTGAGCCCACAGAAGAAGGGCAGAAGGGGCCAGTGAAGGGAAAGACGAGCCTTTGTGCTGGACGAGGCTTCCCAGGGGCAAACTCATGGATGTCTCTGCATAAGCATCAGTGGGATTTCTCTCCAGAAGGAAAGGAAGCATGTGAAGACTTGGTAGAGGACCGTGTTCCAGCACCACTGATCCACAGTGGAAACATGCTCTCCCCTCTGCCCAGCAACAAACATTTGCCCAAGGTGTGATCACCTGCACTCTTCCCCGTCTTGCCTCAGTTTCTGTGAATGGTGTCGATGCAGACATCAGTGCCCTGACCCAGCTTCCTAACCCAGAGGAGGGTGCCCAAAGTCAATGGCAGTTCATCCATTTGTTCCAGGGCTACCGAGAACCTGCTAGCAACAAGGAGTCGAGAATCTCATGCCCAGCACGGAGGCTCCCCACTAACTCACAATGCCACCTTATCTATCATGGTTTCCGCCTCTGAGCTCTGTTCACTTGTTTCCCCCAATAATTCCTTACCTTCACCTTTCAGGAACTTGACCTTCTGGCCAGCTTAGACCATGTAGCAGCAACAAGAGTCAGAATGACAATGATGTCAGTGGCAGCTACGTTTACTGAAGCCCAGGCTTGTGCCAAGCATGGTTCTAAGCACTTTTAATTCTCTCACCAACCTGATTGGTTCTAAGCACTTTTAATTCTCTCACCAACATGATTTCATGAATCAAGAAGCCATGGCATAGCAGGGTAGGTCATGTACAGTAGACCTGGGCCTTTCTTTCCATAGTGTGTATGAGGTAGCTCTTCCTCAAACCCCTTTCTCAAAAGAATAGGCAATCCTACATTTCCACTGCGACTCCGGTTGCATGAAGGTCATGTCCTGTGGAAAGCTCTCCTGGCTGCCCCTGGGTAAGTGTGGGCTTCCCTCCCCGGCACTTCACGCAGCTCTGTCTCCCCAACCCCGTGATCCTTACTGCTGCCACCTTTGCTTGGAGTGATGCTAGTAAGCATTCCTGATTGAGTAAGGACTTGGCCTTTGGTACACCCAAGCATGTGGTCACGTCACCACCACTGTGGGTGCCTGCTGTGGTGGGTTTGTTTTATGTCACAGTGAAGATAAGACAGTGCACGGAGCACGAGTGCAAGGATGGGGAAGCCTTGCCTGGGATTTGCAGACATCACAGCGTAGGGGCTCAAGTGGGTGGAGGGGCTGGGATGGCCCAGCTGATATGTGAATCTGGACATTCACTGATGCATTGAGAGTGCTCAAAAAATAGTCTTTTCTGTATTTGCAAAGGAAGAAAATAAGTGAGAAATTCTATTCTATGGAGCAGGCTGGACAGATTCCTCCTTTGCTCCTCAAAATGAATAAACTGTTTTGTTTTTTTTAAACGTATATTCTTATTCATTTGAGGAATGAGTCCAGGAGGGGTAAAAGTAACTTAGCTCCTCTGAGTTGCAAATGGGCAGGCAAGACCAATGTCCAGCTAACATTAAGTTGTTAGGGCAGCCTCTTCCGGAAACTGTTGATGGACTTAATAGGTGTTGAGCAAAAAGGGGACCAGTGTTCAGGAAAGCATGAGGAATGCTGCCTAGAAGAGTATTCCATGGGCTTCCTCATTGCAGGACTTCTCAGAGCCTTAAACATGCCTCCTCAGGATTGAAGAGGGGGTGTCAGATGTAGCATCATCTAAACCCATTTGATCAACACAGTTCTTTTTTCAAGGAGCATCTCAAAGCACTGGGGTTCCCAGTATTTGGGAAATGCCCTTCTACTGGTATCCTTCTACCTGAACAACACATACTTTTCATAGGCTGCAAAGAGTCCTGTGTCCACAGAAATTTATTATGTGGGTGTTTTACTGGAATAAGGGTAGAGGTGGAGAAATATTTAGCAAATGCAAAATCTAGGCATTTTGCTGAGCACTTTTGATGCTAAAGTAAGATAATTGAAATCACACTAAAGTTCAAAAGCCTCATTTGTGTACATGAGTCTAGTGCCAATTTATCTATTACTACACTTGAATAATACAGAATTTTATTCAGTACTAATAGTGTGGGTATAATTATATGTTTTTCACACATGTGGAATTAATGGCACTAAATATAAAATAAGTAATCTGGAAAATTAGTCTTTAGGAGTTTCATCTCATATTCAACACAAAAACATTAATGCATTTGAACATTTTTCTCCCATGGAAACACTGAAATGAAGACAAATGTCCCCACCAGAACTTTTTATACACAAAATTGCTTGAAGGTGCTAGATCATAATTACATCAAATAAAAGCTTCAGCATTTTAGCCCAGTAAGTACAGCCAAGTAATAAAACAGTAATTTTTTTTTTCATTTCATTGAGTACACTCACCAAGCATTAAGTGAGCACTTACTACGTGTAAAGCATTGTCCGGAATGACTGGAGAAGGTGTACGGGCCATCTAGAGACAGACCCTATCTTCTGGAAGCTTCTAATCTCACGGTTGGGGAGGGGGCATCTCAGGTGGACAATTTCTGTTGCAAATACTATCAGTTCTTTTGACTTATTTAACTGAGAAGCTCAAGCATCAGGCATGAGACATGGTTGAATTCAAGCACCGAATGTTGCAGGCAGGGCCTGGATTTTTGCTCAGTCACTGGGCTCTGTGGCTTTGCTGCTGGTTCTTCTTTTGCCCTAGTGGTGGCAAAATGCTGATAGTAGGTCTTATATCCCTCTTCCTTTTTTTATATATATAAAATTTTATTTATTTATTCATGAGAGACACAGAGAGACAGAGACAGAGACACAAGCAAAGGGAGAAGCAGGCCCCATGCAGGGAAGCCTGGAGTGGGCCTCGATCCTGGGACCCCGGGGTCATGGCTTGAGCTGAAGGCAGATGCTCAACCTCTGAGCCACCCAGGTACCCCCACTTCCAGTTTCAAGTAGAGACTGCAAGCTTGTCTTCTGGAGGTTTCCTCAATAATTCCCAGACTCCCTCTGATTGGACCAACCCAGGTCACATGCCCATGCCTGAACCAATCACCAAGCCCAGGGGACTGAATGCTGAAAGGTTTAGGACTTAAATAGCATTGGTGTCCCTGTGGAGTGTGGCTACTGAAGGGCTAAATGCTGGTGGCCTGACACAGTGGGCTTGGACCCTCCTGCAGAAGGGAGACAGTGTCGGAAGAATCACAGAGGCATGACATGACATTGAGCGATTCGGTGTGGCTGGAGGTCAGAAAGCCCAGGGAGATGGAGGAGAAGCAGGGTGGAAAAGACAGTTGAGGGTTTGATCAGAGAAGGCCTTAAATGCCTCAAAAGGAGACTCTTTTGCAAGCATCTGTAAGGTCACGAGAAAGAAACATGAAAGTGCTGAGTGTAGCTTCCCAAACTGCCTTCAATCCCACTGCACTCGTTAGCACTGGGTTTTCGTGATTAAGCATGTTGCTTTGAATCCAACTTTTAAGAAAATCCCCTAAACTTCTTCCTATTAAAGAATAATGTTAATTGGCGAGTGTATATAAAAGAGGGCTGTATGGCCCATTGAGTTTATAAAGATTGAAATGCTAAGTAGGCCTGAGCAGAAGCCTCGGTGGGGAAGAGAGGGTTAGCACTCATCAGCTTTATATCCTCTTTCCTATTTACAGCCTACCCCTTACAGTGCTCGGAACAAGATAAACAGAGCTGTCCTTATAGCTTCCTAAAGAAAGAGAAAAGAAATAGCCCCACAACCCATTTCATTGCTGAGGAATCTGTTTTGTTTGGCAAACTTTATTTCCTTCTTGAAATGTGGGACCAGGAAAAAAGCATCTCTTTCTCTCTGGGCTTCCCCGTTGAACCCCTGATGACAGAAGTTTCAGATCCCAGCTCCCACTGCACCATTCATTCGTTCATTCATTCATTCATTCATTCATCAAACATTCATGAATGTCTGGCACCCTTGCTGGCACTTGGGACATGTTAATGAGCAAACACGCCAAGCCCTTGCTCTTCTGGGGCTGGTAGTTCAGTCAGGGCACCTGATAATCACAGATAAACAAATACATGTGTTATGTAATGCTGGACGGTGTCGTGTATGAAGGGAAAGAGTAGCGCAAGTGGTGGAGTGTAGGAGGAGCTGCTACTTCAGATGAGCTTAGTGGGGAAGACTGAACAGAGTCCCAAATGAAGTGAGAGGATGTGTTAAGGTTCTCCAGAGAAACAGGACCAATAAGGATGTGTGTGCAAAATCTCTTATAAGGAATTGGCTCACATATTTTTTAAGATTTTATTTATTTATTCATAAGACACAGAGAGAGGCAGAGACACAGGCAGAAGGGGAAGCAAGCTCCCTGCAGGGAGCCCGATGTGGGACTCGATCTCAGGACCCCAGGATCATGCCCTGAGCTGAAGGTGGAAGCTCAACCACTGAGCCACCCGGGCATCCTAGCTCATATAATTATTATGGATGCTGACAGGTCCCAACATCTGCATTTGGGGAGCAGGAGATCCAGGAGAACCAATGGCATTGTCCTCATCACTGTCAGAAGGCCTGAGAACCAGGCGTAAGTTCGAGTCCAGAAACAGACAGGCTCAAGACCCAGTGAGAGTTGATGTTTCAGTTTCAAGTCTGAAGATGGGAAGAAATCCAGTGTTAAGCTCCACAGCCGTCGGGTACGGAGAGTCCCTCTTACTCAGCCTTTTGCTCTCTTCAGGCCTTCCACTCACTGGGTGAGGCGCACTCACATTAGGGAAGGCAATCTGCTTTACTCAGTCTACTGATTCAAATGCTAATCTCATCTAGAAACACACTCCAAGGCACACTCAGAAAAATGTTTGAACAAATACCTGGGCACCCTGTGGCCCAGTCAAGTTGACATAAATTGAACCCTCATGGCAAGTGAGTCATGTAGAGAAAGAGCATCGCAGGCAGAGGGAACAGCAAATGCAAAGGCTCTGAGGTACCCTTGTTCGTGTGCTTGAGGACCAGCAAGGAGGCCGGTTGGGGGGGATCATGCTGAAAGATTAGGGTGGTGGGAGATGAGGTCGCAGAGGTAGTGGGAGAGGGGGTCAGAGGGGTCCTTGTGCGCCAAAGGAAGGATTTTAGATTTTAGGGAGATTTGTCTACTGCCTCCTTTATGCTCTGCCTGCCTTATTAAGACCTCCTTCTTGGTACTTCCAATGCATGAAGCCATTTATTTACTAGAATATCTACTTTCCCCACCAGCATGAGCCTCAGTCTGAGGGCTCCTTTATCTTTGTGTCCTCAGCACCTATAGGACACCTACTAAGAGTTTCAAATGCATTTGTTGAGGAAACACAATAAGCCTATCTTTTGACTGGGGGTGGGGGGTATCAAATCTGAATGAAAAAAAAAGTGTGGATTTCCCATTTTTCAAGAGTTTTTCAATTGAATCCAAACTCTAGTCAACTAAATTCAACAAACATTTGTTGCTTACCTTCATTATGCAAGGCATTGTGTTGGGTGCTGGGGATTAAGGAATGAAAAGTAGAAAAGTAAAAATAGACGCACAATAAACAAACTGTGATATGCCAGTCTCCATCCTGAGGCTCACGCTCACTCGAATCTTGCAGCAACTCTCAGAGGCATGTTATATGGAACTGTGATCCCTGATGTATGAAGAGGTGGAAGCTCAGGCAGGTGGAGGAAGGAATGGCTTCAAGTCACTCCAAAATGAGAACCATGGATGGAAATTCAGTTGTCCAGACTCTAAAACCTTACCTGTACTCCCCATGGTCAGAGTAAGACCTTCCCTTGTACTCCCCATGGTCAGGGTAGACCTTCCCTTCTACTCCCCATGGTCAGGGTAAGAACTTCCCTTCTACTCCCCATGGTCAGGGTAGACCTTCCCTTCTATTCCTCATGGTCAGGGTAAGACCCTCCCCTCTATTCCCCGTAGAATAGAGGCTTGTCCTCCCCAAGATCAGGGTAAGACCTTCCTCTCTATTCCCCATGGTCAGGGAACTTACCATGGAGTAGGGTGTGATTCAGACCAATGTTTGCATAACCAACTGTAATACCAGCCAGACTGTCCTAAGTCCCAACCAGGGTCTTCCAAGGGTCCCTGTGGGGGGTGGCACCCACCACATCTGGAAACTGCTTCTTGCACACAGGATGTGGGGGTTAGACTCAGAAGTTTTGGGAGTGTGTGTGCCCAGGAGCAGCGGGCAGGCCCTGGCTGTGCAGGTGCCTAGGCTTCGGTGACTTCCCTCTGCTTCCCTGGCACCCGTCCATCCCACCTTCTGTTTGCCACCCTCTTGTCACCTGAGCCAAACACCTGCATGGCCTCTGCTGGGTTTCAGAGCTGCTTCTCTTGCAGAGCATTCCCTTTCTCTCTGGTATAGCTACAGACATGGACACAAGTCCACATCCTAACGGAGCACCCCAGCCCACCGCCCATCAGGGTCGCTACAGCCGCATCGACCCATTGGTGCTTAGCCCTGGGAATCTCTCTTGGACTTCTGAATGGATGGGTCCTCTGCTGTCATGGTGAGCACGACATGCAGGGGCAAACTCAGACAATCCTCCCCAAGCAGGTACCTCGGGAAACGAGCTTCTTGGACGTGATTTCCTTCTGCATCTCTCACAGACCCCATCTAGTCGAATCATGTGCATTAAACACAGCTTCCAGTGTAAGAATGGATCTGTTTTGCAAGACTGTACTACAAGTGGTAAAATTATTTTTCTAATTATACTGTACCTCCCATGTATAAGGTGTGATTCATATATAATCACCGTTTTAATGTTTCATTCCTTCTACGGGGGAAAAAAAGGTGATGGGAATAAAATATCAATATTCTTCTTAAAATAGACAGTTCGTCTGACATGTAATTTATGCAAAGGACGAGATATCAATTAAAAGAGGATGATACGACATTTTACTCTTTTTTTCCCCCCTCATTTTATGTTGAGAAGGAGTATCAGAAATGTTTGAACCTTTTCTTCCTTTATTAAGTTACAGGAGACTGGCTTAATACCGGCGTATGTCAAAATGAATGTAAGGGCAAGGAGACACAATCTTTAAAATACTTTTATTTGGGACACCTGGGTGGCTCAGTGGTTGAGCGCCTACTTTCGGCCCAGGGTGTGATCCTGGAGTTCCCGGATCGAGTCCCACATCGGACTCCCTGCATGGAGCCTGCTTCTCCCTCTGCCTGTGTTTCTGCCTTTCTCTTTCTCTGTGTCTCTCATGAATAAGTAAATAAAATCTTTAAAATAAAATAAAATACTTTTATTTATTGGACGATATCGTATCTAAAACATTGTATTACCTCACGTTAAGGATTCATACTTGGTGAGTCTTGTCAGTCTGTTTTGGTTTTGAATGACAGTAATTTCTAAAAAAATGACATTTTTTTCAGTTGGTCATTATATAAAGGGCCCTGAAGGCTTAAACTATAGGTACTCAAGAGATACAAAGTAGATTAGAGGGAGTGAGTTTGGGGCTTGGAAATACACAGGATGTTGAAGGTCATTCCATCAAAGCATTCATTGGGCCCACACTTCGCCAACTTGATTTAGCTACAGGGTCTACAAATCACGTTAGTCTTAATTTGCTAGATCAAGTGGTGCAAAATGAGAGTTGTAACATATATATCAGGGGCAGCCAGGAACTTTTTATTTCTGGAATTCGTTTTGTTTAAATGTTAATTTGGGTTATACATTTTTCCCGGTGTCTAAATCAATTTCTGTTACAGTGGGGACCTGATACATGTTTCACAAATCAATGAAGGAGCAGATGAGCAATGAGATCAATGAGTGAAAAACTGAGTGGCTGGGTGGGTAGCTAGATGGCTAGATAAATGAGAAAGTGGGTTGACTCCTAAAGGGATGGATGCACAGCTGGCTCGGTGGGAGATGCGAGGGGAGGCTCTCAAGCCCAAGGAGAGAATGAATAATTTTGCAGGAGGGCTTCTCTGGCTCATGAATGAACAGCCTGAGACATATCTGGGTTTGACCATGTGACTTTTTCTGCCCCAACTTCTGAGCTCCTGGACTGCAGGACTCTTGATTTCTCTGACCCCCTAGAGCCTCATCTGTTCAAAACATCATGTGCCCAGTATCCAAGAAGCTCAATAAGTATCAGTTAATTGTTTAAAATAAATGTCATATGGATTTATGGGGTAGACCATGGTCTGGGGATGCAAGTCCCTGAAGTCTTGTCTCAGCTTGGGATTTTGGGAAGCAACCTTGTGATTCCTCCTGGGCTCCTCTTCATTCAATCAGCACAACCACACTTAGAGTCCAGATAAGCCCATGACAGTGAAACAAAAAAGAGGAGCCATGCTCTCTCCTATCACTGCTGCCCCACGGCACGCAAATTCATCACCTTTGCGCCGACCACTTGGTACCTCCCTCTCTTCCTCAAGATGAAGGGAAGTCCCAGTGATGGCACTTTTGAGAATGGTGGAGGCAGATGGCCAAAGGGTCCACATCCCAACTTCATCGGTTACTGACTCTAGAGCCCTCAACCTTTCTTTCCCGTCTGTACAATGGGGTTAGTAAAACTCTCTACTTTATATATTTGTTTCCAGGATTAAATGACCCAGTGTTTGCCTGCCTCCTGCTGAGTGCCTATAAATGTCAACAGCCATGATGATGATGATGTTGATGATGATGATGATGATGGGACCTAACATTTATTGATCACTTTGGGACTCACCTGAGAATGGACTAGGAGGAGATAAAACATCATTGTGGGTCAGAACAGAATAAGGCCCTAGTTTTGATTAGCATCCAGGTTTATCTGCTCTCCGAGAAGCACTCAGAATAGCTAGCTACACAGATAAATCTTTTGAAGAGCGCCTAGCTCATAGTAGGTGCCTGATAAATGTCACTTATCGATGACAAAATATACACATAGCATGACATGCAGGGTGAGCAATGAGTAGTACAGGATCCTTGCCATCAAGAAGCTTGCTCCTCAAGGGGGCTGAAGCCATGCCCATGTAAGGATAACATGATTAAAAGCAGGAAGCTTCTTAAGAGAGGAATCCAGAAGAGGATTATGGGGGTGGGGGTGACTTTCAGGTCAAAGGATCAGGGATGATGCTTCCTGTACAAGATGACATCAGACTCTGGCCTTGAAGAGTGGTGAGATTACACAGAGTGAATCTGTAGGAAAAAGGCTGGTGTGTGGAAAGAGGGAACGGCATGATCAAACACAGTGACTGAAAGTCAACACCCGATGCTAAAGTAGGCTTTTATTGGAGAGCAGAATTGGAGCAATATAGAGATTTCACACCCCCGTGCAAGGATGAAATGCCCCCTGGGGATGCATCACATTCTTGTTAATCACACATTAATGGGATAAATAACATTTATAACAAATATGACAAAATGTCAGTATACTTGCTATATAAAGAGCTTGGAAAAATCAAGAAGAAAAAAGGAACACTTCTATTAAAAGGGTCAAACACAGGAGAATACAAGCTGCAGTCAGAGCCAGCTTTGTGGCTGTGAGGCCTGGGTAGCCAGAAAGGGCTCCGTATCTAGAAGGATCCTATACTTGGTTTAATGCCTCACCCCCACCATCTTGAAACTCTTAATGATTTTTGAACAAGGAGCATCCCCACTTTCATTTTGCACCAAGCTCTGTAAATCATGTAGCCAGCTCTGTCTGCAGTGAAGAAATACAAAGAGACAACATGTATATATCAAGAAAACTCAACGTCATTGTTAATCAAGGGAATAAAAGTTGAATTATAAAGACATGCCAATTTATATTTATCAAATTGGCCAAATGAGAACAATGCGGACAAACGGGATGGCAAGATGAACATATTGGAAACTCTTGGTGGGCTTCTAAATTGGCTCAGCATCCTTATCCACTCGCTCCCCACCCATGGACTTGGTTGAAAGCAAACACTCAGTGTTCCCCATGCTTCCAGGCTCCACCTTCCAAAGGCACATCATCATGTGCTCTGACCCACAGGGAAGCCCTTGTGCGCTCTCCCCACATCCTCATGTTTGTGGACACATTTTTCTTCCTGAGGACTCCACTCTTACAGCCAGGAGGCAGTTTGGCCTTCTCCTCCAAGCCTCATCACTTGGGACCCAAGCAGGGGCCAGCCTCTGGGACCCTGACATACTAAGTGGGGGTATGCAGAGCCAGGAGAGCCTTGCTGAGAAGCAGATCCACCATCTACAATAAAAGATTGTCCCTGCCCACTTTGAGATGTGAGGTTTTGCCCAAATGTGTTGTGTCAGGATTCCTATAGGTTGCAACAGAAAATAAACTCAGAACACTTTAAGGAGAAAGAATTAGGGAATTTATTGGCAATAGGAAACTCTTCCAAGATGATAAGCAGACATCAGACAGACAGACAGACACACACACACACACACACACATGCACGCATGCATACACAAACACATGTATACATACATATGTATGCAAATATGCACACACAAAGACGTACATACACACATACATACACACAGACAGATGCCTACATGTGCAGACATGCATATGCACATGTGAATAGTCATTGCCGAGTTGTTTATGGGAGCATAAAATTCAGAACAGACTAAATGTTTAACCACAAGGGATATTTCAAACTAATTGCTGAATATCTATATAATCAAATATTATACAGTTATTAAGCATCACGTTTTCCGAGGATAATAAAAGCTAATAATAATGATGAGAGCTAGCATTCTAACATTTATTGCACACCTGCTATGTCCCAGGCACTGTTCTAAAATAACTCCTTCAATTTAGGATTTTTAAAGATATTTAAGGAGGTGACAAAATGCTCACACTCTGTTGCTTAGGGGAGAAAAAGAAACTAGAATGCATAATTGTTTTTCCGTAGTGATCTCAGGTTTGTCATATGTGTTTATCACATCTATTTTATATTATACATACTGTAGAAAAATAACCCAACATAATTATTATATCTGAGGGATTATATCCGGGTATTTAGACTGCAGGGTATTTTTATTTTTTCCTTTTATTCTTCTGTGATTTTATCAATTGCCTATCATGAACATACAATATAATATGTTTATGATTATGAGACAGCTAAGCATCGTTTAGACGGCTGTGGGGGAAAGACTTATTTGGTTTGACTTGACAGATAACAAAAAAGAAAAGAGAAATATGATTGAATACATGGTTTGGGCTAAAACTATGGAAGGCCTCGAAAGTTGGGCCGCGAAGACAGTGTTTCATTGGAAAGGAGTGGGGAGCCATTGAATGTTTGTGAGAGAGGTAGTGACAAATTCAGAGTTTAAATGTCCTTGGGTGGGACACCTGGGTGGCTCAGTGGTTGAGCGTCTGCCTTCAGCCCAGGGCATGATCCTGGGGTCCCAGGATCGAGTCTCACATTGGGATCCCCGCAGGGAGCCTACTTCTCCCTCTGCCTGTGTCTCTGCCTCTTTCTCTGTGTCTTTCATGAATAAATAAAGTCTTAAAAAAATAAAAAATAAAAAACAAATGTCCTTGGGTGACAGCACTGCGAATGCATTCAAATTGAAGGTGGAGGCAAGGAGGGCTGACCAGGAAATGAATGAAGGCTTTTAGTAACAGTCGTGAGAGCCGAGGGTCTGACAGCTGCAAGCACATCGAGGTACAATCTGCATCTTCAGAGTGGCAGCCAGGGTTCCTTGGACGAGGGAATTAAGAGAGCAGGAGTGCGGCGCCTGGGCGGCTAAATTAGTTGAACCACGCACTCTTGATTTCGGCTCTGGGTATAATCTTGGGCTCATGGGATCCAGCCCCACAGTGGGCTCCCCTCTCAGGGTAGAGTCGGCTTGAGATTCTCTCTCTCCTGGCTGCCCCCACCACTCGCATGCACTCACATGCTCTCTTTCTTTCTTTCTCCCTCTGAAATAAATAAATCTTAAAAAAGAGAGAGAGCGAGAGTGAGCAGGAGCCCAGGACGACTTCAGAGGTTCACTGAAGTGCAGGCGGGAGGGGGTGCAGAAGCTGTGAGCTGATGGGGTCTTCCTGGCCCTCTCTGGTTTTTACTGCCTTCTTCCTCCTCTGTGACAAAGCGTATTTGACCCTCTAGATTTTCAGTTCCACTTTGGTTTTCTGTGGCTGTCCACTGCGATTCCCCAAAAATGTCTCCATTAATGTCAAACCTCAGAAATCTGCTAGGAGCTCTTGGGGGATGCGGGACATGCGAGATGACTCCCGGCCTCGGAGCATTGAACGATGGCCCTGTTTCCACCCCTCAGCTGAAGATGTGCTTTGGGTCATCGAGATTTGGGCCTTGCATGTTGGGAAGAGATTTGAAGATGTGCTTTCTTCTCTGATGAATGGTTTTGCAAATAACAAAGCAAAATTTCCCCAAGTACATCAATGGGGAACATGCTTCATCTTTGACGGTGGAGGATCAATGGGACTTTAAGAGGAAAGCCATCACTGCTTTGTCCTTCACGTGTGGCCTTGGGTGGCAGCTTGGCCTTTCTGGGACTCATCTTGGGACCCACGGATGGGGCAACCGCAGTGCCTCACCTCCTAATTGTAATGCAGATTAAATGAGTCAGCACCCGTGAAAGACTCTAGACTACCTGCGAGCAGCAACTCACCAACAGATGCTAATTCTTGCTGTGTCTGTTGCCATGACCGATGTCATTATTCTCAGACTAACACAGTTTTTCCTTCATCTACAAAGCCTTGTCTGAATCCTCTAATTCACAGACACGTTTCCTCATGGTGAGCTGATACCGCACTTCATAAACGCCACTTCTCTGGACATGCAGTCCAGTCTTAATCAATTTTTAATTAATGGGCTCGGCGTCCCCGTCCAGATGATAGGAGAAAGAGTACAGCCTTTGCAAAGCCAAGTGGGGATTCGGGCTCTCACCCTGACTCTCCGACTTGGGGGCACCTCATTTAGCTTCTCCAAATGCCAGCTCCCTCAAAGTGTGCCCACACTTGTCTCCCTCAAATAGCGGCGTCGAGAGGATTAACTAAACTAAGGCTTTTTCAGCACCTGGCACGTTGCCCGACACAAAGAAAGTGTTCACTAAATGTTTATTGAATTTTAAAATAATTATGATGGATGGCCATTCGCATCATCATTTTGCATATTGCCTCGGAAAAGCCCTAAACCTACATACTCCTTGGCACCATAGATTTCAGATAATTTATCCTTTCTGCGAACCCCCTTGGCTGGGGGCAGATGCAGTGATGTCACCCTTCGGCCTTTCTGACCAGGAGCTTGGGGTCCTCATGCTCTTCTCTACCGGCTATAAATCAATCTGCAGCAAGGCCTCTTCATGGCAGCAGAGAGAGTGCTGGCATTGGGGTCCTGGGTCCTGCACTGACCCCCTCAGCTCTCACTTTTCTGTCCCCGTGACCTTGAGCAAATCACAGCTTCCCTCTGGGATGGGCTATCTACCCTCGTTTAAAAAAAAAAAAAGATATCATTGCCAATTTCAAAGGGATGTCATGAAAATTACAAAGAGATAAGTACAGGAAATTGCTTTATAAACTCTAAAGCATTGTGCCACCAGAAGCTTGTTTTTATTCGTATACAGACAGAAGTATTTTTCTTTATCACTGTAGATGGGAGATTAGGGGCCGTAACTATATTTACACCTTTTCCATATGATTGTTTTTGTAAATGCACATTTTCGTGGGAACGTACTAGAGAAAGGATGTATTAGCAAATTCTGACCTTACTTAATGGATTCATTCATATACACGGTAAACATTCAGAGAGCGTTTCCACGTTCAAGGCACCGTGTTCTGTGCTGTGGGACAGAGAGAAGTAAGACAAGTTCCCCCACTCTCAAGAAGAACATTGTTGTGTTTGAAAAGCTAAAAAAAAAAAATTTTTTTTTTCTAAATGTCTTTTTCTGGGATTCAGGTTCGACACATTAGATTGCACTGCTTTCTGTTTTTATTAAGATAAGGTGACCACCTCGGCTACCTCCTTACCTTGTCTGTGAATAACAAAGTCTGTTATATCCCTCTTGGAGGAAACATCCCATAATGACATGGCTTTGCTCCACACTTTTACGTGATGTCCTATTTGCAAACAGAACCTCCCCCAATAGTTATTCATGTAATTCTATTAATATGATCTCAATCACCATATGGCAGTGTGATACCAATTACATTGCTGCAACCAGCAGACTTTGGGAGAGAGGCGACCGTCTTCCCAGCCAGAGACGCCACCCTCGTTATAAAGATCCCCCAAATAATGGTTTCTCAGCTCCCTTCTCCGGGAGATGCATTTTTCCCCGTTATTTAATCAGGATATGCTTGGTGATACTCAAAAGACTAAGTGTCAAAAAAAGGTTGGAATATTTATTTTCCTTTTTTTTTTTTTCTCCTTCTATGTGAAACGTACAATGTATGCAGCGTCGGCCCATGTCTTGATAAATGCAAGGCTTACACGGCATTTTGTTGTTGTTGTTGTTAATGAGGGTGGAGCGTGCACGGCTCAATCTCTGCTGAAACAAAACACAAAACTTCACTTAAACCAATGCAAAGCACATATGTTTATTTTGGAGCTCTAAACGCGAGTAGTTGGCCTCAGTTATAAAACTCCTGACAATAGTGTAAAAACGTGTATTCCACGGCAAACTGCATCCCTCTCTAGGACCCTGTGTGTGAAAGAGCTTCCTTTTCTCCCCCAAAGAATTACATTCGGCGCCACATGTCAAAACACAATTGTAATTGTGTAGCACAATATTTCATAAATCTGAAAATGTTTTAAAAACCCATTGTGTTTTCGAAGCTTCCAAAGTCATTTCCTGGGTTAGCATTTTTTTTTTTTCTGCACGAAGCCTGCCTTTTTTTTTTTTCCTTTCTGATTTCCATATTCCCCAATAATTATTAAGCATTCTTATCTCCCAGGCAGGCATCTCTGATGTCGACGCTGGTGATAGCAGTGGCTGTAATTTTTGTGAATTACTACATTTTAAAATCTCGTGTTAAAGCATGTTACCCAGCTTCCTGAAGTTAGCAGATGGCCTCAAGAAAGGCTCGTTTTAATTTTTCAAGTGCATAAGTATAATAATCCGCACTAATGTATGCACATAACAATAAAGTGTGCTCGTTGGGCAATTATATTCACAGCTTCATACGTGTACCTGTGAGGACGGGTTTATCAATGTGCAAATGTATAAGCATGGACATAATATTCATAGGATCAAAATAGGTGATCAAAATGGCTAAGTCAAAAAAGAAAATAATTAAAAGAGGCAGTAGGAAAAAAAGCTGAGGTGGGGAAGAACATCTCTGTCACCAGAATGGAAAAGTTTGTGAAAGCCATTTAATAGAACTGAATATCAAAACATTTTAACTTTTTCAAAGTTTTCAACATTAAACAATTAGGATGAAACGCAATTAGGCAGCACATTGTAGAGGATGGTCACTTTCTGCATGTCATGTGGCTTTAAAAACAAGTCAGATAAATGATGATGCCATTAAAACTGAACTAATTAAAGAAAGCTTCTTTTAAGAACTCATTAACTGCAACCTCATTTGCATAATGATGCATATTAATTAAGTTTTAATGAATCTGAATTTGCACCAAGCCTATTCATGTTGGCTTTGAAACAAATTGAACAAATTAGTTAAAAGCTTTTTGGAATCTACTTTTCACACCAAACAGGATATGAATGCAATCATCTCTACAAAAAAGAAATATTTTTCCTTTAATTTAATTCAAAGGTATGCAGGCCCATCTATTAATTATTTTTAAATGCAATGATCTTTACCTTTTCTTTGGAAAATCAACAAGATCACTTATTCTTGAATGGGAAATATTACCAGTGCAGGTTGTGGGGGAAAAAATCATTACGGCCAATTTATTGGCAATAAGTTGGAGATATTTGACTTTAGGGTGTATTTCGTTTATTTAATCGCGGGACTAAACATCGAGGAGGTAATTTCTGGGCATTACGAACCTCTCCAGCGCAGCAACTAAAATGAGATGTCGGAAAGGTGGCAGGTCTCATTTTGGGGGATGCAGACAGCAACGTTGCATTGTTGGTGTCACATTCATTTCTGGATCTGATTCTGTGCCACCATAAATCTCCTAAGTAGCACGGAAAAAAAATTAAGCATTTACGGAACATGTGTTCTTTTCCCCCGGATTTGTGCAAATCCTAATTTTTTTATACACAAGGAGCAGAATTCAATTTTAACAAGTTTGCGTTCGGCTCATCATAAAAACAAGAATTACCGCAGCAGCACTATTGATTTGCTCATACTCCATTGTGTCTTCATCAAGAATGAAGAGATTTATGTAATTACCGCTCCATCTTTTGTTGTTTGAAAGCACTTTTTTTGTAAGTCAGCATCTACAAAGGATGGAAACGCTTTTATTGTTGAGATTACAAGATCATTTCTCCCCCTTGTTGAAACGTTTTCTCGGGTAGGTGCTTTGGGGAGGTCGACAACGAGGACGATGTCGTATACTGGAAATGCACATTTACAAAATGTATTTACAGGTATCCTGCAGTATTTTTTAACCCACTTATTCCTTCACCTTTTTCCCTCTCGTGTTCCTCCTCGGCTGTTTCAGTTCCCAGGGAAGCGTCTGTCGGCACCAGGGCGATGCCACAGCAAATTCCCTGCAGCAAAGTATCATGAATGCTTTTAGATGTGATGGGGCAAAACAGCAACACTCTAGATTATTCTCTCCTAATTACATTGCTCTCTTTGGAATTTGCTTGTGCCCGGGTCAGTGATCACTTTTGCCTCTTTTGGAGAAAAATAAAATTAAAGTCAGCTCCTAGCTTCACCAGTATACTGGTCGAGCTTGCATCCCATTTAAGCAGCCCGGCTCTGCAGGCAGGCTCCCCTTGAGTGAATGTTTTTCCGTTTTGGAAGCAAGGTCCGACCGCTTTGGAAATCACCGCGAGCCCACCGACCACTTTTCCAAGCAAAGTGTTTGTGGAACCATCCCCAACTCTTTCTTTCCTGGAAGAAAGAGGCTTTGCCACGCATCAAAACAGGAAGCAGAGGCAAGCATCTAATGTGCAAGACCGTCTTCAGAACACATCGACTCACGGATCATGTTGGGGATGGTTTTAAAATTAACTCCTTCCCCATTCCCTGTTTTTATTAGAACAATCCTGCATAGCTTTCCCTTTGATATAGTTAGTGTTACCACGTTGGGCTATAATATGCCTTCTGATGGGAGTCTTAACGTCAGAGCGAAGTCACGAAACGCAATCTGGTGACAGTCAGCCCCCGGCTGGGGACCGTTTGCGGCGTGATCCATTATGCGTCGAACGAAAGATTGTTTCTCTATTTCCCCCTCGCATTTCTATTATACTTTTTGAGCAAGTTGTCATCGGAGAGCCAGGGAAGCTGTGAACTGTTTTAAATGCCGTCTGATGTTCGCGGGCAATCGCACCGTTTCCAGATCACCCGTGGAGGAAGGGGAGTCCCTTTCTCCAGGTTTTAAGATTCTGGATGTGCAGGGGAGCACGCGCACCGCCACAGGAACCCATAATTAAAATGATCCTAGGGGCAGCTGGACTGTCTTTGGATGGTGTGTGTTCAGGTAGACAGGTGTCACGGTAGGGAAGAGAGCTGGAGGTGGTGGCTCTACTGCCCTCTAGCTGGAGGACAGAGGCGGGGTGGGGTGGGGAGCTGGGAGGAAGGGGGTCACTCAGATGGACATTCCCACCCCTCGAGCTGACTTGACTTTTTCATCCCTAAAGGCTCCGACCCAAACAGAATAACACAGAGTAAAGGTTTCCCGTCGCTGCGACTGCTCTGTGCCCCCCCTCTGCTTCTCCGAGTGGCGCCTCATCAAACCCATTTGCTTCTTTCCAAAGAAGCCTGTAGTCAGGTAGCATTTGAAAAAAAACAAAAAGAAAGTGCACATTTTGCGTGGAGAATTGGCTTCTTTGGGGGAACATTTTGACAGAAAGCGCCTTCCTTGGGGGAGGTCAGGAGTCATCGGTATTAAACCACACAAGCTGGTAGCGAAGTGTTAATGGCCACAGCAAGCAGATGTTCCGTAATTAGGGGAGATGTGAGTGACAAGACGGGAGAGGTACGTACACAGGCGGGCTGGCACCGAGCAGCTGCTGGGACCGCTCCCCTGTCACGGGCGTGCACGAGTCACACCGGCCCCGCGAGGCCGCCTGCGCGGTGACAATTAGAAAAAAACTGTATTTGATCAAAATCGGTAATACATCCTACAGCGCGGCAGGGGAGCTGGGAAGAGTGGCCTGGGTCTGCCCCGGCCAGCGGGAGCCGGAGGTCAGCCACATCACAGAGATGGAGGGGCTGTGCCGAATGGGGCTTCCAGTCACCGTCTTTATCTTTTTTAAAAATTATTGTTATTGTTTCTGTAGTGGATCCTGAGAGCAAGGCCCTGCAAAGAGGAGAGAGGGACCCCCCTGCTTTTTCCCTGGAGTCCCTGCATCTATGGCACCTGCAAGGCCTGTCTCTTTAATCTCCGGTCTCTCCAGTCTTTCTTTTCTCTCCATCCCCTCTGCCATTGTCTTCACCGTCATTTGCTCTAGAATATTCCACGGCGTCTCTTGCATCGGATCTGGCACGAGCCCTCCCAAACGTCCCCAGAGCCCTGCCTTGCTCCCGCCCCGTCGGACCTCTTACTACCTGTCGGTGTCCGTTGGGGTTTCACCCTCTGGGCCTGCACACCTAGAGCAAGGCCCGGCGCAGAACAGGCTGGTGGAGAGGCGCTCGCGTGGGTCAGGGACAGAACCAGCGCCAGATTCATCACAAACGTGTTCACACACTGTCTCTGCGCCAGGGACCGTGACGATGGCGAGCCGGTGCCCCTTTACACTAAAGCCAAACTGCAAAATCAAAACATTTTCATTGCTTCGAGGAAGCATGTATTGGTGGCAGTTAAAGGATGAGCACGATCAGTTTCCTAAAGGATTGTTTCCTAACTGCGAGGTCTGTGTCCATGTCGAGGGGGCATCACAGGCATGGGCTGAATCTCCTTGACCCTTCAGGAGTAGACAGCCAGGCCTGGGGCAAAGCAGCCTGAGCTTCACTTCCTGGGGCCCCGGGGTGAGTCCTGGCCTTGACTCTCTACGGAGGCCTTAACGTCTCTGACCCTCGGTCTCTTTTTCTGTGAAATGGGGTTACTAACGCTGAACTTTCAAGGTTGTCGAGACACTGGGAGGAGGTCAGAAGTGCTTCCTGATACTGTTGTCATGGCCAGGTTGGCTTCATTTCATCAAATGAGATCATGGGCTTTGCAAGTCATGAAGCATTATGCAGGATTACTCAATTCCTCTGTGTCCTGGAAATCCAATAGGACCTGCTAGCCTCGTCTTCGTGATGTGGAGGGAGGCTGGGAGGAGGGGGGCCGTAACTGACTTTGAGTGCCTCTTCTGCCTTTGGTCCTTTACCAGTATTGTCTCACTTCTCCCGCTCTACGGCGTAGGTCTCGTGATTTCATTTCACGGAAGAGGAAGATGACGCTCAGAGAGGTTAAGCAAGTCTCTCAGGGCCAACCAGCCGGTCAGAGGGGCTGGGATACGAGTCCCGGGCTGCCTGCTTCCAAAGCCCCCTCTGTCTGTCCAGTGTCAGGCTGAGGATGTCACTCGGAGATGAAAGGAAAGCATCCACTGGAAATGTCTCGAAACGACAAAGCGCAGGCGGGAAGCTGGGCCTCCGTTCCCGGCTTCCTTTGTCACCCTCTGCCTCTGCTGGTGTCTCTGGGTCTCCTGCCTCCGTCCCTCGGCCTGTCCCCACAGAGCTCCTTCTGTCCCTCATTCTCCCTTTATCTGTCTCTCCATCTCCCTCCCTAGATTTCTAATTTCCAAGCCTGCGAGCTATTACAGAAAGCATAATGACGGTTATACTTGTCTATAGCAATATTACTGTCTAGCTTATTGCTTTGTAAAGTACTTTGGGGGCCTTGAAAATGAAAGGTGTTATGTAAAATGAAAATCGATTCTAATTCTAAATAAACATCATCGCTTCAAGTTTCCCTCGGATGGCATTGTTTCATGCTCGAGAAAGACAATGGAGCAGAATGCCTCTGAATGTTTGAAAGGTGGGTTCTGGGGTCCTGGCGTCTGGGGGCCTGTGGGGACAGGGCGGGATCCGAATCACGTCTCCATATAGCCTGGCCGTTTTGTTTAATTGCACCCAATGAAATGTGTCTTTGTTCATTATTTATGAAGCGAGGTGATTCTCGTCCGTAGGAGAGACTGATACCACTTTTAGCTTATGTTCAGGTGATTAGTGATTAAGTGCAATTTATTTCTCTGATCTGTGTCTCTCTCAGCAGCACCATCCAGAAAGGGGGGAAAAAGAAACTTTTCTCTGCAGAAAAAACCCAGCTCCACTTTCGGGAGCACTTCGCTTCTCCTTTGCTGGCAGAGTAATTTATAAGGACACGCACGCCACAAAAATGGAAGTTTGAATCATTTTTGTGGAGAAGGCTCATCATCCCAAATCAGAAATGTCATAAAAGTTAAAATGCCATAAGAGTGTGTTCCCCAAGAAAGAAATAATTTTCTTTTCATTGAGAACACTGGAGGACATAATATACTTCTTGAAATTCAAATTTTCATAGCAAATGCAATTTATCCCTCCCTTGGATCGTTCATCTTCCTTTAAGAAAAGGTAACTGGATATCATCCCTATTTTATATTTTTCGACAAAATTATCTGCCAAGTGCTTGTTTCCTTAAAAATACACATGCCGTGTGGGGAGAATGAACAGTTTCGTCCCTGGGAAAGGGCACCAGAAACTTCCAGTCTTGGGATGTAACTGGGATTTAGTTCGCATTTGCCGTGATGACTCAATCAGAAGGCCATTTGCATCCACGGGAAGACCCAGGGAGCCCATGGGACTCGTGGCCTCTGTTTTTCTTTCTTTTTTTTCCTACCCTCTTTCAATTTTATGTCTGGTTAAATAATCGGAAGTGTCTGCTGCTAGTTTGGGCTCTGCAAAGCCTCTGAATATGAAAACCTGAATAAAGGTGCCAACATTTGAATCCACGTGTATTACTAGTACCTGCGACCCTCGGGGTTGATACAGGTCTTCCTCATGAACAAATCCAAAGTTTTCCTTCTCTTCCCCCTTTACCGAGCTCCCGTGGTCCTGCCAGTCATGTGTGAGCCACTTGCTGGGTGATGGGATTGCTGGACCTGAGCAGGCCGCCCACAGAGGAGGAGAGAGACATGGTTTGATACGCACACAACCCTGGCTTTGAAATAGGAAGGCCAACGATCCACTCTTAGGGACAAGCACTCTTAGCACACAAGGCAGGCAGCAGGGCCCTGCTGGATCTCAGTCTACCTTTCCTCATTTGCAAAATGGGACAGGTAACCCGTCCCGGAAGGGCTGTGTAGAGGCAGAGAAAATACACAGGAAGAACCCAATCAGGTGCAGAGTCAACGTTAATGACGCGGGTAGACCAGGAGCCCAGCAGTATTTCCTGTAACTGTCCAACAGCCCCTATGGGCACATGCAGGACATCTAATCGTCCTCCATATGTTGGCCTTCTCCTGGCTTTTCTAGGCTTTCTTGCAACATATTTGGCCAGTGATGTGAGAGGAGACACGGAAAAAAGCTACTTAGAAAGATGCTGACTCAACGCAGAGGGAGTGAGTCCCTCTGTTTTTCTTCCCTACTGACCTTGAACTCTGCTACGAGGGCTGGAGTTCCAACAACCATGGGGGACCCTGAGGTGACATTATGTTAAAGAAGGCAGTGTAAAAAAAAAAAAAAAAAAAAAAAAAAAAAAAAAAAAAAAAAAAGGCAGTGTAGAGACACAGAAGCTTGCAAGCCTGATGATTTAGGGGCTTGCTTACAGCTGGATTTCCCTTACATGAAAGGACATAACTTTAAGTCACTATAGTCAGGAATTTGGTTTTAGTAGCCGAATATGATCCTAATTAGCATTAACTACTTACTCAAATTCTACACACTCTTCAGTGCTTATTTCAAGCCCCTTCTCCTCTACGAAGTCCTCCCATGTGATGCCAGGCCCCACCCTTCCGTGTCTTGCATCGCTGAGTTCTTACTATGCCCAAATACAGTCTATTACTTTCCTCTTTTCCACCACATGGGTTTCCTTTTCTTGGGCCCTCAGTAAAACTTCAAGCTCTTCGAAGATATAGATCATCTCTCTCTCTCTCTCTCTCTCTCTTTAAGATTTTATTTACTTATTCATGAGAGACAGAGAGAGAGGCAGAGACACAGGCAGAGGGAGAAGCAGGCTCCATGCAGGGAGCCCGATGTGGGACTCGATCCCGGGTCTCCAGGATCGGGAGCCCTGGGCTGAAGGCAGGCACTAAACCGCTGAGCCACCCGGGGATCCCAACAGAGATTGTCTCTTAAAGTTCATTTGGTCACTGCATGGTACCTAAGAATGTTGAGAACCAAGTAATTCTCTATGGTGAGAGAACATTTATTGACCCCTAACATATACTCATATATTTCATGCTGTCTTTCACCTGTTCCCTGCCCAATTCCTAGCTCAGGAATCCAATTAACTTGGAGAGGTTCACGAACTGGCCAAAGTCATATGTGTCCTAAGTGGCAAAGCAGCACCTTGCCCCAGGCTTATCTAAGTCCAAATCCTCATGAAGCAAACAGTTATGTACAGACTTACTTTTTTTTTAAAGAGTCACATTTTTTTTTTTTTTTTTTTTACCGATCATAATCATCACATGCCCATTTCAGAAACTTGGGGAAAAGACACTATAGTATAAACAGAACGAATTAAAATTATCTACGATACCCCACCATCTAAAGTTAATGGCTGTTAGCATATTACTTTTTCTCTTCCAGTGTGTATCGTCTGTGAATCATGTAGTAAATATTCCTTCAAAAGCGATTATTACTGCAATCATATGTAATAATAGCCAGCGTCAATAATTTATTATCTGCCAGGTGCTATTCTGCATGCTTGGTAACAATTATTTCACATAACGCTCAGCGTAACCTCTTGAGATAGATTCTGTTCTTGCTCTCATTTTCCAGTGAGGTGAGACACAGAGAGGGCAAGTAGTTGATCACGCTCACAACAGCATATAAATAAGAGGGCCGGGAATCAAATGCAGCCATTTGCCTTCAGGATCTGCACCCTGGGTGCCAGACCACATTCGCTTCCCCATGCTGCATGCTGCGTTTCTTCTTTTGAACATAAATCTTCAGGTCAGCCTAACAGTCTATCATGAGTATGCACCTTATGGTCCTGGCCATTCCTTATTGTCGGACATCTGAGTTATTTCCATTTTGTCACTATTATTAACAATGCTGGGAAGACCACCTTTGTAGATATATGTATCATCGTCCACGTGATGGATTATTTCCTTGGGAAAGGTTCCAAGGAATAAAATTATGAATCAAGTAGTATGCATATATTTGTCGCTACCCTGAAGCTACCAGATCTGGAATCATGGAATCTTGGCAGCTGGGACCTGAAAGGAAGCTTTGGGGCCACGTGGTCCCACTTGCTCATCAACTGTTGTGGAAACTGGGACCCAGAGCAAGAGAGTGACTTGCCCAAGGTCACACTTGAATTCTATCACCGGGGTGCTTTGTGTCCAGTTTATGTTTTCTCCAAGACAATACCCTCTCTGTTGACATCAGAACTTCTTTTATTGTTAATCGTACCCTTAATTGGGGACCTTTCCACGGGAGTTAAGCAATGCACATTCATGCGGTAACAGGAATAGTCCCCCTCCACGGAGTCCTTATTGGAGGGCCCAGAACTGCTGAATCCTAGAAGTAGAGAGAATAAGACAAAGCAGCTGCCCTCCAGGAGCTCTGATGAAGGAGGCGGATGGAAATAAAGACATTTATGATACAATGTCACAGATTATGTTGGAGGTCTCCCCAGGACCCTATGGAAGTCAGGAGAGGAGATGGCTGTCCCAGATGGTGCAGGGGGAGTCAGGAAGCCTTCCTTCATTTGTTTTATTTATTTATCAATTGTCCATTTGTTTATTTATTCATCAATCTATCCACCCAGGCAATGATAATTTATTAAACACCTACTAGATACCAGGCACTATCCCAGGAATGCAGACACGACTCTGGGGTTCGAACTCGTGTTTTCTGACTCCAGTAGTTCTGTTTTTTGTTTGTTTGTGGGTTTTTTTTTTTTTTTTGGTATGTTGCTGTTATGATCCTTTAAAACAAATAAGAAAACTGAGTGGTTTGGGGTATTGCATCCATCCAGGTGGAGAAAAGGTGGTTACTCAGCATGATGGGAGCACATGCCGGGCTCATTAATCAAATACTCTGGTTAATAGAGAGTTCTCGTATATGCCATGCATGAATTACCAGTTTTCAAAGAATTATAATACAACAAAATATACTGGAACTATGCAGCTCATAATTTAATCTGCTTTAAATGTGACAGAAGTCACCTGAAGGGCTGTATTTAAGAGCCATCAACTTTGGAACGTCACACCTGCGGAAGGCAAGTCAATGCAAAATTAACAGCTCTTGGCTCTTACTGAGCTGCTGTTTTTGAAAATAGAAAACTCAAACCCTCTAAAAAATACAGATAGGTAGGCCTTAACCAAATCTGCTATATAAAGAGCTAAAAATTTTACTTCATAATCGTTAAGTATGGTATGCTTAAGACCTTTTTTTTAAAAAAAATATTTTATTTATTTAGGGCGGCCCGGGTGGCTCAGCGGTTTGCACCAGCTTCAGCCCAGGGCCTGATCCTGGAGACTGGGATCGAGTCCCATGTGGGGCTCCCTGCATGGAGCCTGCTTCTCCCTCTGCCTGTGTCTCTGCCTCTCTCTCTCTGTGTGTGTCTCTCATGAATAAATAAATAAAATCTTAAAAAATATATTTTATTTATTTACTTGTGAAAGAGAGAGAGAGATGATGTGAGCGGTGGGAGGAGCAGAGGGGAGGGGGACAAGCAGACTCTGTGCTGAGCTCAGAGCCTGACGTGGGGCTCGATCAGAGGACCCTGAGATCATGACCTGAGCAGAAACCAAGAGTCAGATGCTTAACCACCTGAGCCACCCAGGTGCCCCAATATGCTTAGGATCTTAATACTATTTTCTTTTTTATTTTTTAAAGATCACTGTGTGATCCAGAGGCTTTTTTTTTTTTTTTTAAGAGAGTAAAACATCTTTTAAGTTTATTGCAAATGGCCTTCGGGTACAACGTTTTCTGTGTTGTTTTTAACAGAGAATGATAGTGAACCTAATGGAAGTGCTGGTTTAGAGGTTCTGGTTGTCAGAACTTTGAGCCTGCAAGACTGGAAGCCCTCTGGTGGTGCTGAGGTGTGGGAGATGCACACAGGTTGGCATGGATGCTACAAATTGGCAGTTCCCAGCAACAGCCCCTGGGGCTCTAATCCTGGGAACTGCTGTATGAGCATCAGGCTTCCCAGGCCAGGTGAGTTTGGAAACTTTGCCATAGAAGCTTCCTTTGGGGACTCCAGTGCGTGTTAGTCTTGTAAAGCCCCTGATAAGTCCTGCAGCAAAGAAAGTCCTGTGGCATTTACCGTCCCTCAGCTCAGTGTCTCTCGAGGAGCCTGTTTTATCACCTAGCAGAGCAAGGATTCTGACAAATACATCTTGGGTTGCAGGCCCAATCTTCCGTTATAAGGATATCAGGCTCTCTATCTTCCACCTGGGTGGTTCATAAACTCTCAATCGTTTTTTCTTTCATTTATTCAATATGCATCCTCTGAGCACCTGGCCTGCATCCCAGAGAGCTCAGATCACAGCCTGGATAACATGGGGGCAGCCCGGAAGCAGCAGTTGGAACAGACATGGCATGGGTTTAGATGCAGCAGATAGACCTACTTTAATAAGTTATAGGTAAAGTTTAATCACCCTGTATTTGAAACAACTGCAAATGAAATTCTAGCTTTTAACGTGGGTTGTGTGCTTCATTCTGTGAGATAGACCTAGCCCTTTCTTTCTGGTGGTAGATGAGTCATCTATTCATACAAAGTAGCTTGAAATTATTTTGAACCAAAAATATAGCCACAGTTGTTCTTTGAGGCTTTGAGAAGCTGACCGGAGCTCAGTATTGATGGCTTATTTTGTAAAATGAATGAGTTCCCGATGTTTTTTAACTGTACGTGGCTGAGTTACTTCTACACCCATTGGGAAGACCTACTCCCTTCCCTCTGCCCAGAAAAGATAGAAGCTTATTTTTTCCATCACACAAGTCATTTTGAGGCCGGGAGAGTTGAAGCATTTATGAGACAGGTGTCCAAGCGCTTGGAAAACAGGCTGATGCCACATGCAAAATCACTAAATGGAAAGGGCCAGGAGATTGAGGCCTTGCCTACCTTATTCCAGGAGACAGGCTCAGCACCCAGGATGGAGCCGGGTACAGTAGACACTCAAGAAGTATTTGTTGAATTCATGAGTGAATGAGTGAACAAAGGAAAAAATGAATAAAAGAAGATTTCTCAGAAGGCTCTGTGGGGCAGTCATAAAGGGAAAGCTAAGAATTTCTCTATTAGCTGTTGCCTCAGTAATGCTGCGTAACAAGCCATCCCGCAACTCGGTGGCTGACAACTGCAAGCATTTATTTTGTCTTGCTCACTGGTGCGTGGATTTCTGCAGTGGGGGAAGGAGGCTCCCTTCAGCAGGGCTGGGTGGGCATGGCTCCAGGCTTCATAAGTGTCCAGGTCTGGCATCCTCCTTGGACCGGCAGCCGAGGCCATGTTCTGGCAAGTGGAGTGAACTCCAATACCATCTCCCAGGAGCACATCAGAGGCCCTTGAGCAACACATGCCTGCCAACATCGCACAGACCAAAGACAGTCACGTGGCCAAGCCCCAAATCAACATGGTGGGAAGTGTCTCCATCCATAGCACAGGATGGAAGAAGAAGATATTTGCAGGACAATAACACGGTGACAAATGCGTGGTTCTTCAAACATCTATTTCTATAAAGTTGGTAAAGGAAGATCTAAAACATCAAGTCATCAAGGAAAGGAGGAAATATGTCCAGGGGTTGGATTTATTTGAGCCACAATAAAGGAGCTGTGATGGCTTGTGTATTTTGAGAGTTCTAGAGAAGTGAGCCATCCACTCGTTCTGTTTCATCACTGGTAGCATCATCTGGTCCGGGCCAGGGGGCTGATGAGTTCGTCCCCACCCTCCCTGTCCCAATGCCTTCTCCCGTAACCACCTAAGCAGCAGTGAGGTCAGGAGAGGCTCCATCCAGAGCTGCGTGACTGGTCCATAAGAAGCACCAATGGGTACATGAGGTCTGCCCCACTGGAGACAGCTTGAGTTCAGAACCAAGCCAGAAACCCATCCTCTCACCCGATCCAGCCCACAGAAGTGGCTCCCAGGCCACCCGAAGACACTGGCGAGAGCAGACACAGATGCCCGTTTCCCCGATGGTGGCATCTGGCAGGGTTACCAGGGCAGTGGGGGAGAGGACCAGGGACAATACTGCATGCACGCTCAGCAGCAAAAGTTTGAATTTAGAGGAACTGGGGTCAAAAGGCTGGAGAATCACCTGAAATTGTTGCTAAATGCCCTTAGGCAAAATCTCGTGGTGGCTGTTGCACCTATGTGAGTTTGTGTGTGCCTCGCTGGGTTCCTTACCTGGAGCCCCCTGGGTGGGGGGGCTCAATGAAAGCTCTTCAAAGCCAAACCTCCAAGAGGGAGATGCCCCCAGGGGCAGCAGAGAATCTCATTCATTTCTCGCCAGACTCTCAGTGACTGAAGGCTGGACCTGACTACGGCAGTTGACCAGGGCGCTCTGCCCAAGACATTGGCACATGGGGCATCCTTCCTCCTGAGGATGCTGGCGGTTATCACGACTCCTTCGGCCACTTTCAGGAAGGCCCGGTCAAGACCACCCTTTGAGGCTCAGGGCGGGAGTCAGTCGTTCCATCGCACACGGAGTTAAGATGGGAATACCTTGATGGGGCGTGGATCCAGCCCAGGCTTGGCCCCAGTGAGCTGTCCTTGGCTCTAGGCCTCTCTGAGCCATTCCCTAGGCCCTCCATAGCCTCGGTTTCTATCTGGTGTGAATTAGGTTTTAATATGTCCATCTCCCCCACCAAAACGTGTGTCTTTATACCACCAACCACACCTGGCATGGTCCCTCATGCAGAGCAGGCATTCGTGAATTTTTTTTTTTAGATGTTATTCACTTATTCATGAGAGACACAGAGAGAGGCAGAGACACAGGCAGAGGGAGAAGCAGGCTCCATGCAGGGAGCCCCATGTGGGACTCGATCCCAGGAACCCCGGATCACACCGTGAGCCAAAGGCAGACACTCAACCACTGAGCCACCCAGGAGCCCCAGCATTCATGAATATTTATTGATCAATATTATGTGAGCCCCCCCCCAACGGGGGGAACCACACTTTCTGTTTCTCCATCAGGTTTATCTTTCTCTAACTTATCCTCCCCGCAGTGGCCAGACTGACTGGGAAGTGAGGTTAAGTGTAGAGAGTCTGGAAATTGGGTGTGTGACCTTGGACAAGTCCCATAACTTCCCCAGGCCTTAGTTACTTCATGGGAAAAACATGGAGGTCGTGATGAGATCACTGTGATCAGTGAATGCAATGAGGCATGCGCGGGGCTTGGCACATGGCAAGGGCTCAACAAATGTTAGCATGCATCATTCTTTTAAAACTTCTTCCTGGCCATGCTGCTACCTTGCTTGAAATCCTTTCTCTTGATCTGCTGGGCAAAGGCCCTTTCTCCAAGAGCATCTATTCTCAGAAAACTTCCTTGATGCCACCTCCTCCACATTTCAACTTATTAGACCCTCTCCCTCTGTTCTTCTATAGACCAGTGGTAGCCATTGCTGGTTATCTACCCAATACTATTTTTTTTATCATATTTATTAAGAATTCACTTCCTCAAACCCTCTTTTTAATTTTTTTTAAAAGATTTTATTTATTTATTCATGAGAATACACAGAAAGGAGAGAGAGAGAGAGGCAGAGACACAGGCAGAGGGAGAAGCAGGCTCATGCAGGGAGCCCGATGCAGGACTTGATCCCGGGTCTCCAGGATCACGCCCTGGGCTGAAGGCGGTGCTAAACCACTGAGCCACCCGGGCTGCCCATTCCTCAAACCCTCTTACAGTAAGAGTGATCATGTGACACAGTTCTTGCCGTAGTGTAGGCAGTGTAGACAGAATCCCTGGCAGGGCATCCTTCCTTTGATCATCACCATTCTCCTTTCTTCTTGCCTGGAATGCAGTTGGGATATCCAGAGGTAAGGCAGCCCTCTTGCAACCAAGAGGCAATATACATGAGAACAGAAATCCACACACTAAGAATTGTCTAGTAGATGGAAGAAGACCACTGGATTATTCAAGGCAGTACGGAGTTCCATCTTAGCCCTAAACAGTCTATTGACAGACTGTGTTCATGCTTTTTATAAATTTCAGCTGATTGCATTCCTGACTGATATGAATGTTTGTCCATATCTTTATTATCACTGTTCATCTCACTTTGCAGAACCTCAGTCACCCCACTGGTTGTAAGGCATGGACTCATCTCTGTCTTTGGAACAGTGAAGATATTAAATAAATGTTGTTTGCCAAGAGAATTGGATTCCCTCTCCTCTTCCTTCTTTTCTTCACTGGGGGCAAAGAGGCTATTTTCTGATATATCACACATTCTCAATTAATGGTCATGAACCAGGGCAGTGAAGGGGGCCTCCCATCCCCACTTGTAACTCTCCATGCATCTGATTCCTCTTTGAAAAGACCTTGGTCCATTCTGATTCAGAAGTTCTGTGTCGCTACACGGTGGGTTATTTTTCTCTTTTTTCTTTTCCTTTCTCTCCCTCTTCTCCTCTGTGTCTCTCTACTTCTTTCTTCTTTTTAGAAATTAATTCTTTTTCTATTTAGATAAAATGTTCTGGAAAGGATCCCGGCAGGGAATTATAGTTATATATATTTATAATGATATATATATATTTATATAATCTTGGTATGATTAAGCATAGCAAATGAGGGGCATTTCTAGTGTGTTAGTTGCAAAATAAGCTGTATAAATGGTTTTGGATTTTCTCGAGCTACCTCCACCGGCACCCTGATTTGGCCTTTATTGGAGTAAACTATTCTCTCTATGCTTGTGGTTTCACTGTGGCTCTTTCTATCCAGTGGGAACCAGAAATAAAAACCAATGCATTTAAAATGTGAGATGTAGAAAGGAAGTAGGAAGAGCAGTTTCAGAGCTGGCTTCCATTGCCTTATAAATATAGCATAGTTACTTGAATTCCATAAGAATTAAACTCTGATCTTTTAAAATGCATGCAAATTCTTGCAGAATATATATGAAAAAGTCACTATAACTGTTGAGGCACTTCGACTCCCTTGATAAATGGGACTTCCAGACCACACTTTATTGAGTCTCTGATTTTTAATAATTTGAATCCTGCAAGATTTAATTCTGCATAATTCTGGCTGAAATCAGCTTTTGATTGAGTTGTAATGGCTCTGTTATTGTAAATATCTCTGCATGCTAATGTCGTGCTGGAATTCAATAATATTTAGATGAAATTTTTCGCCTCGAGCATTATGGAAGCAAGATTTAGAAAGTCGGGAAGTTTATGTCAAAGTGATATCTATTTTGGGTAACCTGCAACATTTTTAAATGCAATAACTGGTCATCTCAAGACATGATTTAAATAATTATGAATCCCAAATGTAAATGTGTGGATCAATTATAATATGTATAATATTATAATATGAATAAAATATATGAAAAATCTTAAAACATGTCTTTATTTAACCTTGCAATATTTCCAGACACAGTCATCAGTGACTCAGCTGAAGATGCAGGGATGAGCCCCAGGACCCAAAAGATTGAGAAGCAGTGTGGGGTTATAGAGGTGATTTGCTCCTGGCACCCCCATTGACCCAGTTGGTGAACACATTTTAAGGTGCTGAGAGATTCACTTACATTTTGTGAGACTCACCTTCACCTGCTGTAAAGTCAGATAATCAAACAAATAATAGTTACATCTTAATCATCAACCTCCCCATTAGACTAAGAGAAGAATCTGGAAGAACAAGCCACTTCTTAGTCAGTGGCTGGTACACTTGGGTGCTCCACAAGTATTTATGGAGCTACAGTGAAGGTTCAAATGTGAAAATGCTATTCATTCGGTCCTCACAACAGCCCAGGAGGTAGGAACTATTATGATGCCCATTTTACAGAAGATGAAGTTGCAGAACAAAGAAGGTGTTGAAAATTAGACCACCTGGCAAGGGGAGAAATTGGGATTTGAACCCAGGCAGTCAGGCTCCAGAATCTGTGCTCCTAACCCCAGTGACGATGTGTTCAAGACAGACACACATCCTCTAATGCTCCATTCTTGAAGAAATGAGCTCTATTTCTGCTCTTCCAGCAGGGGCTGGAAAAATCTGGAGGATACTGAGGCTGAGAGTGTGGTGGATGGTGAGCAAAGTGCTATTGGAGGCTGAAAATGAGGCACCCAAGTCAGGTGGTGGCAGACATGTGAGTGAACCATTGTTGGCAGAAATATGGAAAATAGGAAGGACACCTAAGGATCCTGTGCATCTGGCTAAAGACATTTCCAGACAGAATGTCGAAAGGGCCAACTGGCCTCTTCTAGTGGGCTATGATAAAATATAAGAAGAGAGAGATGGGCTCAAAAAAATGTTGTACGGTTTTTGAGTAGAATTTAGAGGAACTATATGAAGCCTAAGACTTCTAGTCAGCATAAGGTTCTCAAGTAAGAAATGGATGTGGGGCATAGAGCAAATCCAGGGCTCTCTCAATAAAGGCTTGTCTCAGAGTCGAGATCTTAAGGGTGAGCTCTAAGACCTTTTTAGTGATTGATTAATTGATCGATTGAGAAATCAGAGTGTGCTTGGTAAGATTCCAGGGGATGTGCCTTTCAACTAGACAAGAAAGCTTCTAGGAATCTGAAGGGCATTTGTCCTGGAATACCCTACCCAAGGTAGAGTCTTAGAAAGAAATGTGAGTGTGGGTTTAATCTGATGATGCAAACCCCAATAAGACAATAAGATTTTTAGGAAAATTGAATTGGTGGAAGCCTTATTAGTTTGGACAAAGAAAGTGACACAAGATGTCTTTGGATATGCCAACTTCTCCCTGCCTCCTGTGGGCAGGAGTGGACTGGAGAAGGCTACTTGGGTACAAATATGAGCCATTTCCTGTGGAAATGAAGAATGGTCCAGAGGGGAGAGCCAAGAGCCTCAGAGAATCATTTCCAGGGAGCATTATGGGCCTTACTCAGGGAACTGGTAACATGCACCAGGTTGGGTTGTGGAAGTGATATAAACAGGAGCTGCTAGGTACTTTGGGGTCCCCCTTTTTTTGTAGTCACCCTATTTTTATCTCACCATAGTAGATTGGGTATGAGGAGGGGAGACAGTTTTTCCCTTTAATTTATAGACACCAGGCTTAAAGCCATATTTCAAGAACTGCACCCAGGGAGCCTCCTCATCTGTATCTGAACTTAATCTAGATGATGAAGGAGAGCATGGCAATGTGATGCTGTGACAATTCTAGACCTACCCTTAGGAGGACTGGAAGGTTCAAACTGGGGTGCTTGAAGCTCTGAACTTCTATGTAGGAAGTCTGTCCCAGGTTTGGGGGCACCTGGGTGGTTCTGACAGTTGAGGATCTGACTCTCGGTTTCAGCTCAGGTCATGATCTCAGGGTTCTGAGATCAAGACACGTATTGAGCTCCGTACTTAGTGGGGAGTCTGTTTGAAGGTTCTCTCCCTCTCCCTCTCCCCTCCCCCCCTCAAATAAATAAATAAATCTTTAAAAAACAAACAAAAGAAAAACAAAGTGCCAGGTTTGCACATCCTGCTTTATTGGACTCCCAGACCAGATGAGTCTCTCTCTGAATTCCACCAAGTGACCCCAGTAAACAATTTCATGGAGCAGAGGATTCTTCGGTCCACCTCTGTCTGAATTTCTGCACCAGAAAGTAGTGAAATAGAATACAATGGTTTTTGTTTTAAAGCATAAGTTTCATTGTACAGCAGTATGTAACCAGAACGACCATGACTTCTCTGTAGGTAACAGTTATTACGACCATTATGGTGGTGATGAGAATACCAACACTACTAGAATAGTGTCTCCTGCTCCCACGGTGCCTCCTGATGGGCATATCTGGTGTCTATGCCAAATGTAGTCATGATTCACTTTCTAGCCAGTGAAGTGGAGATGGTGACAGCATGTAGCCTTGATTATGGGTCACTATGGAACTAGAGGGAAACTATGACTTACTTTGCCCGAAACTCAGATCTTATTTCCAAGCTGGGAGAAACCCCCTCTGGCTTGCCCATCTCTGCCCTCTAGTCCTGCACATGCCACCTCACTTGGTGACTTCTCTGCTTCCTCCCTTAGGCAGGGAACCCCTTGTGGGCAGCTGTGTCTTTGAGTCCCCCCATCCTGCCCAATGCTAACCCTGAAAGAGCACATGGTAGGTGCTTCGCTGCCTGTTGGTGGAATGTGCGATGATCTGTGGGTGTTTGGGGGACCTTTCTACCCTCTATGTTTCACGTCTCCATACAATCTCAATGATGTGGACGAGCAGGAGAGCACATTGAGAAGATATTTTCATATCTTCATATATTTTCATCAGGTCCCAGGCTAATCAGTTTCTTAGAGAACAGATCTGGCATTTTCCAGTGATGATAACAGAGAGACATGATTGGTAATAGTAGTCTTAAATTCAAAACTGAATTGCTCTATCACCTAGGGGGAAGTGATGTGTGGCAGGAAGTTACTCTCTCTCTGTGTGAAATTCTAGGCCACCTTCAGCTTTTTGGGTTTGGTTTCTTCTCTCAGCCACATTCGTCTATTTATAAATTGTAGATAATACTTCAGGGGCCTCCGAGGCTCAAAGTAGATCCTGGAAGCTTTTTGTAAAGCTACTTTCCGCTCAAGAAGTGAGAGGAGTCCAAGTTGTCTGGAAACCTTGATCTTGCCCATACCTTCATCCCAAGAACATCTGAGGTTGTGGAAATGGCCTCAGTTTGACTCCATTTGGATTTTTTTTCTCCCCTTGGTCTATCTACCAGTGGGATTACCAATGTAGATTGTCCAACATTGGACCTAAACCAGGGAAAGAATGAGAGATTCATAGGGGGAGGGTAGTGTCATGTGAATAAACACAGAAGGTTAACGTTGATGGTGCCTTGGTGAAAATTCTAGACATAATGCAGATGGAAAAACTGAGGCCTAGGGAGCAGAGGAGTCCTATCTGAGGTCATACAAATGATCAGAAGATGGACCACATCAGGACCCCAGTCCTTAGCCTCACCACACACAGGGGCTGGTGAACCTTTTCTGTAAGGGGCCAGACAGCAAACATTTTAGGCCTAGAGCACCTCAGGCAGCCACAGACAACATGTGCATGAATGGGCATGGCTCTGTGCCAGTAACATTTTCTTTGTGGACACTGGCAAATGGCACCTCCTCCCAGGTACCGCCTCCTTGCTCCTCCACCGACCTTGTCTCCACTGACTGCAGCCAGCACCTCCTTCCCATGTGCCTCCATTTTCAGAGAGTCCTAGCTACTTCTCCATGGTGAGAAGTCTATTGACTTGTCTTAAGTCTGGCTCACTTGCTCTTCTGCTCTCTCGCTCTCCCTCTCTCTTGGCAAATCCTTACTCATTTTTCCCCACCCATATGGAGAAATAATTGGCATACATTCTTATCTTTTGTCTTATGGGGTTTAGGGGACTCTCTTTGCTTCCTGGGTCTCAGTTTACTCTGTAGGTCAGGGGGGCTGAACTAGTATTTCAGAGGTTGCTGTGATGCTCAGCCTCATACACCTGTCTTATGAACCTGTGAGTCAAGCAGCTGAGCTCCATCCTAGGTCTATACTCACCCACTATGTGACTTGGACCCAGGACTTCACTCAGATCCGGTCTTCCATCTGTACATGGGAACCACAGCAACGTGAGCTCATGAGATTGTTGCAAAGATGGAGTGACATGGTGGGTGCATGTAGATTCTCTTTGTAAAACAAACACTAGGGAAAAGTGAGGGTTTTTTAAAAGATTTTATTTATTTATTCATGAGAGACACACAGAAAGAGGCAGAGACACAGGCAGAGGGAGAAGCAGGCTCCCTGCAGGGAGCCTGATGTGGGACTCAAACCCAGGACCCCAGGATCACGCCCTGAGCTGAAGGTAGGTGCTCAACCACTGAACCACTCAAGTGCCCCAAAGTGAGGTTTTATAAGCATATCCACTGGAGCTCCCCTTCTGAGATCTCCTGGGGTTTTTCCAAAAATGATATGCTAACACTGCCAACTGAGAAAATATTCAGGGTTTTGTTCGGTAGGGGCATGGTCCATGTGTGATGCAGGACCCAAGTGCAGCCAGCAAGGCGTCTGAGAGCATGTCACATCACCCAACAGCTAAAGAGCATAATTTGCTCCCTGGGCCTTTTGTTTTGTACTTTTCCTTTTAATTTACGTTTTGTTATTAAATAGTTACATGTGAAGATTGTTTTTTTTTCATGTGAAGATTGTTTAGCAGAGTGTTTGCATTTCTAATTGAACATTCTAATAACGATGTTTTTATTTTACCTTGTTTTTAAAGGTTATTATAATTTCTGTAAAGTTTCAGCCAGAGACACGTTCATGGAAAGAAAAGAACGGTATTTGCTCAGACACTGATGCTTCCTTGCAATGCTACCAGAAATGGTATTTTGCAAAATTGCAGCACAGTTTAGATCTTGGGAGCTGAAGGGAACTTAGGAATTAGTTTTTTTCCCACTTGGCAAGTCAGGTGAGGAAGTAGAAGTGACCTGAGGATCCTGAGGCTGTGTGGGTTCTATGGGGAGGAGCTTTGTGATGGATTAGCCATGTCTGGAGGAGTGTGTGCACAGATGTATGTGTGTGTGCGTGTGTGCACGTGTGAGTGTGCATGAGGGCACCCTGACATGAGGTAGACCATATTTGTCCTTCCTAATATGGTACAAACTCCCCTTCCTCACCCTTCTTTGTACACTCAGGAAGCACAACGATGGGAGAAGGAAGTGACCTGCCCAGGGTCGCACAGGTAATAAGTGACAGTCAGAACTTGAACCCAGGGTACCTTTCATGAGATCAAGTGCTCATAACGTCACTGTCATACCTGTTTGCATGATGGAAGAAGGATCCCTTTTCATCGTACCCTTGAGAAGAGGGCACCTTGGTCTCCTGGGCTCCTTTGTGGGCAAGAAACTGATTCACCTCTTTACCTTGTCACTCCCCAGTGATGGGCCTGGTAAAGCATGCCCTTGCTAGTAACTTCACCTCCGTGACCCAGGCGGTGACAACTGTGGTAGCCTATAACGTGAAAACGCCGGGGGAGAGCAGTGACTGTAAATGCTCCAGAGTATTCTTTATTCTATTTTTCCCTTTATTTTCCAAATTCCCCGTTGGTGTGATTTTTACTATCAAACAATTAGCTTAAAATTTCTTTAATGGACCCCAAAGCCCAATAGAAATCGTGTGGTCTAGTTAATAAATATAATACTCTGTTTTCAAATGGGATAGTCCATGGGGATGGTTCAAAATAAAAGGCCTATTCTGGACATGCAACTTCTGAATGGCACACTCCCATCGGCCCAAATTCCCTGAGATCTATGGCGTGTCAGATTGAGTTCCCTTGCATTCTAGGGGACACAGTGACAGCAAAGAGGTGGCCCTGACCTTAGGGAATATCATTGTAGCAGAGAGAAGCAGTAATGTAGGAATCCTGGAAAGTTGAAAAATTAAGAACTAAAGAGATGTTCACAGACCTACTTTTAATAAAACCCAACCAAACCCCAAAAGACATGCCACGGAGTGCAGGAACGCACCGGAGGGCTCACGAATGTCAGCTATAATTTGAGTCTCTGACTTGAGCACGCACGGGGGTACGGGGCTGCTCTCTGTAATAGGTTATCACAGGATAGAGTTTAAAATACCACTTGAGTCATAACCTCATCCACTTAGAGATCCAGAAAGGGTTCCCAGGGCTGATCAGAGACCTGATTTGCAAATTACTATAAATTAACGTAGTTATAGCTGGGACATGAATATATGCTTGGAAATGCTCATATAGTGCATAATATATGCCATGTCTTAAGATGATAATAGTCGTAATTTCTAAGATGACTTTTCGTCTAGCTGGCACCTCTCACCCTGTGATCTCGAAGTCCTTTACAAACACTAATTAATTACATTAATTTTATCATAAAGCTTGCTCATTACTGTACTTTTATTATAAGCTCTTGCCAGCTTAGATTTAATGCAACACCTTTATTGAAATTCTGCTCTTTGATATTGCTAAGGATCCGCTCGGATATTATATGTGCCTTTATAGGCTCTTTAGTTGTACAGATAGTGGTTAGAATAAAGGTGGTCTCTCTTCCACAGGGGATTTCATAAAGGCACATCTAAATGGAGCCCAGGTCAAGTGCCCCGACCATTCTGAGGGTCACACAGTATGTACAGGTCAGGGTGGTGCTGTGCAGGGATAGATTGTAGCTTGAATATCGAGCTGATAGACTGAGGGCAGCTGTCTGGTATTTTGGGTTAAGATGGATTCTGAGGCACATCCATGATTGACATGAACTACTGCCCTGACCAACTTGCCATTGACACAGGTTTGGAAACTGGGACAGTGGACTCACAAAGGCCTTATCCCTGCCATCTCAGGTCTCACAGTCAACTTCCAACTACTCTTAGTGGGGTCCAGTTTTGATTTTCCTTTTTACAAAGTGTGTGGTTTTATCCATTTCTTCTTTCTTCTACCTAAAATGAGTGAACCCATGCTTGCCTCCAGGACCTTGAGGTGACAATCTGAGGGTACAAATATGTATGGGCTGTTTCCTCAGCTGAACAGCATTTGGGGAAGCTGGTCACAGGGTGGGACCCAGGCTGGCATTGGAGTCAGGGTGCTTGGGTTATAAAGCAGACCATGTCTCATTCATGGACCACATGATGTGGGCAAACCATTTGTTCTCAAGGCACCTCCCTCTTTTCCCGTATCAAACAGAAATAATGATATCCTTGCATCTGACTCGCAAATCTGTGCAGAGATCTAAGTGAAATAAAAACACAATCATAAATGATTATAATAACTGTCACATATAAGTGCTCAAAAATTAGTTAAAAGCTAAAAGCAAAACAAAACATCGAGAGAGCAAATGAAGAGCTGTGGAGGGGGACGTAGGCAGGTGCCATCAGTGGGCTCTCCCTCCGAAGAGGACTCTAGTAGTTGTGCTGCTCTCTTTACTTCTTCCTAACATTTTCCCTAATGAACACGTATAGATTTTATAATGGAGTAAAAACAAAAGCCCTTTTTCAGTGGTGGCACAAATCGATTTATGTGCTAAAATCACATAGAAACACACGTGCGCGCACACACAACAAGTGAGCGCATAAAAAAGCTAGTGAAATAAGACCTGAATAAGGTGTGTAGATTGTACCAGCATCGATGCCTGGTTTTGACATGTGTGATAATTATGTGAGATATTATCATGGGGGGGTGGTGTGAGGCAGAAGGGACTGTACCTAAGACTTCTCTGTCCTATTTTTGGGACCTTCTGGGAGGGTATGCTTCTTTCAAAATAAAAGAAAAAAAAGCAATTTTAGGTTATCAATCTACTCTGAAAGAAATTAGGTAGTAGTTGCTCAAATGTTAATTCAATAAATGGACAAATGGATGGATGGATGGATGGATATGTTTCACTTCTACCTTTACAAGTAAACTCTGGGGGCACCTGGGTGCTCAGTGTTTGAGCGGCTGCCTTTGGCTCAAGTCATGATCCCGAGGTCCTGGGTTCGAGTCCCACATCGGGCTCTCCACGGAGAGCCTGCTTCTCCCTCTGCCTGTGTCTCTGCCCCTCTCTCTGTATCTCTCATGAACAAGTAAATACAACCTTTAAAAATATATGTATAAATAAACTGTCACCCTGTAGACATCGTTTATAGTACTATCCTCTAATCATTACTTTTTGGCTTGAGAACGAAACTCCCTTTGTCTGGGAGAATCATGAAAGCAAGTTTGTAAATGCTGACCGCGATCAACTCAGAGAACAGATATTTTGCCCATGGTGACTAGAGATAAGAGCCATGACTGGTGTCACAGAAGCATTCTTGTGGGCTTAAAAAATCCTCCCCTTTCCCCGGTTCTCAGCATAGGGCCAGAAGGGAGTGAAATGCCATCTGCTAGTGCATTGGATTTCAGTGCAGAATGGGAGCAGAAACCCAACCCAGCCATTGCTTCGGATACGACAGACCCTGGATGTAATAAAAGTGGTGTTCGTATGTTTCATTAGATAAATAAAGCTGACTTGGATAGGTCGCTTGAAACCCAAAGTGAACTGAAACCAAGTTGCCTGCTCTTGGTACAAAAAAGTAAATGTCATAATGGCTGCCAAGTTTGAAGGATCCAGGAGCTCTGCATACATTATGTCATCTACTGTGATCTCAACCCTATGGGACACTGTGATTCTATGGGACGCATATTGTAATCTGACTACAATGCTGTGGCTTTCTTAGCTCTGCTTTCCAGAGAAAGAAAACATGACTCAGAGTTAAGTAATAAGAATAGGCACATTAGTATTAGTCAAGTAATGCTTGCTGCTGTAACAATAAAAAAAAACTTTAGCATACCAGTGGCTTAACACACACAAGTGTATTTCTTGCTCACGCAACAGTCCAATGTGAATGTCAGGGAGTGGGGGCATGTTTTCCATTTGGAGCTTTTAAGACAGGTAAAGAAGAGGAGAAGCAGCATGGAGAAGGCACACCTGCTTCTCAGCCAGCTTGGCCCAGACATGACACCCATCGTCTCTGCCTTACGGCCACGAGCTAGTCATGCTGTCCTTCCCAGAAGACATTTCCCCAGAAATATCTCTACACGAAGGAAAGAGGTGCAGTATCTTTGGCCATGGTCATTCCACAGGGCATGGAATGGGAATCAGAATCGAGGACATCCATGTTCTTTCTGGAACCAGCTCTAGAGTAGTGGTTTAGATCATAGGCCCTGTACTCAGCTTGACTTTGGCTCAACCATTCTGTTGATTTTTTACCTTGGGGGATAGTTGCTTAATCATTGTAAGGCTTTATCTTCTTTTTTTAAAATAAAGATTTTATTTATTTATTCATGAGAGAGAGAGAGGCAGAGACACAGGCAGAGGGAGAAGCAGGCTCTATGCCAGGAGCCCGACTCGGGACTCGATCCCCGGACTCCAGGATTGCATTCTGGGCCAAAGGCAGGTGCTAAACCGCTGAGCCACCCAGGAATCCCCAAGGCTTTATCTTCTATAAAATATGAGAGTGGTAAAAATAGGCACCCCTTAGAGTCGTAAAAACTAAAAAAAAAAAAAAAAAAAAAAAAAAGAGTATTACACAAAGCATTTAGAGCAAAGCCCAGCATTTAGTAAATACACACAAATATTTATTCTTATGATCTCTGTTATAATGACAATGAATTCCACCCCTGCTGCCCCTTATCTTCTCTTCTCATTCCCTCCTGTTTTGTTTAGCACTTTTGCCTTTTCCCTCTTTGATGTCTTAAGTCGTTTAGCCTCTCCAGCTCTCTCACAAACCCTCTGCAGTAACCACAGTCTAGGGAAAATCTAAGTCCCTCCCCTCCGCTGGGGTGTTTCATAATGGAAACGTCTTGCCCAGGAGCGTCAGCGTTGCCACGGGACACTTCCAGTCTCCCAAAGCAAACACATTTGACACTGTTGATTTGGTGTATAAATGTCTGCAGCATTATTAAATATGCATTAAAGTGCTCCCCTCATAAATTGTATGCACTCGGCCCACTCAGAGTATAATGCACACAACTAAATAATTTTTCTAACCACACAGACGGAGCAATCAGGCCAACTTCAAGGTTGGCAGGAATAGAGCAAGTCCAGCCCCTCCTTCCCTCCTCCCACCACAGCTATTTTGTGAGGCCTCCTGGTTTGGCAGTTTGGCAGGTTTTAGCGGGATGCTCAACAGTCTCAGGAGCTTGCATGTCTGGGCCTGTTGAACTGAAGTTTGCACTTTGCCTTTTGTGAAGTCCATTCATTGGTTCCTAAGGGCATCAGGAAGGGGCTAGATTTGGAATCATCTGTATGAGTTTCGTCTGGACCAGCTGGTGCCATCAGGCTTCCTGCCCAACCAAATCATCTACTCATGCAATTTGTCATGATTCATCTTTTCATCTGTCCATCCATCCGTCCATCCACCCATCCATCCACTTGGCTATCTTTAGCCACCCCTTCCTGAGTCAAGTGGTGTGCAAGGCACAGGGACTACAAAAATGGAGCCTGGCCTCACAGAGCTCATGTTCTGGTGTGACAGATGACAAGAAAATAAAGCACAAACACATAAAATGATTACAAACTGGTAAATGCTGGGGAGATGAAGGATGACACTGGATGTATGCATGTGGTTGGGTGGGGGGTGTGATTACTTCACAAACAGGGGGCAGAGGAGGTCTCCTTGAGGAACAATATTTAATTTGAGGCCAGAAGGAAGAGAAAGAGGCTGTCTTACAAGGGCCAGAGGCAAGAGACTTTCAAGCAAAGAGAATGACATTTGCCCAGGCCCTGGCCAGCAGACAGTCATCAAACATATCTTATTTACAACTGGGGCACATGTATGAAGGATTAGGTTCTGTCTGATTTTACTTTAGCACTGTCTTGAGATGGTGTAAAACACAGTTGTCCTGTGAAGGTATGAAGCTTGTTGATCTTACTTATTTTTCCAGTGATAAAATGTAGGGCCAGAAATTAGACCAATAAGATAGACCAGCAGGCCTGATGCCATGGCCAAGGAACAAGGATTGTGCAAGATTCACCCCATAACTTAGCATCTGGCCTGTTGTTGGAAATAGCAAAGGCCTGTTGCATAAAAGCATCCATAATGAAGAGCACAAAATTCTGGCCAAGGATCCAGCTTGCCATTTGCCATTTTGGAAATACCTGGTTGGCGATCCACTGTCAGAGATTTTTATCTGAGTCAGTGATACAATCAAGGAGTGTGTGGGTACCTCCCCTCAGGTCACCTGGCTCAGCCCATTAGAACTCAGGTTTATCACCAACACTGAGAAGTGGGGTATAGGGTTGATGGGTAGCCCCCCAAAGATATGTCTATGTTCTAATCCCTGGAACATGTGAACACGACCTCATTTGGAAAAAAGTTCTTTGTAGATGTAATTAATTTAAAGATCTTGAGATTAGGAGATCATCCTAGATGATATCTGCATGGATCCTTAAATCTAGTGACAAGGGGCCTTATAAGAAACACACAAAGGAGAACATAGATGACATAGAAGAGCAAGAGTAATGGGAGGTGGGGACAGAAAGAGCTGTGATGTAGCCGTAGCCCAGGACATCTGGAAGCTAACAGGGGCTGGAAGAGGTGAGGGATGGATCATCCCTAAGAGCTCCCAAAGGAGAGCTTAGGCATGTGATGTATGTAGAGGCATGTTCTGTCTACAGCACTTGTGACCCCATCTCCTGTATCTCTCTACCACAACTTGCTTAGACATCACTCCTTTCCTGCCTTAGCCCCTTTTAAATCTTTCTCTGGCCTTTGTTCTGAGAATCAACCTGAAGGTCACCTTACCTTTATGCTGTCTCCTATGTGCTGGAGGATCAGCCCTAATAAAAGTCTTGCCTGGAACTTGAAAAAAAAATGTGAATTTTGAAATTTGTATTTGTATTGTGGGGTAAGACTTTTTGTTGTCTTAGACACCAGGTTTGTGTTAATTTGGTACAGCAGCCCTAGACAGATAATCCAGGGCACATAGGGACACTGGGGTTCCTCTAACACAACACTGTCTAGTAGAAGAGCAAGGTGAGATACATCATTTCAAACTTCCCTGTAGTCATGCTGAAAAGAGTAAGAACAAAGAAATGACTTTACATTTAACAGTGTACTTTATTTAATCTGATATATCTGAATGTGATATCAACACGTAATCAATATTAAAAGTCTTTAATGAAATATTTTGCTTCCTGTCTTTTATGTTAATGCTGTGAGATTTGGTATGGATTTTATGCTGATAGCACGTTCCCATTTGCACTAACCACATTTAAGTGCTATATAACTGTGTCCAGTGGCGACTGATTAGACAACACAGCCATAGTATTTCCCCTGGCTCTCTTACTTTGGGTTTTGAACCAAGATGGCCAAGCAAGAGAGGCAAGAGAAAATCCCAGACCACAGAGGCTCCCATGCTGCAGGGTCTGGGGGTCCAGGGGATGATCTGGCTTTGACTTAGTTGGGCTTCAAAAATGGATAGGAAAAAAAAATGGATGGGAGGCAGATCTCTGGGAGTTTTTTCAGTGGGCTGGGTGTATTCATCCCAGTGCAAGGAGCTAGGACAAAAACCAAGAATCATGCTTAGATGGGGAAAGACAGGAGAACTCTGGGCAAGAACAGAAGGAATGAACAGTGATATGGGTCATTGAATACCAGCTATCTTCCAAAACCTTCCCTTTTCATACACTCCTAACCACAAACCCAAATGGGAGGAATGATGATTGCCTCATTTTGTTAATGAGGAAATGGAGAGTCAACAATCTAAGGAGCTAGACCAAGGTCACCCAGCTCATAAGTGAGTGCAGGATTGGAACCCAGTTCCCTCTAACTACAAAGTCACTGTGTTGCAGGCCCTGACATCAGGTTGGATACACCTGTTTGTATACTCCTGTCCTGTGAGGATGGGCTCAGGGCTGAATGCCCCCAGGGGACGGCTGGCTTTAGGGATTCAGACTGGGAGTCCTGGGGGAGTCGAGCTGACTTGAGAAGGGGCAAGCTCTTAGAATGTTCAAGACCATCCTGAAAGCCTATTGAGCATCCAGAGAAGAGCTTTCACTTTTGCATTCAGAATTCTCATGCTCCTCTGCCTCCTCTTCTGGTTGACCAGTTGGCTTTCAGATATGCCATTTGCTACGTATGTTGGAAAAATTGACCTCCCAGAAGCTAGAATTGCCCAATTGGATAAGAAAGCAAGTTTGTCTTTTAAAAGCAAGACATCAGGACATTCATTTTCTGACAAGAATCTGTAATTTGTGTTTATTTTATTTCTTGTTGATTGATTGCCATACGTCTTTTGGCACCCCTCCAAATTTCTCTTGCCAACAAAGTAGGCCAAATTAATTTTCTACAGGAAGAGATATTCTGAAGCACTCTAAAATCTGTCTCCAGTATTTTGCAAACGACCTCCTGTGCATGTAATGACAGTGGCTATACTTTTCCTCTTTGGGCAGAGTAAAGAAGAAAAGTTTCAATGTCCTACTCATCTGAGGGAATAAGATGGGTTGGTGCAAACTCTTTGCCTTTGGTGATGGACACTTTATATGGCAGCCCTTGTGGAACCTGGGGATCCTAGATTTCCACTTCTTTTGTTGGCTGGAGACAGTTTAGAGGTTGAGAGGCCGGGTACCAGGAAAATGGAGGCTGGTGTAATGTTCATTGAGTTGAATTGAATGAACACCAGATTGAAATTGAGTGAAGAGACCAGTGTTCTTGGCCTTGGCTTTGCTAACTAACCTGCCCATGCCCTTGTGAGGCTCATGACTCTCAGCATCATCTTCCTCATCCCCAAAGAGAGGAGACTAGCTTAGGTCAGTGGGTCACAATCTTGTTCTCAACCTCAGAATGCTGTCTTCGAATGGCACTCTCTTTGCAAGCTGAAAACAGAGCAGATATGCTTTACTTCTCATAAAACCTTCCTGCCTAATGAAGTTTAGAAATAGGTATTATCTCATAGTTCTACGGACTCTTCAGCAGCTTAGGGGTATTATCAAGGACCCAGCTCCTCCTATCTGTCCACTCTGCTATTTTTAGTTGTCCCCCTCTGGGTTTTTCCTGTTGTAGTTATAAAAGGGGCATTGAAAAATCCAAAAACAGATCCATAATCAGGATAAGGAGAGTGGTGGGCCATGCTTTACTGTCTATCCCTATGACTGGAAAGCACCATAGCCTTCTCAGAAACCCCTCCCAACAGACTTCTGTTGGAATTTCATTGGCCCAAACTGTATCATATGACCATCCCTTATTGCAAGGGAGGCTAGGAAGTGAGCATCTGAGAGGGAGGCAGGTGACCTCTGGGGCTGTCTTTAGCCAATCCTCAGTCTTCACCTGAAGATGGTCACATGGCCACCTCAAGTAACAGTGAAGTTCTACTTAAAAGGAAATAATGGGACATGGGTGCTGGGTAACTACAAGCAGTGCCTGCCAAAGAATGGAAACAGGATAATGATCTGAGGGTGCAAAAATATCACCTGGTGCTATTTTTCTTCAATGGGTACTTAGATGGTGTCAGTGACCTAAAACACAGAAGGCATTTATACCCTTCTCAGGTGAAGATATGAGAAGTCCACAGCCAACTCTGCCCTTTCATTCCCAGGGTAGAGACGGTGGTGGCAGGGGAAGGAGGGGAGGATGAGCTCTAGTCTTGCCTGTCAGGTCCATAGCAGACTAAATAAGTATGTAAATAAAACAAACACCTCTGATAATGTTTTCAGTTTGCTTTTTTCCCTAGCTACTCACCCTCTTTCATAGGTATAAGCAGAGCTGTTGCTGGTGAAGGGGTTGGGACATGTGTGACTAGGATGGGAAGTGTGTGTCTGTATCACCACACACATTTCTCTTCTTACCCATGATGCCTTCCCCCACCTGTCCTCTATTACACCTCTGCGGAACCCCTAGATCTCCAAGGAACCCAGTTTGGAAAATGCTGGACTCTAAAGCTCCCACTCTTCCCACCCCTCAACTCTGTGATGTATGTATGGTTCTGTCTGGCACATCCCTAGTCATGGGTTCTCCTTTGCAGTAGCAGTTGGAATGAGGTAATGTATCCTTTTTAATGCCTCATTTTTTTTTTTATGAAGGAGTAATTTAGCTTTGGGTTTGTCCAGCTCTGTACACGCTAGCCACGCGTGACTTTAAATTTAAATTAACGTAATTAAATTGGAAATCAGAACCTTTTTTCTTCAGGTCATGCTTGCTGCTCTTAAAGTGCTCCATGACCGCCTGTGGCTAGTGGCTCCATATTGGACAGTGTAGATATACAACATCACTGAAGAAAATTCTACTGAGTAGATGCAGAGAGCCTTTTAAAATGGTCCTATAGGTGCTGGGTGCTGGGTGGTGATCACAGGACACCCTTGGGTACTATGGCTAAGAGTTGATGAGGAATGTGTTACTTTACAAGGAGTTTTTGCTTCATGGGTTTTCCATTACATGGGGCGGCTGTGGGTTAGTGAAGTGAGAACCAGCCTAGTAGCCTAAAGCCTTGGCTTTTCAAAATTGAGGAATAGTCCACAAAATACCTGGCCAGTACTTCTCCACCCTGCCAAGGGAAGACTGAGGAGCTGTCACAGACCAGAGGAGACAAAGGAGGCATGAGGAGTAAGTGTAATGTGCTACTCTGAACTGGATTCTGGAAGGAAAGACGACATTTGTGGGGAAAACTGGCAAAATCTGAACAGTGTGGGGTTTAGTTAGCAGCAGTGCTGCAATGGCGGCTTCTAAGATTTGACAAATGTACCACATAATGTGAAATGCTAAAGGAGGGGAAAGTGGGTGAGGAAACTCTTGGTACTCTCTTTGCAACTTCTCTATAGATCTAAAATTATTCCAAAATAATAGCTTATTTTTACAAAGACTTGGGTTTCCATTCCTGATTCTACCAGTTACCAACGGTGGTAATTTCCATCCCCCTGCTTCCTTTTTGTGCTTGCTAACACCGTCAGAGCTGAGAAGGGCACTTGGGCAGCATAGAGGGGACATAGATGTCAAGGGATTGCTAATGCTAGAGCTGATGCCATGATATTACCCTGATGCTAAGACTGTATTGGGCTCTGCAAGGGTGTAAAGCATGGTCCTTGTCCTTAAGCAACATTCTCTATATTTAGTAGAGTTTGAAGCTGAAGGAGGCAAGAGAGGGAAGCATGCAATGTCCCCTGAGTTCCTACCTTGTGTCTGGCACTGCACTAGACCCTCTTCTCTGTGGACTGCATTAGAAACTGATAAGAACCTTCTAGATTCTCCTTATGGTAGGTACTATTTCCATTTGCAGAAGAGGCTCCAGGTTCCAAGAGGAGAGTGGCTCTACTCCCTTTCCTTGTTGACCTTAAGCTCCTCGACACCCCTCCCCGCTCCCTCCATGGCCATCCTTTATGGGTAGCTTCTCATGGTGCCTTCATCTCTTCCTCTACTGGTAAATGGCTGGGAACAATTCTTGGGGGAGAAGCCTTGAGGTTGGAACCAGCATTTGGGTCCAGGAGTGATGTTAAGTGACCTTGGAGAGTACCACTGACTTGGACTTGTAGGTCATTTGGAGAGTGACCTCCATTCCTAGCCTGTCACTAAGCTTGTCTCTGTCATCCCCATCTAAAGCTTGTCACCAGGATCATTTTGCTTAGAAAATTCCAGGTAAGGGTGCTGCTTTCTGTGGAGAAACACCCTTAGGTCCACTGAGCCCTCACTGTGAAAGCTACTGGGGTCAGGAGGATCCTTTCTGCTGACCTGACAATTCTTCTTCTGCTGACTCAGACCTGCCCTGTCCTAGAAAAGGAATTCCTGCAAGTTTTATTCTATGATCTACATATAAGGAACTCCAAATCCCTTTATGTAGGTTCAGGTGTGTCTCCTGCCCTTTCAGCATCACTGGATCAGATTCTACCCCAAAGACTGGGTCTCCATATGGTAGGGTGGCAGCAGTGGTGCATGCATGGTATATACACGTGTGCATGCATGGGTGCATCTACACTTTGCAAGAAATGCCTTCTCACAGCAATAGCACTGTATGCTGGAGAGTGTGAGGGTTCGGGTGGCTTACGGCCCAAGGTGAGAAACATACGCTTGTTACTCACTAGTTGTGTGACCTTGAACAAATCACTTCCCCTTTCTTGACCTGGGTTTTCTCTCTCATTGACTGGTGGAGCTGGTACTCCCATCTCGTGAGATGCTCTATAGTGGAGCTGCCGGTCTAGCACTATGGGAGGGCTGATGAAAGTTGGTTCCCTCATCTCCACCTCCTGATTTTCCCCTGGCCTGCCTGACCAAGGGGATCAGTGAAAGCAAAGCTGATACCTTCAGGGGGGTGCATTCCATTTGACTTTCTCCTGGAATGGCTGGTGGGTGAAGGTGGCAGGAGCCAAGGGCCAGTCTTTAACAGCCAGGGCCAAAGCGGGCACTGGGCAGTTGTGCGAAGGGCTGATACTGCCCTCACCCTTGACTTCTGCAGGATTTGAATCACGAACCTCACTTTCTCACATCACAGAAGCTAATCACACATGGGACTGTCTGCAAGGAGGTCACACTAGTGGAGAAAAGGGTCATGGATACATTTTTAGGGCCTAAAGTGATCGTGCTACGACATGGCCCCACAAGGGCCCAGCAAAAGAATGACTGATCTGTCCTAAAGACATTTGAACTTGTACTTCAATGAGGAGCAATTTGCAAAATGAGGAGGAGATAAGAGAGGATATGGGCATTCCACACTGAGAGGACATCAGGGAATCAGAATAATATTTCCTTAAAAGCTTACATCACCTCAGGTGCTGTTTAAGGACTTATCCCATCTAAGCCTCTATGACAAATACACTACTGATTTTGTTTTACAGTTGAGGCACAGAAGGTTGAGTGACTTGCTCAAGGATATAGAGTCACACAGTGGTAGGGGCAGGATCAAAGCTCAGCTCTGTTCTCAGAGAACATGGTTAGCATGGTTCCTAACCACTGGGCAACACTGCCACCCAGGAAATCAGGGAAAATTTGCTAAGAGAATATAAGAGGACTTATCACAAAGTTTTCCAGGCCACCTTCGGACCTTTGGACTCCATTCTGGGGTTAGCGAGGAGGACTCAGGTATTTTGTAACCCAGAAGCGATCTTAATGGAACTATTCTTGAAAAAGTTTAAACTCTGGCTTCAATGTGGAAGGTAGATTGGTGATTGTTCAAATATAACCTTATAATAAACTCTAGGTTTTGTTTAATAACTGCAATTGTGCCTGGAGTCACCTCCCTACAAGATGGCAGATGTGCAAATGCTTTGTGAAGTTAAGCAGAATATACAGATGCAAGGTTATTATTAATATGGTATTAGGTGATTGCTTTATTTGGGGACAATTTCCTTTGTTCTTGGAAGACTTTGAATAGAGAAAGGGTTCCTCTATTGTTCAGCCTTTGCTATTAGGGACAGAATCGAACTGGTTTAAATTCAAGTTTTTGTTCCAATTTTAATGTCTTATGTAATACCAGGAATTTTTGTTTACTTTATTTCTGCTTTTGCAGGTGCTCCACGGGGTAGGATCCTGCACCTGGGAATGCGAGCATTAATTTTGACACAAAGGGTTTAAAAATATAAATGTCAGCATCTCCAGCGTCGTGAAGGTGGCAGTGGATGACAGAAGGGCATTCTAGGATGGCGCTCCAAAATAGAATTTCCAGATGCCTCCTGCATGTTCCCAGAGAGTACAGGCAGTAGCGCTGGCCTGATTTGCTCAGCCAAAGTATTTTGTTATTTAGAAACTTTCTCTGAGGCTGGATGGTGTAGCATGGAGTTGGGCAGACTGATGTCTATTTTTGCTGCTTTCTGGTTGGGTGGCCCCAGGAAAACCTTCAAAATGCTCCGAGCCTCAGTTTCCTCTGCTGTAAAATGGGAAGATAGGAATAAGTTCAATGGGTTGATATTTTGTAGAAGGATGGACTCCACGAGGGCAGGGACCCTATCAGTTTCATCCTGAAGCCCCTCTGTGAGGGGTTCCCCCCAGCCATGGGGATCACCTGCATGCCACACCTCTGCTGGCCTCCAGGGCAAATTCCATCCCAAGCCATGGAGTATAGACACCGCATCTTCTTGGTTGGCTACACTCAAGTCTGGGTGAGCAGAGATTGTAATCCCTATACCAGTATAAGTCCTCAGCCCATGTGAGCCAACCTCTGGCCATTAGCTGGCCATCCCTGCCCCTCCCCAGATTCATGTGCCTAAACCTAGCATCACCTCCATTCCTATGCTCATGAGATAACGCCCCAGATCAAAGGCCCCCATGCCTTACAATCTCACATATCCAAGCTGCTCGGCTTTCTTCTCCTTGACCATGAATAACTCCCCATCCCATCCCTGCTCCTGGTGCTGTCTGAGCTTTCCTTCCACCATGACCATTCCCATCCGCCTTCACCTCTTCTCTGGGTCTCCGTCCTTCACCTTCTACAATTGGCTGGAATGGCTCAACAGCTCATGACTTCCTGCCAACCCTTTGTGACTTTTTACCCTAAACTGCTCTCTATTGTCTCAGATCTAAAGTCCCTCCTCAGAGAGGAGAGCTGGTTTTCTATTTCCAGACTGTCACCACCTCATCCTCATCTGTAAAAAAGAAAAAAATGTCCCACTCCTTTGACGTACCCTCCACATCTGACTTGTGGTTGTCTTTGAGCGAAGTAGCCTTCATTCACTGAAGTCTTGGGTTCCTGCTTTTCCTTCTGCGTCTCCACTTTTGCTCTGTGTTCATCCTGAGCCATTTCCACATCTACTTGAAATTTCTCCTATTTCCTAATGCACTAGCTCACACAGGTGACATTCATCCAGGAATGCAAGCCAGACACTTAGGAGCTCCCCTCAGACACTCCCTTTTCCTTCTGCGCCCACGTTCATTCTGTCAGCAACTCCTGCCAAGCTTACCCCTGAATACCTATGGACAGCTCCACTGAGCTCCATCTCCCATCCTGCACCAGCTCAATAGCCTCCTGGCTTGCAAGCCTTGGCCCCTGGCAGTTTTAAGCATAAATAAGTATGTGAGTGTATTTCTCTATATATATTTTTAGTATTTCATTCAGGAATATATATGAGGCATTTGTAAAGCCTAAAGAATAACGATAAAGCCAACAGCAAGGGGCTCAGGGTGAAAGGGTAAGTGCTAGAACATGACCAATCCTGTTGAAACCCTACGTGGGCCCCTCCCTGATCTCCACCTCGCTGTTCTTTCCCAGAGGCATTGACTCTGCTGAATCCCTGTTTGTCATTCCTCCGCCTTCTCTGTGAGCGCTCCTTAAGTCATGTAAGTTTGAGAATGATAGCCTGTATAGTCTTCCGAAAGTTGCATTTTTTATTCGTACTTATGTCTGGACATTCACACACACCCACACCCACAACACATACACACACACAGGGTTATTATACAGCAATAAAAGTTAATGAAAATGCATCTACTCTTCTCACGCCGGATGAATCTCCAAATACACATCTCCAAAAAGGCAGCTTTCCAAAGAATATTTGCAATAGATAAGCAGAATATATGTCTCTGTAGGAGACATATACACGCATACATATAGACACACACCCACATATCACAATGTATGTATTTATCACAAATATTTGTCCATTCTCCTAGTTGACGGGCTGTTTTCAGGTTTGCTTTTACAAACTTGAGCTGTCTGGAGATTCTTAGACACTCCTGATATACACGTGTTTCTCTAGAATCTACAGGAGTGGAATTTCTTGGTGTATACATCTTCAACTTGACTGTTTAAGGGCCCCAGTTCTCTGGATTGTCACTCGCATTTCTGTTTTCTTGAGGAGGGGGTAGGCTGTGGTGACACGTGGGCCCCAAATGTGTAATGATTCAAACACAGCCCTTTATTTTTGCTTTTCTAATAACTGTGCAAGGGATGTATTCCTGGTAGGGGCAACTTTGCTCCCCCTTGTCATTCAGGAATGTGGGCTAATCAACAGCTCTGTCATTTTAACACCTGGCTTTCAAGGTCACCCTTGAAAGGTCATCGTCTTGCCGCCCACGTGTAAGAGAAGGCTGAAAATGGTGCCTGTGACTTTACTCATGGCCTCTGGCTGCAACTCACACTCAGCGTGTCCCTGCCTACACCACACCAGCTGCTGACAGATGCCAATTCAGTCTATCCCCAAAAAGCAGAGGTCATAGGCCAACAGCTTGGTCATAGAATGGCTTCATCCCACTTTAAAATTCACTCTTCCGTGGGCATGAAATAGTCTCATCGAAAAGTCAACTTATGGTTCCCTGATTACAACGAGGTTGAGAATTTGGATGCCCTTGGCCATTCGGGTCGCCTCCTGTGACTATCTGCTTGTGACACTTGTCCATGTTTTAAGAATTGGCTTATTTGTTTTCTATATTATTTTGTAGTAGGCTTGAGTCTTACTTTGATTTTGGCACTGTGGGTACTGATCCTGTTTTGGTTCTATGTTTTCAAAGATCTTCTGATTTGTGATTTGCCTGCTTCACCTGTGGTGATCTTCCTTGAAAATTCTTAATTTTGCTGTGAATTATGATTTTCACTTTTTTAACATTTTGTGTCCATTCATACTCGTAAGCAGTACATGTTCTTATGATTTCTTCTGAAAGTGTTGCAGTCTCTTATCTGCCTTATAGTCTTCACTCTGTCTGTAGTTGCTGTTGATGCATGGTGTGAGGTAAAGAACCAAGCTCCATTTTTCCTCATATGAATAATCTGCGTCCAGTACCATTTATGAGATTTCTTGTTCTTTTCCTCCCTTATATACAATAACATCTCCTAAGTAGCAGGTTTTCACATTCGTGTGGATTTCTCATCTGTTCTATTATCACAGTCTGTTTTTGTTCCCGCCAAGCCCCACCAGTGGTTTCTTTACAAAGCACCCAGGACAATATCGTGTCAGTGAAACTTGACCATGTCACATGCCCTGTCTCAGCACCTCAACAACATAGACATGATATGGGTATATCATAGTATTAGTCTCCATCCCCCTGCACAGTTCGAGGTGACTCATCATTGACATTGTCCCAAGGAGCATCTGCAGAATAAATAGATTCCCAGTTTCTGGCATGATACCAGGCACTCAGGTTTTTTTAAATGAGTGGAAGCGTGACTGTGAAAACATCCCACAGGACTCAGAATAAGGGAAAGGCACAGTACATGTTTGTGTCCCTAACATACCTTAATGAATGTGACCTCTCCTGCCTCCCAGCTACCTTAGCATATATTGTAGCAGTCAGTGACACTTTTTCTGTGCTGCCTCAGGTACCGAACTGTCTTAGTCAGGATCACACATGCCACTTGCTGTAACAGCCAAGCCCCATCTTGTGGCTTCACAAAATAAAAATGGTGCAAACACACACACACACACACACACACACACACACACACACACACCCAGATCAATTTCTCATTGATTTCACAGTCCCATATGGGTCAGGTGGCTTTCCTGAGTTGTCCTCTCTGACCAGTAACTCAGGCATCTGCGTGCTGTCCATGACATGGTCCTGCCATAGAGAAGGAAGAGAGAGCCCCCTGATGTTGCTCTAGAGGGAGATTCTAAAGCCTAGATGTTGAAGTGCACTAGTCACCTGACCACAGTGAACTGCAAAGGAAGCTGGGAGATGTAGTCTTCTTGTACCCAGGAAGAAAAGTGTCTAACTTGGCTCTGCCACACAAACTAGAATCTCAGCTCTTAGAGACAGAACCTCTTTCTCTCCACCTCTCCCATTGCCCCCCGAGGTCATAGAGCCCTAGTGAAGAAACTGCAGTCTTTGGGATCAGAATGGAGTTTGAATTTCATCTACCTACTATTGATTGTGTGACTTTGTTAACTCTTTGAACCTTTATAATTAGACCCAGGTAAAGGCCAAGCAGGACTCAGGTTCGGGTCCGGTTTATTCCAGTCCACTGCCTATTCCAGGGCTCAGCTAGGCTCTCTGCACCAGGCTCCCTGCAGGTGCTGGCGGACACGCCATGCTCCCATTATGCCATTTTAAACTGGCTGTGTTGAGAGGGGCTCATCTGACAATGCACATGAATTACCCTTGCTTCTTCGCTGCTACCATAAAATGCCTGGAAACCAGACCTTTCCCAAATTCCAGCTTCATGACGGGCTCCATTCATTTTCTGTTTGTTGACATTGTACGGCTTGTTTTCTACCAGTGCAGCCATTGTGCCTGGCTCCCCTGGGGTCGGATGTTTTATTTTCCTCTGGCAAAGCTCCCTCCATTCTTTTCCCCACTGCAAGAGTCTGGCAGAAAAACAGGCTTCCGTGAAATGGCCATCAGATCACTGTGTGGTTTGGCCCTGCTTGGCTATTTGTCTCTGGGGCACCAGTCAATTTAATTAGACAAGGTCAAAGCTGTGTTGGCTGAATTTATTATCACTACTTTTCTAAATTTTCACCTTATTGGAAGAGGCCATGCAGCAATAGGAAGGACAATGACAATAATTATTTTCGCAGTTGAGTGCAAAAACATAGAGGCATAAATTCACCCCCCTCCTCAATACACACACAAAGAAAAAAAGACTGGAAGGAAACATGCCAAAATATCTATAGTTGTTATCTCTGAGTAGTGGGGGTTTTATTTACTTGTATATACTTTTATGTGTTTTTCAAATTTTTCAGGACGGGCCACTACCACTTAGATTCTCACAGTAAATGGGTGTCATGTTCAAAGGGAGTTGAGGAGCACTCAGTGATGTGACCATTAGCAGAGGTTCAGAGGTATGGTCATTCTATTTGTCCTGATCGAAGATGCGGCCCTGCAGTGACAAATCTCAGCTTACCCCTCGCTGATGCTATATGTTTAGAGGTGTCTCTGTGCTCTGCTTCACCAAACTTCCTCTGTCTTTTTTCTGGGGTCGGGGCTCACGGAAAGTTCTCTCACTCTGAAATGTGGCCAATAGTTGTGACAAACAGCAAAGAAAGCTCTGGCAATTCTTCCTTGCCAGCCAACGTGTCAGGAATATCCACATGGTCCTGCCTGATGAGGAAGCCAGGAAGCAGGCTCCTCAGCAGTGCCAGAAAGAGCCCCAGGGCTTGGCAAACAGCCCCGAGAGCAAGAGACAGCGGCGCGCTCGGTGACTTAGCAACAAAGGGAAGCTGTTAGCACCTGCAGGTAGGCACTTTGGGAGAAGCCGAGGCTGGCAGGGACGAGGGGACAAACCCTGCTTCTTCTGTCCACCATCTGATCTTCCAGGGGTCACAGAAGCCTAGGTGGCATCATCAGCAGAGGCAGGCTCTTTGGCCAGTATTAATGGTGCAATTAGAAAATAAGGTGTTATTGACATAGAAACACAGCTCAACAGAATAGATATCGAGAAGCACTCAACACACCGTTAATATAGCCATGACCATGGGCCAACCCTGCGCTCTGCTCTAGCGGTGGAGCAGTTTGTCAGACACTACCAGTGCTTTTGAGGGGTCATAGACTACATGGGGGGGGACACCTGATCAACAACTCAAACACAGACTGGTTACAAAGGAACATTATTCAGGATCAATAAACAAGGGGGAAAGTCTGTCATTTGCAGCAGGGTGGATGAACCTGGATGACATTATATAGCTACTAAAATAAGCCCGAGAAAGACGAATGCTGGAATCTTAAAAAAAAAAAAAAAAAAAAAAAGATGGACTCAGAGTCTAGAAGAGTGATCTCCAGGGGCTGGGGTCTGGGGAAAATCGGGAGAGGTTGGGAAAAGCCTACAAAGTCAGTTATAAGTAAGGTCTGAGGATCTAATGCGTAATATGGTGACTATAGTTGCTGACGTTGTATGGTGTTGAAATTTGCTAAGAAAATAGAATTTAAATGTTCATGCTGTAAAAGGGAGGGAAGGTAAACATGAGAGGTGGTGGATGTAGTAATTAACGACATGGAGTGGGGGACAGTCTCATCATGTATCCAATCACCCCCTTGTATACTCACAAGGTGATGTTGGAAATATCTTATAATTTTTTATTCATCAGTTACACTTCGATAAAGCTGAAAAAGAAAAAAAAGACAAGCCCAGGTGGGGGAGTGGTGTGTGAGAAATGTACACTGAGGTATTGAGAGCCTCGCAAGTCTGGTGGAATGGTCTGGGTAAACCCATTTCCGTCTGTTGTTCGGGCTTCCCGTCTGCAGAGTGGGGCTTATCCATTTGCACCTGGGGACCTGCAAGTGCCCGGTGACAAATCACCTTGTGCTAGGGAAGCAGGGGCTCATGCTCAGCTCTTGACTCAAACATTTACTGAAGTTAACGTGAGGTAGCACATTTCCCCGATTCAGATTTATTTCAGTCCATACTGACTTCTGGGGCACTTGGGGGTCAAGGCTTGTGCTGATTTGCATCATCTGTCCACTGTGCAGGTGTGTACACACGCAAACCCGCACACACTCCTTCGTCTCTCTGCTGCTCCTCCTTCCCTCCACAAACCTGAAATGCACCTTTCTCGCACGACGTAGAAAAGGCTGGGTGGCACTGGGTTTACTCCATTAACTGAAGATGCACTTGTGATGAATTATGAATGACCTAACATGTCTTAAATCATAAAGAAATCCAATTTAAGTTTCTACACACCGTTCAAAGTCTGCTTTTAATCTATACTTTGCTCACATCTATTGTGTGTCTTAGTAGGTTTGGCGCAGAGAAATGAGAAGCAAAATGTTGCGGTTTTGCATCAAGCAGATATTGACTAATACTCTTTGTAGCTTTTTGTAGAGAAAGGGCTCTTTTGGTTTTTCCATTTTCCTCTTTCTGTGTGTGTGTGTGTGGATGTGTGGATGTGTGCATATGCTTAATATCCGGAAGCAATACGCACATCAGCCCAAGAGAAGAAAGCAATTGCTATTTTTTAATTCATTTCCACTGTTGGGATGGATCCAGAGACTTGCAAGAATGAACAAAGAATTTGGTGCCTTTCTAATGGCATGTGGCTCATTTCGGTGGAGAGCTCTTGTGTTTTAACTATATCTATTAAAGACGCTGCTTTAGGCAGTGGTAGCAGTCAGTATTTGGTGGGAAAAACAGCAACCATTCATGCATAACAGCTATGAACAGGTTCTTTTTATAAAAATTAAACTTTTCATTTTAAGATAATCGCAGATTCACATATACTACGAGACAGATCTCATGTACACTTGACCCCATTTCCTGCGACAGTAGCATCTTGCGAAACTGTAGTGTTCTATCACAAGCAGCTCTTCGCTTTGATGCCGTCCAGAGGTCTTATCTGGATTTCCCATCTCATTCGTGTGCATGTATGAGTGTGTATTTAGTTCTATGCAATTTTATAACATGTGTGTATCCAGGATCACAGTCAAGATATAGAACAGGCCTAAAGAAAAAAAAAAAGATATAGAACATTCCTGTCACCACGAGGATCCCACTTCCCTCCTGTCCACCCCCTACCCCATCCCTCTAACATCTGGTAACTACTCATCTGTTATTGATTTCTACCATTCTTTTGTTTCAAGAATTTTCTATACGTGGAATTATGCAATATATAACCTTTTGAGATTGGCTTTTTTGCCCCACTCAGCATAAATCCCAAGAGATTCATCTAGGCTGTTGCAAGAATCAGTGGTTTGTTCTATTTGATCACTAAGTAGCATTCTGTAGTGTGGACGCATCATGGCTTATTCCACTATCCATCCACTGGAGGACCCGGGTTCTTTTCGGATATTAGGAAGAAAGCTGTGATAAACATATACATCCAGGTTTTTGTGTGCACGTTAGTTTTCACTTCTGCGGGATCGCCGGCCAAGAGGATAATTACTGGCTCATGTGGTCGCTGCATGTTCAGATTTCAAAGAATCTTCCAGAGTATTTTCCAGGGTGGCTGCAACATGTTACCTCCCCACCAGTAATAGGGGTGCTCCAGTTTCTCCATGTCCTCCCCAGCATTTGGCGGGGTGCCTATTTGGTATCTTAGCCGTTCTGACAGGTGTCGTTAAGATGCCACTGTGGCTGCACTTTGCATTTCCCTAATGGCTACGCATGGGCTCACTTGGCATCTGAGTATCTTCTGCCGTGAGATGCCTATTCATGTCTTTTGCCCGTTTTCTAGATGGATTATTTGGGGTTTTTTTCCACTGTTGATTTTTGAGAGTTCTTTATATATTCTAGATGTATCTAGGTTTTTTGTGTGTGCCAGATATGTGATTTGCAGAGATTCTCTTCCAGCCTACAGCTTGTCTTTTCTGCCTCTTTACGGGGTCTTTCTCAGAGCAGAAGTTTATGGTGTCGATGAGGTATGATTGATCGACTTTTCCTTTTATAGATCACATTGTTTGTGTCAAGTCTGAGAACTTTTTGCTTGGCTCTAGCTCTTGGAGATTTTCTTTCTTATTCCCTAAAAGCTTTCTAGTTGCACATTTTACATTTGAGCTTTTGTATAAGACATGAGGTTGAGACTGAGGCTCATTCTCTTTTGCTTGTGGATGCCCAGTTGCAACAGGACCACTTTCTGAAAAGGTCATCCTTTTCCCTTCTAGTTGCATTTGCAGCTTTGCCAAAAATCATGTGGGCGCATCGGTGTGGGTCTGTCTCTGGATGTTTGCTCGATCTTACTGATCTCTGTGTCCATCCCTCACACCATACCACACTCCTGTGGTTATTTTGTTTACGGTAAGGGTTACTATTGAATAGAGTGATTCTTCCCATGTTAGTCTTCATTTGTTTTTCTTTTTTAAAGATTTTATTTATATGTTCATCAGAGAGTCAGAGAGAGAGGCAGAGACACAGGCAGAGGGAAAAGCAGACTCCCTGCAGGGAGCCCAACATGGAACTCGATCCCAGGACCCTGGGATCATGACCTGAGCTGAAGGCAGATGCTCAACCACTGAGCCACTCAGGCATCACTATTATTTATTTCCAGAGTTGTTTTAGCTATTCAGGGGCCTCTGTCTTTCTAGATAAATTCGTAATTAGTTTGTTATGTCTTTTTTTTTTTTTTTGAAAGGGAGAGAGAGAAGGTGCACACATGTATGATCACCCATGAGGGAGGAGCAGAGGGAGAAGGAGAGAGAGAATCCATTCTGGTCATGGAGCTGGATGTGGGGCTCCATCTCACAACCCTAAGATCATGACCTGAGCTGAATTCAAGAGCCAGATGCTCAACGGACTGAGCCACCCAGGTGCCGCTAGTTTGCTACATCTTAACCCATTCGAGGTTTTTCAATAAGGAATTAGAAGCTTCTATAACCATTTGGAGGACTGCAGACATGCCAGACAGCAAAGCCACGTGTGACCTTCTCAGTAGCAGTGTTCAAGCAGGGGCTCTGGAGGGCTCCCCTGGAGATGGTATAAATCTCAGGAACCTTGGGAAAGCTGCTAACAACTCTCTCAGTGGGCTGCACCAAAATAGGTGACCTTGAAGTTGACCTGGAGTGGATGGGAGAGAGAGAGAGAGAGAGAAAGGACACACCTAATGCATTCCTCACATGTCAGCGAGGACTCTGCAGAGAAAGCCATGTCTGTGCTGAGGCATATGTGCCCTGGAGCCCTCCGGTGGGGGAGGGGGGGCAGGTGAGGGATCTTTCTGGAACTAAGGAGGAGGACTCAGGTGTGGATCTGCTTATCAGCTGGCTTTCAGAAGCCGGGGCTCTGGTCTCAGCTCTCACTTGGTTCTGGGGAGCCATGTGACAATTATAGCTTTCTAAGGGAAAGCCGAAGAAGTAAGTTGGTAAACCCAGAAATGTTTCTTTCCTGTAGCCTCATCTATGAACCCAGTACTTTGTGCTTTTTTTAAAAAAAGACTATTTATTTATTTATGAGAGGCAGAGACGTAGGCAGAGAGAGACACGGGCTCCCTACAAGGAGCTTGATGCGGGACTCGATCCCAGGATCCCAGATCATGACCTGAGCTGAAGGCAGGTGTTCAACCACTGAGCCACCCAGGTGTCCCTACTTTGTGCTTTAAAAACAGCCAGGAGGTTATGTACTCCAGCACTTCTTTCTCCCTACCCTTGGAACCCACTGACACCCTTTAGAGCTGGAGTGAACACTGGATCACACTTGTTTTACCCAAATGAAGTGTTCTTTATCACACACAGCTCTCACACAAATGACACGTCAGTTGCAATTTGTGACAGGGAGCTGAGTTAATCTGGCTCCAGCCCTCACACGGCCACTCAGAGCACATCCCAGAGAATAACATAGTTGTTTAAGCGTCACTGTGGCAGGGGTAAGAACTAGGCCCTCTGGCCCTTTGAGTCCCCGTGTGCAAGAATGCTGCTGTCTATGTTGTACAAACTATGCCGGGAAGCAGGGCGGCTTTGTGGGGTGGTTACAGCTCTTCCCCAGGGGCAGACATGGCCTTCGGTTCCATAGTCCCAGGCTGTTCCTCAGTGGTCCGGCCAAGGTCAGTGGTCAAGACAAGGTCATCTGGTTGGGGGCTCCAGAGGAGTTGGTAACCTACTGGAAACTCTGGTCCGATGGGCAGAGCAGGACACGGTGGAAACACCCAGGAGAGCAGCTTGAGTTGGGAGAACCAACACAAAATAATCCCAATGGGCAGGTGGTGGAGTTACTTTTGGGACTGAGCTCCTTGATGTGAGAGCTGGTCCTCTTCACCAGAATTCTTAGTGCCTGGCACAGAGGGAAAGGCTTTGGGTAGATTGTATGGTTCCTGGCCCAAGAGGAGTATAGTCTGCATTCATTCCCTTGCGCTGACCATCAAACTACCAAAGGAGGAGATTTCAAACAACAGAAAATACTTTCTTGACAGTTCTGGGGGCTTGAGGTCTCAGGTCAAGATGTCCATAGTGTTGGGCTGTGAAGGAGCCTCTAATCCATGCCTCTCTCCTGGTTTCTGGTGGTTGGTGGCAAACCTTAACTTCTGTTTTTTTTAGCAAGAAAGAGAGAGGATGGGCTAGTGATGGGGGGGCGGGGCAGAGAGAGAGAGAATCCTAACCAGGTTCTACGCCCAGCCTGGAGCCTAATGCAGGGCTCGATCGCACAACCCTGAGATCGTGACCTGAGCCTAAATCCAGAGCTGGCAGCTTAACTGACTGTGCCACCCAGGCACCCCAAATCTTAACATTCTTTACCTTATGATTATGGTTGTGCTACCATAACTTCTGTCTCTGTTTCCTCCACTGCACTTCTGACCTGCAGAACTGTGCCCTAATATATGGGTATTTTGTTAAGCCCCTAGGTTTGTGGTAATTTGTTACACAACATAGAAAACTTAATTCGCTTAAATGAGCCACAAAACCCAAACATCCTCATTTTACAAAAGAGAAACCGAGGCCCAGAAAGACTGGTCATCTTGCCTGAGATTGGCCTGTCTGTGGCAGGGAAGGGACTTGAGGTGAACTCTACTAGGCTCCCAGTCTGTTGCCCTAATGTGCCACGTAGCCACGGGTCTTTATTTACTTATTATTTATATTTTTTATAATGACTTTTTTTTAGAGATTTTATTTATTTATTCATGGGAGATACACAGAGAGAGAGAAAGAGAGAGAGAGAGAGAGAGGCAGAGACACAGGCAGAAGGAGAAGCAGGCTCCCTGCAGGGAGCCGGATGCGGGACTTGATCCCGGGACCCCAGGGTCACACCCTGGGCTGAAGGCAGACACTCAACCCCTGAGCCACCCGGGCATCCCAGCCACGTGTCTTTAAACAAAAGTCCCCGCTGGTACATATTTCTTATTCAAATTACTCAACCATTTGATCCACTTAGTTATTTAAAGGTGTAGAAATTGCTCAAAATAATAGCACGAGGAGCGTGCAATACTACTGCCTTCATTGACCGTTAATGGACAGCCTGAGACCAGGCTTGCATGTACAGTTAATTATGGGACGGCGAGTCCGAGCCTCCGTGGCCCGCAGGCCTGGGGTCCTTGGTCCTTGCAATTGCAAAGGTGACAGGCTACGGCCTATTGATCCCATGCGATGGGTTTGGCCTAACTTGCATTATGGTAACAGAACCTAGTAAATTGTAAAGAAATGGCAAAAGCTAAGTGATGATCACATGTAAGCTATTAATGTAATTGTGTTCTTAACGCCACCTTCCTTAAATTACTCCAGTGGTGATTTCAGATTGAATTGGAGTCACAGACCAGGAATAATTCATCCCCTGGTCTCAACCTGCATTGGAGTCAACAGCGCACGGCACACGTTGAGCTTCCTGCTTTATTGTTGAAATTCCATAATCTATGAGGCACTCTCAGTCATGAAGTAGCTCATTATTAAAATATAATATTACGTTCGTGTGTGATTATTATTTTAATGCAGTTCTCCATTGACTTACGCAAGGAGGCCCAAACTCTTTCAGGCTCCCCTCTCCATTCTCCTACAGTAAAGTTAATTTATACCAAGATGATAAAAAATTTGATTTATTTTACAACAGATCAGTAATTGTGCTCTACAAATAAGTTCGTAATGATAATCAACAGCATTTTCAACATAATTTAATTTGTCTTCTCCCGAGAGGTAGTTAAATGCAGTAATAATAACACCAGTGTTATGGACTCAGCAGCAGTTAATCATGGTCTGAATATGCAGACAGCCCCAATATTGTATTGACAGAAATTAAATTAACCATCAGCTTGGGCAATCAGTGGCTATACAGCTATTAAAAGCAATAAAGGCAACAAACCCCAACCGTTGCCAATTACATTTTGACATATACAAGGGAAAGGACAGATGCTTTTGATTTGAGATTTTTCTTTCGATGAAAATAAGACAAGACAGTAGCACCTTAAGCCTATGGAGGATCTTTTCCCCAAGGTTTGTCGAGTGTGGGATGTGTTCTTACCTGTGGTCTCTGCCGATTGTTTTCTTTTCGTTAAAAGAGAAAAATCAAGTGATTAGGATTCATAGTTTCTTAAATGTTAAGACGTCTCTCTAACCCATCATGTCTTCTGGTGCCCCTACCACGGTTTCCTGTGGTTTTGTTTTTGCTTTTTTGTTCTTAACAGTGTCATGTCTGACACAGGCACATTACAGGGACTCAATTTTAAGGTGGTAGGGAGGGCAGGAGCAAAAGGGAAGAAAAAGAAAAAGAAATCTCATATTTTCGAGCTCAGAAAGATTCTCATTGAGTAAGCTCAAGGATGCTATAACAAGATAGTGGCTTACCATTGTCTGGAGGAGATTCTGAGCTATTTATTTATTTATTTATTTATTTATTTATTTATTTATTGACAGACACAGAGAGAGAGGCAGAGACACAGGCAGAGGGAGAAGCAGGCTCCATGCAGGGAGCCCTTTGAGTGACTCTATCCCAGGACCCCGGGATCATGCCCTGGGTCGAAGGGAGGCATTCAACCGCTGAGCCACCCAGGTGTCCCCTGAGCTGGTAATTTATTTGCCCAACCAAATATAAACATCAGGGTGGGAAGAGGCTTCCTTCCTTCCTTCCTTCCTTCCTTCCTTCCTTCCTTCCTTCCTTCCTTCCTTCCTTCCTTCCTTCCTTCCTTCCCTGACATACTATTTCATTCTTAGGGGAGATTTCAATCATCCTCAACCTTCAAGCTTGGAGATTGTCCACACAGAGTTGATTGTACGGGGACTATTTGTACCTGCCAGAGCCATGGGCTTTAGATTGGTTAACCCCATGGAATGGCTAATGGATGCCATATTAGCTGTGGTTGATGGGAAGATGTTCTTCCAACTCTTAATTGGAGACTAGACCACCTGTGGACCTGGAGGTGGCTCCCATGGAGCTCTCTGGTAATGGGAATAGATGGGGTTTCAAGTGAAGGCTGGATGGTCTGAAAGCCAGCTCAATTGGTCTACATTATTTCCCCGAATCCTCTTATTTTAGACCCCATGGATCTCTCCTATCCTTGACCTGCTGCCTTTCCCCCTTCTCTAGCCCAGGGAATACTTTAGGCTGGCAAAGTGGCTTCACACTTTGAATAGACAAAATCTTGACATCCCCCATCCCAAAGACGTCCACATCTTAATAATACACAGAACCTGTGGCTATATTATTTACATGGCCAAAAGGACCTTGCAGGTGTAATTAAATTAAAGACCTTGAGATGGGGCAAATATCTGGATTCTGTGGATACGACCAATATCAGAAGAAGCGCCTTCATAAGAGGGAGGCAGGTGGTTCAAAGAAAAGAAAGGATTCTAGTGATGGAAGCAGAGGGAGAGGAGATGTATGGATGGTCAGGGTCAGGGGGAGACTTGAGAAAGCTGGCCGGCTGACCTTGAAGATAGAGAAGGGGCCATGAGCCAAGGAATGCAGGTGATCTCTTAAAGCTGGAAAGGACCAGGCAACGGAGTCTTTCCCAGATCCCCCCGAGGGAGCACAACCCTGCTGAAACTTTGACTCTACCCCAGGGCAACGAGTGTGAGACTTCTGACTTCTCAACTATCAGGTAGGTAATACATGTGTGTCGTTTGTAGTTTGTGGCAATTTGTTACAGGAGCAGTAAGAAATGAATGCAGCTCTTCATCTTTTTATAAAAGCCTATTGTCTATGAAAAGTCTTGCACTAGCTGAGTCCTTCATGCTGTCAACTTTTTAAACTCCCAAGCCCAGGTGCTTGCAAATTCACAGTGATGGCTTTTGAAACAGACCCTCTGATTTTCTGCTGTATCATCCTTCTCTCGAGCCGAGGGAAAGCACTGATGGGATGGCAGAAAGGGCAAAGAGAACAGGGAAAGGAAAATTCAATCAACGTTTCAAAATGTCATTCGAGTACGCTGTCACACCGTAGTGGTAGGGAAAGGAGTGGGGTTATGTCTGCCTGCTCTGGAGGCACTGAATCCCAGCCTGCTCTGCTAGCCACGTAGCCCGGGCTTTCCCCGTCCTGCATGCATGGTTTGGTTTGCCTGCAGGCAGGGTGTCCAACTCAGCTCAGTTGGTGTGCAACTTTCCTCGTTTTAGCACTGAAACCCCCATGTCTGAGAGCTTCAGTCCCAGGCATGCTGCAATAGTTGGTCACCCCAGCTACAGATCATAAAAATCACATCTGAGGGGCTGCTACAGCCAGTAGAACCTTCCACCGCTGGCTCTGTGCTCCAGAGAGCTGTAGGAGGTCTGTGGACCGTCTTGGGGGCCCTTGGAGAAAGGGGGGTGGGTGGGACAGCTTTCAGCTCCTCCCTCTTGCTTTAAGCAGAGTGACCTGCTGCAGGGGACTTCATCTCAAGCCATAAAAACAAAGGCAAAAAATAAGTGTGAAGAACACTGATATAACCTGTGACGTTATACAGATGAGAAAATTAAGGCCTGGGGAGAGGCAGTGAGTCTGGCAGTGCCGGGACTAGAACTCTAGTGTCCTCACTCTGTATCCGCGCTGTGTCCTTGTCCACGTGGATGGAGATCTCTATACACCTGCTGAAGCGCTCAGTCCCTGGGAAGCTTTGGGATATAATTCCGCTCTCAGGCCACACTCCCTGAACACATGGGAAATGAGGACCAAAGTGCGGGCTCTGGAGCTTGCAGGAAGTGGAATTGTTCCTATCAGTCCACCCTAGCAATCAGGTGACAAAAACACCAATTCTTTCCTCCCAGATAAGATCATTTAGAAATGCCATGGTAAAATGACTGGTGTTTTGGAGCATGCTGCACCCACTTCGTTCATACATTTAGCCCCAGGTAAGGTCAAGGAAGCTGGGGCAGACAGAAAGGGGGGGCAAAGAGGGTCCTTTGGGAATATTTCCTCCGACTATTTTTCCACAATGCAGTCTGCAACGCAGCGAGTGCACAACACAGTGGCGAGAAGTACAGTCCCTGTTCACAGAGATTATAATCCAAAGGCAGGACATGCCCACCAACAGCCATGGGTGACAGGATATTCACATTCTAGACGGCAGAGCTCAAAGGTGATTTCCGAGTCCATTGGAGGGGCATCCACCTGGATTGGGGGCTTGAGGGGAGGGCAGGGAAGGCTTCTCAAAGGAAGCTGAGACTAAAGACTTGGAAAATGAGCCAGGGAAAGAGTGTTAGCCTTCACTTGGATTCCCACAACAGCCTGGAAGGGCAACACAATTCAATAAAACCATGCACCCCTTTAATAGATAAACTGACTTGGGCCCAGAGAATTTCAAGGTCTTGTTTTGAATCCCAGGAATTTCTAGAGGTGGATTCTGATCAGAACAAAGATCTTTCCATTCCAAATCCAATGTTCTTTCTACTTGGAGAGAGGTGGGGCTGGGCTCGGCCTCTCCAAGAGGTCACTGGATGGGCAGAAAGGAACATGGTGGCATTGGCTTCCTTATGGACTGAGTAGACAACTCTTGAATGGCTAAGACTTCATGCCTCAAACCATCTTTCCCTGCTCTGAAGATGTGCCCAGGGCTCTGCTCAGGGAATACGTGCATGTACTTTGTGGCCCAATTCGGGATGATTTGGAGGATCCTATCACCAAGAGAATAGCCATCTCTGGCACTGTCAGGATTTCGCTCCAGGGATATCAGAATAAGCCCATTGCTCAATCTCTTTAAATGAATCCTACTTTTATTTTTTCTTATTATACACATTTATGTGACTATAAAAGTTGGGCACACATTTTGATTTGGTTCAAGTTTCTTTAGAGTTCTTCACTTCAGTTCTAGCCATGGCTCATCTACAGAGGTTGAAGCCTGTTTGGAAACGTGACCTTAGTGCAGAAATTTTATTTAGGAAAGGGGATTCGAGTGATTTACAACCTCTGGACTTATGAGCATTAAAAAGGCACACCCAGAAGAAAGAGTTTGGAGTTGGTATTGGACTGGGAATTCAGCCTGTGAATCAGCTTGGAGTTCCGAGTCGAAGAGTATGATCTTCTATCTTCCTTTTGCAAAGCTATGTAGGCTTGACATGAAATCATTTCAGCTTCCTGTGATTAATGAAAGAACAATCAACTAAAACCTTAAAGAAAATAAAAATGTTAGTGACATTTATATAATTATTGGTCAAACTCAGTTTGATCTTCAATTCAAGGGATTACTTGGAGTCATATATTATAAAAACATGACAATAGTGCAAGTATTTGTCAGTAATAAAATGCATTTTAAGACAATATATTGGGCACTTAAGAATATCAATAGGGCATAATGTGAGGGACCAGTGCTGGGGAGGCAGTTTTACATGGTCCCTTGGCTTACACTGAGGCAGAGGTCAAAGTGTTAAGGTAATGCCATGAATTGATCTGGGAAAATATTTTATAGATTATGGAGACCTTAAGGAAAAAAAGAGCATAACTCTTTTAGCAGATAAAGCAAAGAAAACTCAAGGGAGGTCGATGACGTGTCTAGGGCTGCACATTGGTTCTGGAAAGTGATACCAAAAGGGTCTTTTTCAGATAGCTCGTTGTGGTTCCACATTTAGGAAGATCTTCTAGACCATAATCAAATTATCCCAATTTATTTTTTTTTCAGCCAATACTGAGCACCTACCATGTGCCTAAATGTGCTGGGTTATGAGGTTGTAGAGATGAATCAACAGAGCAATACCTGATGTCACAGAGGTGGCAATGCAGTTGGCTTATGTCACCTATATACCGGTTGGTGTGTGAGTCAATGGAACGAGAGGAAGTTCATACATTTGGATTTAATGGGGTGTGGTAAAAACAAAGTCAGTGTATGTAAACTGGTTTTGAGATGAGCCTAAGGGTCAGTGAGGGTTTTGAGGGGGAGACCAGGAGTGTCCCTGGTGTAAGCATTAGCACTTATGTGGTCAGACCACCCGTTACTGCCACAGAAGCTGACTCTGGCTTGCATAACAAAAGAACAGTGTGTGGGAGGCACATGGAAAAGTTCACAGGGATGAATGAAAGCCTGAATGACCATTTTTCTGGAAGGCCCAGACATGGGGTCTTGCTGGGGATCTGGGAAGCAGGACGCACAGATTATCCCTTCATATGAAAAGGCACTGAGTGATGATGGCACCCGCCGGGAGGTAAGAACCTTCATGCAGGTTTCACTTGGGCAGCACCTCAGCTAAAAGATATGCCAACTTGAGTCCTGTTGTCCTGTATCCAACATCAAGTGCCTACTGTGTGCTAGGGGCTGTGCTGGGCACTGGGATACAAATACAAGTAAAAAACAAATGCCTGTCTCAGGGCAAATTTCTCCTTGAAATCTGGAGGGGGGGCAATGGGGCAAATATTCAGGCAACTTCAGTTCAATGTGGTTGGTAAACAGAAGTGTACACCATACCAAGCCACCAGCCCAGAGCCCAGTGTCCTGTGACCTATCGTTCTCCGAGAGCTGTATTTCCATCCAAGCTTCTAATATAGGATCATATAATACTTGCATGAAAAATTATATTTCTGCATCTTCTGTAAAGCTTTTATTGAAGAAAATATTCATTGGATGGCTTATTGCATAGAAAGCCCCATGATCAATTCCCCTTGAATGTTAGTGCCAAGAACAGTTTTTCTCTGCTGTTGAATGCTATGCTGAAACGTTCATCAGACCATGAGATTTTTGTGATTTACCCTATTTCCCTTTTTGCTTTGAATGCTAGGAAACTCCTACTTAGTTAAAACGTAGTATGTCACTGCCATAACCATATCTGTCCTGGGTTTTTAGTGAAATTCTTCTGGCTTTATTTTATTTACTGGCTTCTTTTCTGGCTCTCTTATAGCTGTATCTTTTAAAACATACTAGTTGAAAAGTCTTTCCAGAAACAGTCAAGTTATATATAATAATTACAAGAACTAAGTGGAGAATGCAGTATCATTTTATGAGAGTAGGTTCTAGATCTGATTGGATTCTCAGATTTTTTTTTTTTTGAGTTTTCTTCACTGGTGAACACTTTTAACACCTGTAAGATCACATGAAGTCCACAAGGGCTCATGCCCGAATCCTTGCTGCCTTGTCCCTGTCTCTGTAATTAATATAGTTGTTCTCTACTCTGCTAGCTTTGACTAGCTTCTTCCAGATCTGTCCTCTGATCTGAATCCTTTTGGAATGTGAACTTCACCTCAGGCTCTGTTGGCCTCAGCTGTGCAGAACCTGCTTCTCTGACTGTCAGGTGTCTCCCCTAGACACTGTCCTGGTGTTGCCCTCCTGTTCTCATATGACTGCTTCCCATCCAGGTCTCACACACAATAAGTGAGCTGCCACTGCTTCCCACCTGTTTCCCCATCAAGGTTCGAGCAGGAATATTCTAAGAAACATTTTGACTCTTGTTTGATGGATGAAGCATGAACCGGCTCAACATCTGGCACCCACCCCATCTTCAGAGTCAGGAGGGAATTTATCTCACTAGATAAATGTCATTTCAGGAAGCCATGAGAAATCTCACAAAGGGCCAAGGAAGGTGGACTGGTGGTTTGCAGGGCTTCTAAGGGGCCTGGAGGGGATGTTGTCTGAAGCCATCAAAACCAACCCGGGACGTGCAGACAAGTGAGCTAGGGTTTTCCTCCTTCCTCCTCAGCCACATGCTAATATTCCTCCTTCAAGGTCACCGTCTCATCTTTTCTTTGCAAGGTATTTCCCAATGAAGGATGAAGAGCTGATGCTTGACATTGAAAATTACTTTTCTGGTAACTGGACTGGCTGTAGATTTTCTTGCCTGCCAGACCGGTGCCCACCTCCTGCCTGCTGGGTGATTTGTTGGACGTGGGTCCTTTTCTGGGTGAAGGGGAGATAGGTACAAACCATTGTCATAAAATCTCAGGTCACTGTGGCTTCTCTGGTTACCTCACTCGGCAATGAAAAACCAGATTGTTATCTCTAAATGGCAGGTCCCCCCGGGCTCTAAAATATTAAACATATATGCACATGTGTACACAGACATAAATAAAAGGCATCTGTGGCTCCCCCAAGTCAGAGACACTGCCAATATATAATCAACCAGGAGATGTTTTTCAGGTGATATTTCCTTCCTTACAAACATCCACCCATATATTATTGCATTGACAGCAGAATTCACACTATGGCCATTCTTATTTTCCTGAATAGTTATCCAAAGTCTCTACCTTGCCTAATGGTGGGTGTGCATGCCCGGACACGGGGCCATAGCTGATTGTCTGTTGTGACATCCTTCTTCCCTGATGTGGAAAGATAGGATATTTCTCTGATTTCTCTGTCACTGCTGAGTTTTCCTCCTCTCTCCCTCTATGAAGGTATATGTCATAACAGAGATGAACAGCCAGGTGATTTCTCTTTCTCTATGCAGAACATGTAAACATTGCCAGTTGCTGACAAGAAGTTAGTGGGAAGAGGGAAGAAGATTCCACTCACCACCTGCTTACTGGAAACTCAGGATGTGGAGAAGCCCCAACAGCCCTGCTTCCCTTGGGTGGTGTCCTTGTTCCCCTGGCCAGCTGCTGTCCTGAACGATCGCAGCATCCTGCATCCTCTCAAACTCCTGCCCTCCAACCACTCTTTCCACTCTGATCCATCACCCCTCCAACTGACCTCTCTATTGCTTTTGTTCTCATTCTGCAGCCCTCCATGCCTTCCCCTCTGCCTCAAAGAAAGGGGTCCATTTCCTCCTCCACATGCCAGATCTTACTCTTCGTTCTTCTGTAGCCACGTATGTCATTCACTTTGGCCCAGTCTCTCCAGTATATGTAGTGTCTCCCAGTTGGTCTTCTAAGGGTTTGGCTGGCAACCCCAGGGGATGCAGATAACTGAGGCATCAGCCCCACACGTCAATAGTCAGCCCGTGCTTACTTACCTTTCTTATTCATTTTCCGTGACCTCCCAACTCATATTTTGCCCGACATTCTCCTTCATGTTCTCTCTCCTTGGCTTCTGGGGTGTCACCTTCTTCTGTTCTTGTGGGCATGTTCTTTGCTAATTTTGCTGCCTCTTCTTTCACCATCTGCCCTTAGGTCTAGGTTGCATATCAGCTGAGATGCACTCACTTACTGTAAGGAAGAGAATATCCAATGCACGCAACATGAATCAAGAGTTAGAGGTGACCAGAAGCTGGCGTTGCTTTGCTTATTGGTGATGCCATCTCAGGTCCTTGGTGGGCTGGCTTTCAAAACTTCATGCTTGAAGGATGGCTGCCACCTAAGGCTCATCTTGTCACATCAGCATCCAAAGCAGGGAAGAAGTACAGGTGCCAAAACCATGTTGCTTCTATCTTTCCCAGCAGCCCCAGAAGACTACCCCTGGTGTCTCTTGGCCAATTGGCTCACCTCCACCCATAGGGGAAACTGGAGAGAGAATGTGCAAATAGGACCATCATTACCGTCAAGATGAACCAACCAAGACTGATGCCCTGGGGCTGGCAGAAGGGCGTGTCTTCTCAGAGATCAAGGAGGCAGCATGTGTAGTAGGTTAAATCGTGTCCTTCAGAAAGGCCTGTCCAAGTCCCAAGGTCCTGTACCTGTGAACATGACCTTATTTGGAATAGGGTCTTAGCAGATATAAATAAGTTAAGGATCTCAGGATGAGATAGTCTTGCATTGAGGCTGGATTCTAAATCCAGTCACTGGTGTTCTTGTCTTACAAGAACAGAAAGGACAGTGGGACTTGAGACCTGGAGAGACACAGGGGAGAGACGTGGGAGAGAGACATGGGGGAGAAGGCCATGTGGACAGGTGCAGAGGCTGGAGTGATGCAGCCATCAGCCATAAGCCAAAGATCACCACAAGCTCCCAGAACCTGGAAGAGGTGAGGAAGGACCCTCCTCTAGAGCCCTTGGAGAGAGTATAGCCCGTCCAACACCTTGATTTTGGACTTCCGGCCTCTAGAACTGAGAGACCAAATTCCTGTGGTTTTAATGCACAGAATTTGTGGTAATTTGTAACAGCAGCCCTAGATCAAATTGGACTTCTGTAAAGAGGCAACACAGGGTAGATGGGGAGCAGCTGGATTGCAAATGATGAGCAGGAACTCTTTCGTCCTTGACTATTTTGTTTCACGGTGAACTTTCCAAGATTGACCTAACCCAAATCCAGGACCTCAGATTTTCCCTTAAAGCCAGAGACCCTCAAATCTCTCTCTCTCCACCAACCACTTCCCACCTGCACTCCAGACACACCTTTCATTTATGACTGACTCCTAGAAATGCCACTTGACTGTCTTGATGTGTGTTGACACATTCACACATGTCTTGAATGTCAAACGCAGACTCAGTATGTTTTGAACCAAACCAACCTTCCTTCTGGAAAGCAGGGGTTTCTGTTTCATCTGCCCCATTGCCTGAGCACATACTAGTGGGTCAGCCTCCATCTTATCTGGTGGAAGCCCAAAGAACTTCCATATCATTTGGCCTTCCAAACTTGTCTTGAAACTGCATTCTATGTGTAGTGAGGAAATTTTTGGAAGGGATGTGTCACAGAACTTCAAAACATCTCCTGTTGTTGCCTTATAAGCTCCTTCATGCCTGATACCCAACCCAGCACCCAATGGCCCCCAATTCCACTTCCTGAATCTCTCCTGGATTTCCCTCTCTCCATATCCACATGGACTTGAGTGAGGTTTACTGGGTCCAATGACAGCCTTACTGAAAGAATCTGCTATGGAACACAGAGATACCATCATGACAATATCTTACGTGGTGTTTTAGCAACTTTCAAACTTTAGATGTTAAATATTGTTATAATTCAAATTAGAAACAAAATTTCTCACTTCTCCTCTTATAAGCTTCAGAACCCATTTAGTTAAAAAGTAAATTAAGTGTGCCATACCTGTTGCTGTAGCAGCTAACAGCTCCTTACCATTTGCAAGAATTTATGAGGATGGCCTGGGATTTTTCTCCACTATGTAGAGCTAGGGCAGGTGTAAGATGGATTCACAATCCCTACTTTCACCTTTGTTGTCTGTCAAAATAAACTTCATTGTCTATATTTGTTGGCTTCCTGCTATATTGCAAATAATATAAATAATAACTCAGGACAATCCCACTTTGTCACTTAGACAGTTGGGGTCAGGTCTAAGATTTCATGGGAAGAATGCCAGTTGACTGTTTAAAAAGGAAAACATCATTGACTTGTAAGGGGAAGTCTACCAAAGTTCTGAAGTCTTGTTTCTCTGTACCCAGAGCTGGGTTCATATGGACAATATTGCTTCTTTCTTTCAAATGTGTGTTTTCTGTGTTCTATGCCTTTCCCTTGCGGTTCCTTCGGCCTGGAATGCCTGTCCCTCCTCAGCCCTTCTTGGATGTCAGGGCTCAAAGCCTGTGTCCATTTCTAATGCAACTTCATTGCTCTGTTATTACTTGTGCAGGTGTTGGCTTCTACCTGTTTAGCCCACCCACTAAAGATAAAGGCCACACTGATTTTGTTTTAATTTATTTTTTATTGGTGTTCAATTTGCCAACATATAGAATAACACCCAGTGCTCATCCCATCAAGTGCCCCCCTCAGTGCCTGTCACCCAGTCACCCTCCCACCTCCCTTTCTACCACCCCTTGTTCGTTTCCCAGAGTTAGGAGTCTCTCATGTTCTGTCTCCCTTTCTGATATTTCCCACTCATTTTTTCTCCTTTCCCCTTTTTTCCCCTTCACTATTTTTTATATTCCCCAAATGAATGAGACCCTATAATGTTTGTCCTTCTCCAATTGACTTATTTCACTCAGCATCGTACCCTCTAGTTCCATCCATGTCGAAGCAAATGGTGGGTATTTGTCGTTTCTAATGGCTGAGGAATATTCCATTGTATACATAGACCACATCTTTTTTATCCATTCATCTTTTGATGGACACCGAGGCTCCTTCCACAGTTTGGTTATTGTGGACATTGCTGTTAGAAACATCGGGGGGCAGGTGTCCCGGCGTTTCACTAAGGCCGCATTGATTTACTCACATTAATCTTCGATATATCCATTCATCATTCACAAATACAGATGAAGCCCTTACTTTGATGAAGTAATGATAATAAGATGCAGGAGCTCATAGTTTTGTGTAAGATACAACATATTTAAGCAAATGTGATCCTGTGCTAAATATCATGATAGTTGTTAGCAGACAGTGAGAGTTAGGGTGTTTGGGTGGGTGGTAAAGAGAGTGGGGAGGGACAAGGGGACCTCATTTCACTCAGGAGGGAGAGGAGATTCCTGGAAGGATTGATCTAAAGGAGATTTGGAGGATGAGAATTCCCCAGGGAGAAGCCAGGTATGATTCCCCTTACATTCCCTAGCATCTATCATGTGCTTGGTGTATACTGGGGAACCAGTAAATGCTTATTCAGTAGATGGATGGGGGAACGGGTGGGTGGATGGATGGATGAAGTAAATGAATGTATAGGCAGATGGATGCGTGAATGAATGAATGGATGGGTGGGTGGATGGGTGAAGTAAATGGATATATAGCCAGATGGATGGGTGAATGAATGGATGGATGGGTGGAGGATGGGTAGATGTATAAATGATGGATAGATCAGTAGCCTTGACAATTTCCAGTGGACAATATTGCCATTTGGAAAACACTTTCTAGCTGTTAGAGTGTTCAAGTCCTCATTACTCTAGGCCCTGAATGTTGTCCATGTTAATTTGGACAATGATTCAATTAAGAAAAGAAAACAGAAAGGGTTCCATTAATCCCATAAACATATTTTGAGCTCTGAGCTCCAAACTGGGCACAAGAACCACAAGGCGCTCACCTGTTAGCCGAATTACGAGCACAGAGTGACGGACGCCGTGGTACAGGTAGTCAAAGAAGGAGAAAAGCAGGCGGTCTGCGACTCCCCTGGCCAGATCTACTCCCCCAATATAGCCTCTCTTGGCACAGTTTTTCCTCTTTAGGGGTCTTACCACAGTCAGCGTGGTGCTTTATTACCATGTGTCCCCTCAACGGATTCAGACTCCATGAGGGCACAGACCAAGTGTGGCTTTGTTCACCCTTTTATTCCCAGCACTAATCCATGTCTGATGGGTGTTTTCAACAAATAAACAATGATTGACTGATCGAACAAAACAAATGGGAAGCTTCCCAGAGAAGTTGAGCTGTGTTCTTGCAAATGGAGAGAAATTGTTCAGGTTGGCGGGGTCAGGAAGGACTTTGCTGGGCAGGAGAGGCAGGTGCAGAGGTTCAGAGGGACAGTGGGCGGTGAGCGCAGAGAAGCCCACACAGCCCCTTTGGCCAGGGACATAAGGGGAAGGGAAGGTGGACAGGGGTGGACAGGTAATCAGGGACCACCCTGGGAGGCCGGACAGCATCCCTTTGAGAACACGGTGTTATCAAAGGTCTTTAAACAGGAAAGTGAGAGCCTCGGACAGGCCTTTTCCCTGGGTCCTTCTGGGCACAGAGTGGAGGACAGACGGCCAGGTTTCCCAGTTTTTCCCAGAGGAACAAACCCTCCACCGCAATGAGAGAGGTGGTCCCTTCCCGTGGGACCTTGGGCAGCGTCTGAAACCAGCAGGGCCCTCAGCTGTCCCCTCTGCAAATCAAGAGGTTGGGCCAGACAGCCCTGAGGTCCCTGCGGCTTCGAACATGCTATGACCTCGATATGAAAGCCAGCGCTGTGTTAGGCGAGGCCACTAACATTCCCCCGCAAGCACCGCCCTTGTGGATAATGGTTCTTTTAAAGCCACTCAGTGCTGTATTGACAGAAATTAAATTAGCCATCAGCGCAGGCAATCAGTGGCTACGGGACTGTTAAAGGTAATAAAGACGATGCTCTCCAACCAGAGTCAATTACGCTGTGACACCGGCGAGCAGAAGGGACAGCTGCTTCTGATTGGAAAGGCGGCCGGGGAGGCCTGCCTCCCTCCCCGAAGGCACAGGTTCAAGCCTCACCTCCAGGCTGGTGCTCCTAATTGGGACAGGCAGTGCAAGCTGATGTGCCCCCGAGACCACTGCCCTTTGGAGGGGATTTAAAGGCCGAGTGACTTCAGAGGGGAGTGGAGTCAGGGGTGGGGGGGGGCGGCAGACAAACCACAGACTCCTCCCAAACGGGAAATCCACAGGTGTGGAGGCAGGATGCCTCCTGAACCTACTCAGCTCCAGGCTTCTGTGCACCTTAGGGCAAGGACGGTCAACTCTCTGACCCTCAGGCTCCTCTTCTCCCCAGGATGCATAATGGGAACTGGGTTACTGGGATGTTTTGGTAATTATGAGATTCCTTATGCCAGGCTCCTGGCTCAGGCGGGAGTCTGTGGCTCTGACATGGGGCCCAGAACCATTTCTATCCCTTCATGCAGGTGGTTGGCCAGAGGCCTGGGACCCCCGTCCCCACAGTTCTAGGATTATTCACCTTTTCTGTGTATCCAGGGAGGCAGCAGTGGGAAGAAGAAATGCAATAGCCAGGGATCTAGAGGTTTCGATCTCTCTCTTGAGTCTGTTCTTATGTGTGTAGCTGGACCAGCAAGAGGACTTCTCTGACCCTCTGTTTTCTCCTCTATACAAGCGATTGTGGAGAGAGTCCGAGAAAACCACACAGTCCTGCTTTAACACTTGTTTTGAAAACATCAATTAGGGACAACTGAGGCCAGCTGCGATTTCATTTTGCATTTGGGTGATTTCATCCCTGAGAAACAGGAGATAAAGTAGTGGAAGCAGAGAAAGTTCAGGACCCGGCCGGCCAGAGTTGCATAGGAACACAGCGCTCATGCACACCCTTCAAATATCGGCTTGCTCCCTCAACTCCGTGTGCACCGAGTCACACTAGTCTGTGTGTAACTTCCCCACTGATGCCAGATAACCCCTCACACCACTCCCAGAACTCCTAGCCACACCCTTTCCGATGCCTACCTTCCCAGGCAGACTGCAGGCTTTTCACTAAGTGAAGAGCCATATTAATGACAGCTTTCATGCCTTTCTCAAGGATTTAACAGAAAGCTGTGCTATGATTTTTTAAAATCTTTATCTATTTTTTAAAAATTAAGATGAAATTCACATAATGCACAGTTAACTGTTTTAAAATGTAAAATGCAGGGATCTCTGGGTGGCTCAGAGGTTTAGCATCTGCCTTCGACCCAGGGCATGATCCTGGAGTCCCGGGATCGAGTCCCACATTGGGCTCCCTGCATGGAGCCTGCTTCTCCCTCTGCCTGTGTCCCTGCTTCTCTCTCTGTGTGTGTCTCTCATGAATAAATAAATAAAATCTTTAAAAAAATGTAAAATTTTGTGGCATTCAGTCCATTCGCAATGTTGTGAGACCATCAGCTATATGAAGTCCCAAACATTTTCATCACCTCTGAGGGCTTCTCTTCTTACAACACATTGCTGATAACATTTTTTGAATGTGTGGCCCTAATTCCTCTTTTCAGGACAATATCTATGGTTTTCACTGAGGGATTTTGAAAAGTGAATGGTTTTATAGCAACACCCACTATACATGGGGCTGTATCTACATATTTGGTGATGCTGACTGTGTGTGTCTATTAATCTGAGTTTTCCAGAGTGATACAACCAGTAGGAGATATAGAAATATTGAATATGTATGTAGATTATATAGATTATATCAAATTAAATACTTATATTAACTATAAGGCATTCATTGTCTCCCATAGTGACAGGGGCTGGGAAGTCTGAGATCTGTAGTCAGCAAGCTGAAGACCCAGGAGAGCCGATGGGGTCATTCCAGCTTGAGTCCGGTCCGAGGGCAGGGAGCAGCTTGAAGGCAGTCAGTTGGAGAAAACAAATTTCTTCTTCATCAGCCTTTGTTCTACTCACACCCTCAACTGATTGGATGAGGCCCACCCCCATTGGGCAGGCAATCTGCTTTACTCAGTCTGTGAACCCATGCTTTACTCTAATCCAGAAACACCCTCACAGACACACCCAGAATCACATTTGACCAAATGTCTGAGCTCCTCGTGGCCCAGTCCAGTTGACACATAAAAGGAACCATCACACTGAATAATGACACTTCAGTGCCAAGAGAAACACAGCTGTAGACCCCGCTAGGAAGGCCCATAACCCTCAGGCATGAAAAGGGGAGGCCCCAAGCAGCCCAGGAGAGAGGGGTCTGTCTCTAGGTACACAACTTTGTGTGTTGTTCATCCCAATTATGGGATGATAATGACACAACTTTCTAGGTGTGTTGTTCATCCCAATTATCTAATTGGGGGTGCAGTGAAGGCTGGGAGGAGGGAGGAAGGAGGGAGCTCAGAGATCCAAGGTGGCAGTGGGAGATACAAGAAGCAGCCCAGAGGTCCCCACACTGAGAGAAACTCAGGGACTTCTACATGGGAGGTCAGATATTTACTTTTAGGTCTTGTGCTTTGCTATGTTGATCTCTGATATGATCATTTTCTCATATTGATTCTGTATCTCGCAACTTTACTGAGTTCATTTATTACTTGGAGTAGTTTTCCGGTGGAGTCTTTAGGGCTTTCTATATATAATATCATGTCATCTGCAAATAGTGACAGTTTTACTTTTCCCTTTCTGATTTGGATGCATTTTATGTCTTCTTCTTGCCAATTGCTCCTGCTAAGACTTCCAGTACTGTGTTGAATAGAAGTGCTGAGAGTGAGTATCCTTGTTTTTTTCCTGATTTTAGAAGAGTGACCATGTTCTATTACCCCTGACCTTATGAAATTCTGCTAAACACGGCCCCTGTGTTGGTTGGAAAGCAGCCCATGGGGATCTTTGTCTGCAGCCTGCAGACTTCTCTACATGGTGGAAGGAAAATCTATTTCCACATTTGATGGTGAACACTCAGTGTCTTAGTCCATGCTCTGGGTCATGGGTTCAGAACATCCAAAGGGGATGTATGCACCTCTGCGATGAGCAGCCTGCATGCAAGGCTGGCTTCAGGATTGGTTTGAACAAGAGGTCTGTGAGGTCCCACTGGCTGATTTCATTTCTCTGTGTCCTCTCGTGCCACCCTCCCCTGGACACTGGCATCGTGCCAGGCACTGTCTCTAGTCATACCCTCCAGTTCCCTTCAACCCACCTCAATATGGGTCTGTTCCCACCACTCTTTTGGTAACCAGGGACTCCCGTGGAGCTCCCAATAAGTGAGCACTTTTCTATCTTTCTCTTGCTTGGCAAGCTCTCTCGTTGGAGATCCCATATGTTCCTCACAGTTTACCTGTCCAACACTGAGCCCATTTTTTCTTCATCAAGCCTGTTACAGGTTTCTGATCTCAAAAATGGCTCCATAGCAATAACAGTGGTACCATGATGGAAGGAGTTACAAGGTATTTAGACGTGCTCTGGAAATTCTGAGTAATAACCATTTTCCCACTACAATAACAATAGGGTTTCTATAAACTCATAAGGTGCCCCGATGGTGCCCTATCTTCGGGTTACTTTGAATGGTCCTCATCTTTTATATTTTTAATTTTTTTTTAAATTTTTTTTTCAATTTTTATTTATTTATGATAGTCACAGAGAGAGAGAGAGAGAGAGAGAGAGGCAGAGACACAGACCGAGGGAGAAGCAGGCTCCATGCACCGGGAGCCCGATGTGGGATTCGATCCCGGGTCTCCAGGATCGCGCCCTGGGCCAAAGGCAGGCGCCAAACCGCTGCGCCACCCAGGGATCCCTATATTTTTAATTTTTTTAAAGATTTTATTTATTTATTCAAGAGAGACACAGACAGAGAGAGAGGCAGAGACACGGGCAGAGGGAGAAGCAGGCTCCATGCAGGGAGCCCGACGTGGGACTCAATCCCAGGTCTCCAGGATCTGGCCCTGGGCTGAAGGCGGCACTAAACCGCTGAGCCACCTGGGCTGCCCTCATCTTTTTTATATATTCCGATGACTGACCCTGCAGCCACCCTGTAGGAAAAAAAAAAAAAAGGAATTCCTGCTGTTACCACCTGAAATAGTTCATCCTGTCCAAAGCCAACCAAGTGATCCAGCCCCAAACTGAGTACGGCCACGGTATTTCCAAAAGAACTGAATCAGAAGGCAAGTTCTCATGATGAAGTCAATTCATTCTCTAATTTGGGCAGAATATTATTAGTGCTTCTCTTCTACCACTTGGAAGAAAGAGCCAGGCTGATAATAATGATAATACTAGGAGCATGAATAATGATTACCACGGGACAGGCACTATCCTAAGTTCTTTATATACACTAACTTATTTTATTCGTGTAACAGAGAGATAGTGTTACTGGACACACTTTACAGGAAAGGGAAGTTGTCTAAAATCGCACAAGTAGTAAGCTGTAGAGCCAGGCTTTGAGCCAGGCAGAGTCCATGTCCTGAACCACCATGCTTTCCTGTTCCCTTTCATGGCACAATCACATGCACACACATGCTCCATTCTTGCCTCTGGGATGCCTTTTCTGATGCCCGGGATGTGGCTTGTCTTGCCCGTCCTGGCTGCTTCTATCTCCTTCTGAGGCACAAGGCAAGATAGTAGCATGGCCACCGTCATGGTCTCCGGGGTCGGGTCTTGACTCCGCCATGGCTCCCACATGTGACCTTGGGCACATTACAGATCACCTCTGAGACTTAGTTTCCCCATGTGTACAATGAAGGAACTAAGAGCTGGGAGGATGACAGGAAATTAAATGCAGGAGCACTTAGCGTGGTCGGTGTCTAGCACCGAGCCAACCCTCTATAGATGACGGTAATTATGGCCAGACTACCATCCCTGTTGTCATTTCACGCAGTACATTGTCACGGCCTCCACCCAATATTTGCCCTCGGGACCCAGGATAATACCTAGCTGTTAGCAGGTACTTAATTAAAGGTCTGCTGGATGGAATTTAATATCTTTGGGTGGACTCAACACATCTTTCCATGCCTTGTTCAGGGCAGATGACCATTCTTTTCAAACAACAAGCTTAGGTTGGTAGTTTCCTTTTTAACCGAATGTTAACAACAGTTGAAAATATGTGTTCGATATATTTTTTTGTGCTGCCAGTTCTTAGTCATCTTTTAATTAAAAGTACTTTTTTATTGAATGTTAAACTGTCAAGATTGTCTTTGTGTGAAGAGTGGGGAAGGTTGCCATGGAGAGGTGCATGTTGCTATGTGACTCTTGTGTCAGAGCCGGAATCAAAATGGTAATGGTCATGTCAATTTTGATAAAAAAAAAAAAAAAAAAAAAAAATCCTCAACAGCTTCATTAAAAAGGGGAACTTTTATTTCTTCCTTTCTTGTCATTGTGCCAAGAATAACAGAAGGGGAAATATTGGATTTTGTAAAGAGGCAGACAATGGGGCCAGCTGCCTGTACTGTCAATGGTGAGAAAGTTCATATCAATTTGCTGGAGGAGTCATGGATGGCCCCTTTCTCTGGATTGGCTACTCCATGGGAGGGCTCTTTTCTTTTCTTTTCTTTTCTTTTCTTTTCTTTTCTTTTCTTTTCTTTTCTTTTCTTTTCTTTTCTTTTCTTTTCTTTTCTTTCTTTTCTTTTCTCTTTTCTTTTCTTTTTTCTTTTCTTTTCTTTTCTTCTTTTCTTTTTTTCTTTTCTTTTCTTTTTCTCTCTTAATTTCTTCCTATTGGAATCTGTGGTTGTTTTGGTTTGGACCCAACATCTCAGAGGGGTTCAGAGACAGCACCCTTCAGACCTCCCTGTTGGACTCATCCTGCCAAGCAAGGTCCCAGGTCTTGTTCAGGTCCTGCAGACCATAAAGAAGTATGGACTCACCTTGGGTGCTCCTGCCTGGCTCGGCTCTGGACAACGCGAGAACATCACGCCCAGTGCTTGAACCTTTCTCTTGCACATGCAGATGCATGGACAAAGCATCATCGTGTCCTGGGGGGTTTTGCTTTCGCCGAGAGTCTGGGCATCCTATTCTTTTCCAGCAAGTGCACCTTTGCTTAAGCTCATCCCTCCTCCAGGCATTCTTTTCCTCTCCTTCCCACATCTCCTATTCTTTTTCCTGCTTCCAGACCCAGAGTTATTCTTTAATTCTTCCTTGCACCTACCATAGTAGTCAAGTGCACAGACTCTGGAGACTGCACGCTCGCACTGCCACATTTTTGCTGAGTGACTTGGGTAAATTTCACAACCTCTCTCTGCCCAGATGTTCGACTTGCCCATCGGAGAAGGGAGGGTTGCCATCTCCTTTCCCTGCTGCTTGGCCCAGCAGGCTCTTGCTAATGCACTGTAGGTTTCTGGGCCCTGCGAGCTTTCCTTATTCGTTTGTCCAGGGACTTGGCGTTTTAGTGGCAAGGGACAAGAGACTAGGTCAATGTGTCAGATGGTGTTACCTGTGGGAAGATATTATTTATCAAAACACTGCTTTTCTTAAAAAAAAATTATTTATTTATTTGAAAGAGAGAATGTGCAAGTGGGGGAAGGGACAGAGGGAGAGGAAGCAGACTACCCACTGAGCATGGAGCTCTATGCGGGGCTCGATCCCAGGACCCTGAGACCATGACCTGAGCCAAAGGTAGACGCTTAACCTCCTGAGCCATCCAGGAGCCCCTGAATATTGGCTTTTAATGGGACTTGGTCTGAGAGGTCTTTCTCTCTAAAGATTTTGCTCTGAGTTAACTTCCCAGAATGCCAGTGTCTCCTAGTCCATCTGGCTGGATATAATAATTCCTTTTTTTAGTGGTTTGTAATGGTGTTTCAGTACTGGCTGTCTGAATGGTTAGCTAATTAAGTAAACCCTTGCTAAGCTCCTGCTACGTGTCCAGCTCAGGTCTAAATTCTATAAGCTACGCAAGGAGCATAAAAATGGAGGCTACATATTTTGAAGCATGGGCCAAGTGGGGAAGATCTTATGTGTCAAATTGGGTCCCCTCAAAAGATGTCCAAGTCCCCTAAACACCTGGCACCTGTCTATGTGACCTTATTTGGAAGTAAGACCTTTGCGGGTGATGAGTTAAGAGGAGGTCATTAGGATGGGCTCTCATCCAACAAAATAAAGATTTGGACGCAGAGACAGACACAGGGAGAATGTCCCACCAAGAGAAAGGTGGGGACGGGTGATGTGTCTGTAAGCCAAGGAACATCCAAGTTTGCCAACAAACCACCAGAAGTTAGGAGAGACACCTGGGGAGACTCTCTCTCAACGCCCTCACAAGGAAACACTCTGTTGATACCTGGGTCTCAGGCTTCTAGACCCTAGAGCTGAGACCAATTTCTGTGGTTTGTGGTTCTTGTTATAGCAAACCTAAGAAATGAATACAGGAGACTGGCCAGGCCCAGCAAATTCTGGTGTGAGGTGGTAGGTGTGAAATACCACATGGGGTTAAGCATTCCATGAGCGGAGAAGAGGACAGATGGCACCAAGGGAGGCTTCCTGGAGGAGGTGGCACTGTGCTGAGCTTCAAAAGGTACGATTGAGATCCATAGAGATGAAGTGTGAAGTTGAGCAGGCAAAGGAAGGGACTTGAGAGTGATGTTAGAGTTGAGGATGTTGTGATAGGCCCTTGAGCCCTTTTCTTTCTTCCCCTAAAGGAATTACCTTCTTCCCAATTTGTTGATAAAGGCAGTGGTGCCTCATCAAGAAAGAAACAAACCCTTGGAATTCCCTGGTATGGGCTAACTCGATCTTTCCATGGGAGGTTTTGATTTGGAAAATCATGTCGTTCAACCAAAAGGTGAGGCTATGCACACATACTCCAGGCCAGAATCCATGGAGGCGTCAGTTCCTCTGGAAATCCTCCTCTGGTGGATGTTGTTGGAGATCAGAGCTGGCCAGGACCACGTTCCTCCGCTAAGCGTCTTATTGGCACCCATCTCCAGGGATCGTGACATCCCGGACTGTGTGCGGCCTGTCACGGCTTCTGCAGAGATCTCTGAATGCCTGCATGTTGGAATTATTAAGTGTTAGATCATCACATCTGGGGGAGGCGAGTATGGGGACTGAGGGTTCTCCTCAAACCCTACACACCAGAGTCAAGAGTGCTTTCCATGGTGATGACTGGCCCAGATGGATGTGGGAAGTTGGTGGCTGGAGGAGCTGGACGTGGGGCACCCAGGGAACCCTACGCTGTCTTCCTCACTTCTCTCTAAATCTATTTTTTAAAAAAAAAAGATTTTATTTATTTACTCATGAGAGACACAGAGAGGGAAGCAGAGACACAGGCAGGGGGAGACGCAGGCTCCATGCAGGGAGCCTGATGTGGGACTCGATCCCAGGACCTTGGGATCATGCCCTGAGCCCAAGGCAGACGCTCAACCGCTGAGCCCCCTGAGCATCCCTTGGCTGCATCTCTGGGGCGCGAGGCATTCATGAGTGCAGGCGTGTTTGTGCAGGAAGATGCGGGCCCATCCTGACCTTGGACCACAGCCTTCCCAGCATCACATTCCGGTTTCCCAAACTGTCCCGACCTTGGCCCAAAACTGAAAAATGCAACTTCATCTTTCTCCCTCCTGCTTACCCTGTTGACTGCTCTGTTCCCCCTCCCCTTTTTTATTTTTATTTTATTTTTTTACTTTCCTGTCCATGACATCATATAAACCCTCAATGAGGAAAAGAGGAGATTTAAAAAAAATCCTTCCCTGGCAACCAAAATACCTTTAATGTAGCATAATTACCCCGCTCTGCCCCTTCGCCACCCCCGCTGGGACAATGCCACAAGCCCTACAACATACACTTAAATCTTCAACTTCTCAGAGACACTACACGCAGACGGGAAAGATTTGATTAAAATTACAGTGCTTTACGTTCAACTTCACCTATGAAAAAAAAAAAAAAGCAGATCGGGTGCTGGACTTTTTTTTTTCCTTTCGCAGAGAAATAACTAGGCCACAGTAATTACCCGGGACCCTGCTGTGCACCCTCAAAGGCTCCCCCGGTGGTATTTTCCTGCTACCTGTCTTTGTAGAGATGTTGACATCAACATGAGTGATAACCGTGCCAGCATGGAGATGGAGGGGTTCCTCTCTGTCTTCCTCTCTGTCTCCCTCTCGACGAAGGAAGAAAAGCAAATGCATTCTCTGTCCATGTCAGGGGGCCACGCTCCAGTCTCCACCCTGTGCATCTGGGGCTGCTCCCTGCAGGGAGATGCCATTGGGGAGCCTCCCACAACCTTCTGGAGCAGACCGGCAGTGCCCATCTCCTCCAGGAAACCCTCCTGGGAGCCCCTCACTCCTGGGCACCCCCTCAGAGCTTTCCCTTTCCCCATGTGATGGCAGAAGAGCACCCTCTGTCACTGGTCACTGTAGTTATTTCAGAGCGTGTCCCTCTCCTTGAGCTTGAGAGCTCCCCAAGTGCAGAATCGGTTCTGTTTGGTCACCCCCAAAACTCTGCACTCAGTTGGGGGTGCTCAGCAGGGACCCCTCTCCAGCTGTGCACAATCAGGACAGTGCCCAGGGCACATGTAGGGAGCCCCCAAAATACATCAATTTCTTTTAAAATCAAAAAGAAAAATCATTAATATAATGCAATCGGTAATATAGCGTCATAGTGCTACAGGCCTGGACTATGTATTCAGTGGGGAGGGGCCATGGACGATCCAGAAAACGGAAGCTCAGGAAGTGTGGTCACCTGCTCTGGGCCACTGTGTAGCCTGGCTCAGGCTGGAGCCAATGGGACCAGTAGGGACCACCAGCCTGCTGACTGTCTTGGTGGCCACTGGCCCCCGTGTTTGTGCATGGCATGTGCATGGTACGTGCTTTGTCTCCACATGCAAGGGTGAAGGTCATCATAGGATGGAGCTACGCCACCAGGGTTCTCCATCTGTGTGGCCTCTGATTAGCTGTGTAGCCCTGACAAGTTGCTTCCCCTCTCTGGTGCTCAGCCTCTTTATTCATTTACTCATTACTGGGGAGGCAGCACTAGTGTGTTATCCAGCAGAGCCTGGTAGGTGGCTGCGGGCATTTGCAGCTCTGAATCTGATGGTTCAGTGATGTGTCTCTATCCCAGGAAGCTCTGATTTTTCCCAGATGGGCCAAGGTTGGGTTTCCTCACTGCCTGGCACTCTCCCCCTGCTTTCTCAGCATGGATTCTAAATGTCAAGCTCCTGAAGCCGCGTTATGTACACCACTTGCACTTGGGTTAGAAAAGTGCCCAGTTAGCACTGCGGTGTTCCACTGGGAGGAGGGGAGTGATGTGCTGATGGTTGGCAGCTCCAGGTTGGTGAAGGGCACTGGGCCGAAGCGGAGCCAAAGCACCCCTCCTCTTCCGAGCAGTGTCTGGGGACGCGGCCTGCAGAGTGTGGGCAGCCTAGCTCCACAGCAGTGACTGGGGAAGAACATTTGAAAAATCATGACCTGCCCCCCAGTTCCCATCCATCTGCGGTCCTTTCTCGCTTCCCAGCGAGATTTGGCGAATGCCACATCTTGTCTCATCCAACAAGCAAGTAGGTACAAACCTATGCTAAGTAGAAGGCAAGTAGTGTTAACTGAGCATTATCACTTGCTCTCCCAGACGTTTTCGGGGCTGGGTGACTGTTACGATCCTCATTTTATAGAGGAAGAAGTCGAAGTCGAGAGAAGTTATTGACTTATTGTCACTCATGGTCACACAGCCACTAGATGGCTGAGCAAGTTCAAACCCCTGTAGCTCAGTCCAAAGGCTATATCTATATATATATGTGCGCGTGTGCACGTGTGTGTGCGTGTATGTGCATGTGTCCATTATAAAAATGGGTGCTGATTGCCATAATTAAATTATTCATTGCCATTATGGTTATCTATCAATCATGCAATTATCAATCGAAGCCTTTGTGTTTAATTTTATCAAGATCAGGGCAGGTAAGTGCTACTTGTCAGATGGTATCCATAGGCTCTATTTCTGCTAATCCTGGGAGACAGACAACATTGTTCACTTTGCATAGGTGGAGAAATTGAGGTGCAGAGAGATGAGGTCAACTGCCCGAAGTTGCCAGCAAGTAAGTCATGAAGCCAATGTCAGATTTAGCTCACATATACTCACATGCATGCATAATAACCAGCTCAAGCAATGACGCACTGTCTCTGCTGGTCTTGACACAGTCTGGGCATCAGTCGCAGGGCACATGCATGCACACGCACACAGCCTCCCTCCACCAGCATCCTCAGTGAGGTTGGGGTGCCGGGGCTACCTTGGAAGTGGCTGGTACCAGGCCCTGATGCTCCCTGGCAACTTGGAATGACCTGTTCTTTCCCTTCATTCCATGTGTCCATGATGACTCGTGACAATGTCCTTTTTTTTTTTTTTTCTTTAAATACCATAATAGCCCCGATGGCAATTTTAGAAACAGGCAATTCCATTTGTCACATCCTATCCAGCCTCTTAAAAAAAAAGCAACAACAACAATTTTCATCTTCACCTTATTCTTCTGATATTTCACACAGTTGTAAACTGATCATAAATTTTCTTTTGTATTTGACTTTTTATTATTTGAATTTTTATCATCAACTTTTCATTACGTTTTTGCATATGCCTCATACTGATCACTTTTAGGGACTAGACTATTCTACGTGGAGATTCTCATAGTTTATTAATTCATTTCTTCAGTGTTGAACTTCAAGCTTATTTTAATTTACATTTCTCTTATTACAATGGAGAGGCATATTCCCACTGCTTATTTACTGTTTGTGTTTACTTTCGTTTGCAATCTGCCATTCCCTTTGACCCAGTTATTTATCGATATGTGTTATGTACAAATTTGAATGCCAGCATATAAAATACACCTTTTGTCATATTTCATATTTTCTCCAAATTCTATTGTCCTGTTGTCTCTATTTGTTTTTATCCTATGCTGTTTAATTTTTATATGTAGTAAGACACTAGTCCTTTCTTTGAGATTTCTTCCATTATGCTGTAATCCTTCCCACTGCTGATAAATACTTGATTATTTTTACTAATATTTACATTTTTTTCACATTTCAATCTATCCATCAGAATCTATCCTAGTTCATAGAACACAATTTGAATCTAAATTGATTTCCTCCCAAATCACTAAGTAATTATTCTAAACTCTTATTAAATAAGCATTTTCTTTCTTATTTGTCATTTTTGACTTGCTCAATAAATATTTATGAGTCGTTGCTATATGCCAGGCACCTGCTCGGTCCCGGGAATAGAGTGAGCAGGACACACTCAGGATGATCTCACATACTGTCTGGGCTTCCTACTTAGTTTCACTGTTTGGCATGTCTGGTCTATATTCTTACTACACCATTTCAGTTCTTGTTGTTCTAGAATATATTTCAGGAAGTGGGAAGTTACGGTGGCTCCTCTTTTTTCACATATTACTTAGGAAAAGTGTATCTATTTTTTTTTTTCCCAGATGAATCTCACCATCATTGTATCTGATCTTTAGTAAAACTGGTACACGACCATGCTGCCCAGGCCATGCTGTCTGCCAATCCAGGCTTGGTCAGGGAGTCATCATCTGGAGCCCGGGGCAGAGGATCGTGGATTCGCAGAATTAAAAAAGAGACATCCAGAAACACCTGCCGTGGACTGTCCTAAGGATTCACGGGTTACATGTGTACCTTCCTTGCAGGTGCTTCTCCAACTAAAAGAGAACCTGCCACCAGTACAGAAATTCCTGCTTGGGAATCACTGATCCCGTTGAACACTTCGTCTGATTTTGGATCTTCTTTCCAGCGGCCTTATGAAGCAGTTGTCCATTCTGTGCTGGAATGATCTCAGTGATGAAGAACTCACTTCTCAGTTTTGCTGTCTTCTCAGTTAGAACTCTGAAAATATGAGATGCTTGCTTTGTGGCTCTGGATAGATAAAGGGGGTGCGTAAACTTGGCTAGATAGTAGCTCTGAGCTCTCGGAGTCCCTCAGACAAAGCTCCTGAGAACCCTCCAGCCAAAAGCAGAAAGAAGTGTCCATTCAAGTCACTACTAACTCTGTTCTGCCCTGGGGAAGGCAGAGCTACTGTTCAACTGTCAAGGAGCAGTATTTATTAGCAATGCTTGAACCTCAACCCCTTTGGCTGAGCTCCCTAAACTTAACCCTGAGCTGTAACCTCCAAATGTGGGCATGGAGAACCACTGTTCCAGGGGAATTCCTCCAAACCAGGATGCATCTTCTTTCTTGATTTTTTCTTTCTTTCTTTCTTTTTTTTTTTTTTTTGTTCTTTAAATCCCAGTGGGTATTTTTATTTCTCCTCTCCATTTCAGTTTCCTGTAAGTTTTTTGACTTTTCCTTTGGATGGAATGCGTGACTGCAGAGAACAAAATTGGAATGGACTTTTTTTTTTTTAAGTCCTCAGAAAATAATAATTAAGAGAGAGAGAGAGAGAAAGAAATGGGGGTGGGGGGAGAAAGTCTGTCTGGATTTGGTTCCAGTTTCAGTAGTTTCAGGCCTGCGCTTATTTTAGCCAAGCCATTTGTCCCATCCCTATTTATACAACAGGATGCAGAACGAGTTGTCCCTGCGGTGTCCTGCTGCCTGTCAAAAAGAAATCTGTCTTGGAGGAGAAGCCAATTAGTTTAACGTCTTTCATTTGGATGTGTTCTACTCTTACCCAGAGTCGTGCTCAACACCCAGCTGCAGAGTTGGGTGAGGATGCAGGCCAGCACCCACCAGGTCAGCTCTGCCAGGAAAGAGCATTAGTGGAAGAGGACCTGGAACCCAGACTCTGTCTCTTATTGACTTAGCAATCTGAGTTTTCTTCCTCAGCATGCTCCTCTGAAAAATGGAAATAGCAGCAGTCATAACACCCGCCTTTCAATATTGCAGCCTAGCGGAACTATATCATAATAGAAATAACAATGACGACAGCAATAATAAAAGTCACCACTTTGCGAGTGGCAGGCAGTGGGCTGAGCACTCCGGGTGGACCAGCTCATGCAATCCTCATGGTAACCTGAGCTGAATGATTAATATTAGCCTCATTTTGCAAATGAAAGGTGGAGCCACTCTCCCAAGGTCAAAAGGACACCTCCTTCGCAGGTCCTCCAGTGACACTGTGAGGCTTCACCATCACCCAGCGAGGGTATCTTGAAATGGCAAGCCAGAGAACAGGCCGAGAAGGTGGGGTCATGTCCCTCAGGTACTAGCACCAACGTCCGACATGAGCGTCCCCAGCTGACTGATGTGTTATTTAGGGTGATGCTAACAGCTCTGACAACCCCAACCTTCCAGCGGCTAGCACCATGGAAGTTCATGTCTATTAGAAATAAGAGACCTTGAAACACACTGTATCGGGGGCTCACATAACAGGTTAGCTTGGGTGTCTCTGTCTGGTGGGTGGCCTTCCTTTGCTTGGTGATTCAGGACTCGGGGTCTTTCCTGGTGGCTCTGCTCTCTCCTGGCCAGCAGATGGATGGGAAGAGATGCTAGAGAACACACGTGGACCTCTTTCCCGCCACTTACATTTCATTGGCGGCAACTGGTCACATGAACCCACCTAGACGCAAAGGAACCTGAGAAATGTAGTCCTCGGTGAGACACAGTTTCCCAGGGAGCACTCAGGGGCACCTACCTTTTGGTAGACACTCACTGCTTCTGCTACTACACCTCATTCACTTTCATCCGCCAGAATCACAAACGCTCGAGGTAGAGAGGGTCATCATCTGGCCTTTCTCTAAAATAAAGCCTAAGCACTGGAGGTCAGACATCAAGTTATCTGGAGACTTGGAACCAGCTTTTCCTGGACTTCACTGCAGGAATCCTGGAAGATTGCAGAGCACTCTCTTGGAAGTAAGCTGAACTCCTCTCTCACAAAGCATCTTGGGCATGTGTCTGAGAAGCTCTACCTTGCGTCTCTCTTCTGTGCGATGTTTTATATAACCTGGTTTTCCTTTTTAGAATTCTGCACGAAGATAAAAATGAAGCACATGCTTCCCACGTCTGCTCCACCTCTGCATTACTTGGACCCAAATATTTCAATGCGGGATTATTATTTTTAATAGGAGACCTGTAACTTGGAGTGAGCACGGTAAGTACAAAAGTCATACTTGTTTGCAGAGAGAGGGAGAAAGGAAAACAATTAAACATCAACTTTAGAAACCAAGCCACCCAGGAACACATGCATGGCCAATTGAAGCCAACTACAGTGAAAACATCATTTTGTCAAAAAATAAAGATATTTTCTTTTTTTTTCACAGTCAACGTGAAGGGCTCATAGCTGCTCATTGGATAAGGGTGAAAACTGGTCCTGAGAAATCTAAAATCTGTATCAGAGAGCACACATGCATTTACTTATAGATATCTTGGTGTTCCCAAATTTTAGAGCTGGTTGCAAATTTAGAAATCATCCCAACCATTACTATCCTTTTATACACAAGGACACCAGGAGTCAGGATTGTGACTGTCTTTCCAAAACTGTCTTCAAGCTCTTTCCCAGTTGGCGGCCAGATCTATCTCTAAAGTAAATATCTGACAAAATTGCATCATTGCTTGAAACTCTTCAAATGGTCATCACCTAGCAGAGACTGACTTCCATCAACCCAACTCCAACCTTACTAGCTCCTTCTCTTGCCACTCCCTGCCTCCTTGCTCTTGCTCCACTGGCCTCATCTTCCTTGCAGGTCATACCAGCAGGAGAGGGGGGTGTTATGCCTGCATTTCCTTGATTCTGAGACCCCTCTGCTCAGAGGTCAACTCCGGCAAACTGACAAAACTCCATTTCCTCATGTCCTGCAACACTCCTTGACTGACCCAAGTCTGACACTTGCCACAACATACGGGAAAGTAGCAGTTTGTGTATGTGACGATTTACTTGTCTTTTTTAGACTTGAAGCCTGCCAAGTGCTGTCTTTAAATGAGAGCCCCTCCTAAAACTGTGGGGTCCCAGCAAAAGCAGAGGCTGCGTTTTATGGTTTTATTGATTATTCTATTCCCAGGTTTTGATGTAACGTGTGTTCTTTAGCAGATGCTCCCAAATCACTCGCATGACTGTTCTCGATGATCGGGCTAAGGTGCCTCTTTGCTAAGCCTAGAGTTCCTGTTAAGTTCTCTTTACTTGAATATCTGCAAGGCTTGCTCCCTCATTACCTTGAGTTTGAAATATCATTGATCCTGATATTTAAAAAATGCCCATCACTCTCTGTATTAGGGTTCTCCAGAACAACAGAACCAGTAGGATGGAGAGAGAGAGAGAGAGAGAGAGAGAGAGAGAGAGAGAGAGAGAGAGAGAGAGAGAATTAGCTCATGTGATTATGGAGATTGAGAAGTCCTGCAATGTGCTCTTGGCAAGCTGCAGACCCAAAAAAGGCTGGTGGTGTAGGTTGGGTTTGAGTCCAAAGTCCTGAGAACCAGGGGTGCTGATAGTGTAAGTCCCGGGCCAAGTACAGGAGAAAACAGGCAGAGAAGAGCTCTTTCCCTTCCTCCACCTTTTTGTTCTATTCAGACCCTCCTGGATTGGATGAAGACCATCTGCATTGGGGAGGGCCATCTGCTTTACTCAGTCCACCCATTCAAATACTAATCTCATCCAGAAACACCCTCACAGATGCACCCAGGAATCATTTTAACCAAATATCTGGGCTCTGTGTGACCCCATTTAGTGGACACATAAAATTAACATTGCATTTTCTATTCCTTTACTCTGCTTTGTTTTCTTTACAGTGTTTATTGCCATCTACCAGAGCAAAATCTTTATTTCTTTGCCTATTTATCCTCCGTCTCTCCCCAGCACTGGAACAAACACACCAGTCTGGTGCTCACGGTTAAATCCCTGATGCCTGGAACCAGGCTGCCACATAGTAGGTGGTCAGGCATATTTGTGAAATGAATGGATTTGTCAGTCCTGCAAACAATAGGTGTTCTAACCCAGGACCACTCTCCCAGACCAGCTCTCTTGTTATTTTCCCTTTGGGGAAAAAAACAAGAAAGAGAGAGAAAAAAAAATGATCAAAACTCCAATGTCTTGGAAACACAAAAACAAGCAACAAACAAAAATAAACAATCGAACCCACACCCCCCCAAACCCCCAGTGCTTCCTCAAAGTACAGCCGACATGGGTCCTTTGAAATCTTACTCGAGGGACACATGCTGGGAAAAGAAACAAGAGAGAAATGGCAGATTTCTCTGTTTTATTTTTATATACCAACTTGCTAGTTAACAGTGGGAACAATCAATAAACTTTAATAGAAGGCTATTACTTTAGGGTTGTAGTAAACGGAAGAATAAAGAATAATAGCTTTTCAACCTTTTATCAGTCTGGGGAGCTAATTTAATATGCACGGAAAATACATTACAATAATTTTTATAACTATGCAGTCCAGACCTCTCTAAAGATTTTCCAGGAAATAAGTAATGTGCAAAGAATCCAGCCCAAATTCATGGTACAAACGCTGGGCTGCCCTGACTGAAGGCAGCCCCGCTAATTCTACCAAGAACTGAATGTTTATATTAAAAATGCCACCGAGTTCTAAACTGCCAGTGGGTGCTCATTGCTGATTTTTTTTTTTTTAAACCGGTCTTCGCTTAACAGAGTAGACTGATCATTCCCGTTTGGAATCGTTCAGACTATAGACAAATATGCGAAAGCTTTAAGTATATCATTTTTAACCTCGTAGAAAGGTCGAACGATGTGTTATAAAACTATTACTGTGCACAGCTCAAATTCAATGCACCACAAAGGAGCTCCATTAATCCTAATTTAACATGCATCTGGTCACAATTTGGAAGAGGAAATAGGCCAAGAACTGAAGCAACGGAGGACTTTCCTGACTCCCCAGCTCGCCTCAGCTCTGAGCCCACAAGACTATTCCAGGGACAAGTGCACTTTTTTTTACCCAGTTTGTCCTTCGGCTCCTCCATCCTGACCTTCCCCGGGCATTTCTCTGCTCTGCTGAGAGCAGTCATTCTGCGCTGCAGATCCCGATGACTTCTCCCCTGGGACTGCAGGTGGCCCACAGGAGAAAGTTCACGCTCCCTGCCCCAGAAAACATTGCAACCTCTGGTGAGGCCTTCCCCCCAGGTGCCAAGTTCCAGAGGGTGACGAAAACCCCAGTCACCAAGATCGGTAACATTTAATGCACATTTTTTTTTTTTTTGAAGAATCGAAACTGACGCCCCCTCTCAAATCCACGATGAACAAAAGATAGAAATTTTAAATAAATATGGGATTGGCCGTGCTGAGCTATATCCAAGCCCGAGGCAAAAAGAAAAACAAGGAGGACTGATCTTGTAGGTAGGATCAAGTAAGAGTTTGATCTTTTGTTCATCATGGACTTTTTTGACATTAATTTTGAATTAAAAAAATTTTGCATTAAAATTATATTTATCTTAATGACAGAGTTTTTTTGATGCCGCATTAGAAATTCGGCATCAAAGCAGGTGCCTGACTTGCCTGGCGCCGGTTTCAGCGCGGCCAGCAGCAGATCCTGTAGTGTCTGTGCGTCCCATCACCCTAGGTTCCCTGGGTCGTTGACGCCAGCTGCGAGGGATTGCAGGTGTGCATCCTCCCTTCCACGTGGAGGATGACAGGGGGCTGGGACTCCTGTGGGGTTTGCACCCCGCCCCTCCCCGGGGCCTCGCCCAGCATCCATCACACTGAGATGTGGACACTGAGTGTGAATCCCAGTTGAATGGGACCATGCAGACCACAGAGGGAGGCATCACCCCCAGCCCAGCCATGGGGCAGCTTCTCCTCCCTCTCATCCCCCTCCGGAGCCACACTGGACTTTTGTGTGTCCGGATGTAACCCTTTAGCTGGAGCTCTTTGCTCGCACTGTTTTCCCAACTCTGCGATTCCCTCCGCTTCCTCCCCTGCCCCAGTGCCAGGAGGAGGTGCTGGTGACCTGCAGCTTGAGTGTGCATCCAGAGTCTTGCCAGGTAGTGAACTTCTGGCCCTGGGGCAGGTTGCTCAGCCTCTCGGTGACTCAGTTTCCTCATGTAGAAAGTGAGATGAGTAGCACTTACCTGGTAGGGGTTTTGAGGGCTAAACAAGTGAATGTACATAAAGCCTTTAGGACAAAGCCGGTGCGTGTCATAAGCTAGAGGAATCGACCAGGTATAGTGCAGGAGCTGGAGCTGGAAATAGTGGCGGCTCCTTGGTCTGAAGGACAAGGAGAGAATGGGCTTGCCCAGACCCAGACTATGAGGGAGCAAAGCCAACCTGGGGTCCCCCAGGGACTAAATGCCCAGACCTCTTCCTTTTCTCCCTCCCCCTTCCTTTACAGGACCAGGGGGCCCACTGAGGCAATCCAGAGGGGTTGGCCTGTGGGGCTCAGAACAGGGTGAAGAGGGCTGGCCTGTGGATTTGGGGGCCAGTGGGTAAGAGAGCCGGTCACCTTGCCAGGATGTTATCACCTGTCTCTCCTGGGGAGGGGGCACCAAAGCAACCCAAGGTCTTCTGAAGCAGGGACCCTCTCTCCCTACCCCTGGACACAGGGTGGGCTCCTTCCTTCTTCCAGGAGGCCAGGGAAGATGCCTGCACTGCCCTGCCTGCCCCCAGGGGTTCTCCACAGCCTTCTCAGGTTTCTGTGTTTTTCTGGAGGAAAAAACTCGCTCCCTGGGGCAGGTTTCCCCAAAGCTCTCACGGTTCCCATGATAATAGGTTTGTGTATGCTACCGAATTAGTCTGTGCCCGTCCAACCATCTTTAGCTCACATTAATCACACCCTTTTACTCAAAACAGTACAACTCTGATCTAAACCAATTAAGCCTGTGCTGTTTAGACAAAGAGATTAATATAGCTCCGAAAAGCATAACCTTTGGCCATAGAGGTATCTTAAGATAATGAGCTTGATTCAGTGGGTTGGCTTTGTGGAGAGGTATGTTTTGGAAGAAGATATCTATTTGCAGATTCTAAATCAGCAGGAAAAGAAGGGCACCCAGGCAAACAAGTTCTGGTTGTACGCACGCAGGTATAAAGGAGGTGAGGGGAGTCCGATTGAGAGCCCGTGATTTGGAAATGCAGATACTCTTTCTCTTGGAAAATCCAGCTGACTCTGACAAAGGAAAAAAAAATATGAAATAAAGCCCAGCACAAGTAATTACAGCTAAAACACAGATCGAAAATATATAGCTTAGAACAAGCATTGCCCGATGTATAATCCTTTCTGCTCTTACAGAAATTGAGGGACGACTTCCCAGTGTGGATGTATAGAAGGGAACACTGGACGCAGAGATCTAGGTGCTAACCCGAAATTTGGGTTTAATACCGAGGGGCTGCGGCGCGCCGCCCACCGTGCTGGAGGCTGGGGATTGTCGGAGGAGTGGGACACGATCCCTGCCTTCAAGCTGCTGGTTGCCCAGGCGGGGACTGGGACCTTCAAACAGAGAGGTCAGGGAGGCTTTGGCAGAGGTGAGCTCCGGGGGAGCCCCAGGACTCAGGAACCTGAGTCCACCATGGGGCTTCAGCCAAAGCTGCTGGGTGCAAAGAAGCTCTGAGCTGAACCTCTGGAAGATCCATCTCTGTGGGTCTCCCAGAAGACCTCCTGGAGGGAAAGTGCTGGAAGGAACCTAAGCAAGTAGAGCTGCGTATAAACTAGGGTCTACACTGGCAAGCCATGGAGGAAGAGAGCTAGCTGTTGCTCTAGACACCTAGAGCATCCAGGGTGGGACTGGAGATGGTTGGAGATGATGCCTGGTTGGGTGGGGTGCACGGAGCTTGGGGGACCACAGTCCCCAAATGAAGATGCTTGGAGATGATTTTCTAAACAGGACTATGCTAAAGGGATTAACTGTTAGCCCTGGTCAGCCTTATTTCTGGAAGAGCACCTTGGTCACCACTGGTTGGCAGCGAAGCCCTAGTCAAGCTCTTTCCTGGGTCTGACCTCGGGTGTCTCATCTGTGCAATAGGTGTAGTTGGTACCACAGCCCCTCAGGTGCTGGCCAGTATGTATTAACTGCATCTTCTTTATTTTCAGCGCTTTGGTACCCTGGGCACTTGCTGACTATGCTGGGGCTACCCTTCCCAGGGCTACCCCTCCCAGGGCTAGCTGATTTGTAGAAATGGCAAACACCTGCCCACAGAGCTTGCCCTTCATATGCAAACCGACCCAGCCTGGACCCCTGCCCCTATCAGGTTCTCGGGCACCAGGCCACTATCCACCTGCCCTGACTACCTCAGACACCTAAGGACGGCCTCTAAGCCCCAGAGCCTGCTGAGATACTTCCAGCTGGCCAATCCTAAACCTGCTCCCCCTGCCTCAAGCTCCTTCTAGGGAAAGCACCGCAAAGATCTTGCTCATCTCCTCCACCCCCAGCCTCCTGACTGACCCTGTTGCTTCCCCGAGGCCCCAAGGGCTGGGGCGCCCCTCTTCTCACCATCTGTGAGTAAAACAAGCTCTTACAATGACAGTTGTCTCTCCTTTTGGCCTCGATACCACCTGAGTAATAATCAAAACTATATTTGAAAATGCAGCAATATTTTCAGATGGAGAGTTCAAGCAAAATCCCTGGCCAAGTCTTTGGTCAAACCATGTCCCAGGAGAGGGGGCGCGGGGTTCCAATGAGCTCAGCACCCTGGGGGCCAGCAGTAGGCCCGTCTCGTGTCTCTTCACCTCTGTGAACGAACCTCAACCTTCTCATTTATAAAATGTGGGTGTCAGGCCAAACATTAACGATGCTTTTCAGGTTCGAGATTTTCTTTTCTTTTTTTAAATTTTTATTTATTTAATTTTTTTAAAGATCTGATTTATCTTTTTTATTTTTAAAAAGATTTTATTTATGTACTTATTTTTAAAAATATTTTATTTATTTATTCTTTACAAGATTTTATCTATTTTTTTAAAAGATTTTATTTATTTATTTATTTTTTAAAAGATTTTATTTATTTATTTATTCATGAGAGACACAGAGGGAGAGGAAGACAGGCCCCCCTGCAGGGAACCTGATGCGGAACTCGATCCCAGGACCCCGGGATCACGATCTGACCCAAAAGCAGATGCTCAACTGCTAAGCCACCCAGGGGCCCCCAGATTGAAGATTTTTTAACAACCGAGAAACTCGCAGTGAGCCCTTAGATAAATCTGTCCCCAAGTTGCCCAGGGGCCGACCACGCATAATTTCCCCATCTCTACTCCTCTTGATCCTATGGACACAGAGTGGGAGACGCTGTCTGTTGGTGCTTTGTAAACTGTGAAGTGCTGTGCCTCATGGAGGTCTGCTATTAGCATTATTGTTGACTATGAACTTGTCCCCGTCTGTAGGTGGGTAAGACTTTCAGGGCAATGGTATATGATTTAGCAAATTATCTCTTCAGTGTGCTAAAGAGTCCACCAGGGGTTTGCTCACTGCAGGGTGAGGGAACAATGAGGCCTCCCTATATTCAATAACAGTGGTTTAATTATCATGATTATCTCGCATTTGTATAAAGTCTTTGCTTTCAGGATCTCAAAGTACTTTATAAACATGAAGCCTCCTAGTCCCCCAGGGGAGATGTTAAATTGATGCATGAGCTTGCAGGTCGTTCCTCTTTCTGGCTCAAAAGTGGTTTCCTCCCATCCAGGTGAGGATAAAAAGGGATGTTAGCATCCGTTGTTGCACAGAGTTCAGTGTCAGAGGCTTATGTATGTGCATTAAGGACCCAGGTGAAATATTTTGCGAATGGGAATAACTACCTGACTGGGGAGCTTGCTATATGCCAGGCTGGACCCTGGCCCTGCAATAGGTCATGTCCCAGCACTAATTAGTTCTCTCCCCCGCCGCTCCCCCCGCTACAACTTTCCAGATAAGCTCAGAGAGGTTCACTGGCAGACCCAACGTCACACAGCCACAGAGAGGTGGACACGAGCAGGTGCCATTTGGACACAGAGCTGCAGGTGTCTGTAAGGAGAAAATCGTCGCTCTTTACGCTGAACTCAGCCGCCCCCCAGATCACTGCTGCTTCGGGTCCACATCCTTTCTTTTGTCCTTGTGGAGTCTGATGATGTTCCTACAGCCTTGGCCTTGAGAGTCAGCTGAGTCCAGTGGGAGATAGTGAACCCTCCAAGAGGAGGTGGGAGGGTCCGTGCCCACCCAGGCAGAGACGCACTCTGAATCTTGTCTGCAAAGATTCTGGGGGTTCTGGGGGGACGCGGCCGCCTGTATCTCGGTGGGAGGAGCGCCGAAGGATTTAAGGACACGTTTTCAAGCAGTTACCTGCCTGTTCACAGTCTCTCCCCATTAGAGAGGGGGCTGTACAGCATTGGGGGCCTGGGCCCGTATCCCTGTAGGGGTCCAGTCCACCTCCCAGCCCAGCCTAGCCCAGGCCCTTCCTAGCCGTGTGATGTGGGCCAGGCATTTTCTTAGCCTCAGTTTTCTTATCTGTATAATGGGGAAAACTTACAGGTCTGTCGAGACGATTCAGCAATGACATGCATAGATAGAGCACCTGGCAAGTGATAGATACTAACATGCCGCGGGCTTTGATGTCATCGCTTTCACTGGTGGAGTCATCTGTGTCCTTGTGAGGTCTACGAGGAAGCCTCCGGGGCCTGCAGCTGTTGACAGCCAGCACGTGCGCATGATGAAGGTGCTATAGATAGAACTGTGTCCCCCCAGATCGCCTATGTCGGAGCCCTCATCCCAGTGTGATGGTGTTTGGAGGTGGGGTCTTGGGAGGGCCCTGGGTTTCCATGAGGTGATGAAAGTGGGCTTCATGGATTTAGTGTCCTTTTAAGAAGAGACAGACACTAATGCATTCACTGACCCTCCCTCTCCCCGTCGTGCGAGGACACAGCAAGACAGCAGCCCTCTGCAAACCAGAAAGAGCGCTCTCCTGGAACCCGGCCCCACTGGCACCCTGATCTCGGGCTTCCGGCCTCTGGAGATGTGAGAAAATAAGTATCTGTTGCTTAAGCTGTGCATTTTCGGGTACTTTGTTCTGGCAGCCCAAGCGGACAAAGACAGAGGCCATGCAAAGCCCTCTCATGAGCATGACGTAATCTGGTTCTCAGAAGAGCCCCAGGATGCAGGCAGCTTTTACTGATGTCAAAACCGAGGCCCAGACCAGATGCCTGGCTTGCCAAAGTCACAGCACCCGATGGTGGCTGAGCACCCTCAAGATCATCTTGCCTTTCTGAGTAGCTGCGTCCAACTCAGGACAGCAGACAGGGGCTGGGTGTGCCAGGAGCCCTCGGTTGTCATCAACCCTCAGCCCTTGCTCAACTGGGAGAGCTCCCCACTAAGTTATTTCTGCCCTGGGCCCTTGCATAAGTCAACCATGCTGTCTGGGCCTGTTTCTTCATTTTTTTTTTTTTTAAAGGCAGTGATAGCAACTGCACAGGGCAGTACAGAAGCTGAGGGGAGGCCAGGGCCCATTCACTCCAAGGGAATTGAAAGCCTGTTACATGGAAAGGCATTCCTAATGCTCACTCTTTTCCATGATCTTCCCTTCTTCATTCATCCATAGTCTCTCTCACTAGATTCTGAGTCCCGGAGGCCAGGCAGTGTGTCCAGTGTACGCCTGAATTTGCAGAACGTGGCTGTGGATCTAGCCTCTAAGCGGTGGCCAGGAAAGATGTGATGGATAAATGCATGCATGCACGCACGAGGAATGGATGGACGGACAGCCTGATGTCTTGGGATGGTTTCCTCTCTCCACCAGCAGGTAAGCTCCTGGTAATGTGAGTTGCTTTCTACACATAGGGTACCCACCCCCCACCCCGAGTATTTGTCCCTTGTGTTGGAGGAAATGGACCTTATTTGTGATTTATATTTTGATAGCCTCACACAGATGCTCTGAATTGCTGGAGGGCTGGAGGGGCTGACGAACACACAGGTGGGTTTTAGCAGGAACGCAGTGTAATTATCGTCTTATTTGATCCCCTGATCTACTTCTGAGACTAATAGGTTGCTTTTTTGGATTAACTGTATTTATCGATCTGCTCTAGAGATGTGATCGCTGTGAGCGCTCTCCTTCTGGAGGAATTCAGAACACAGGCCTTTGGAAAATGTGTCCGTGTGGCCAGCGTGCCAGGTGGCCTAACGTGTGTGTATGCATATATTGCATTTTTTCATCAACATCCATTTTCTGTCTTTGTGGTTTAAGTTAAGGGAGGAAAGAATTGCATCCGCAAAGTGATTAGCTGCGGGGGGCAAAAATCATTCCAGTGAATACTGTTTTTCCCTTTGATACAACTCCAAATTGATGTTTCCATCTCATTGTTTTTGTATTTGTTTTTTAACTTTATCTAAAGATTTTTTTTAAATGAGAATTATTTAACAAAAGGAAAACTCTAACCACTTTCTTATGTAAAGCTAATGTGACAATGCAAGTGTCAACAAGGGGGCAAGATCCTTCTCAGGGAAATCTTGAAACCTCTAAGTGAAATTTGCATAAAATAGTTCTGGTATTATTATTCACTATTCTTCCCGTGACAGATATGTCAAGGCCTTGAAACCTAAAAGAACAATTATGCTATTGTATCTCTCGGAGGATTCAAGGGGTGTGTCTTTGGTGGAAAAAGTGCTATTAGAGCTTTGAAAGCAGTTAAAAGGCAGCCCAAGGGACTCTTTAGCTAGTCATTTTATAAAGAATGCCTCAGCTTTAAGTGTCTTAAAGTACGTTTATTCAACTCGTACTTTTGGCTTAAAAAAACCTACTAATAATTAATGGCTGTACTTTTTTTTTAACGTTTGCATTAGCTATAAATAAAAACTCCTGATGAAGTCATCATTGATTAGGTTAAACTATGAATCTTATGTGACGGGACCCAGATCTTTGTCAAGCATCCTGCAACGAATTACCTGTAGCTTTTTTTTTTTTTTTTTTAATATAGCTAACATTGCTAAAGTCATTGCCATTGCCAATTATGGACCAAATCAGGAACTAATCAGTAAATCCTTTCCTTGCACAAGCTGGCTTAACTTAACATGTCTGAACATTAAAAACTGAAGCATTGATAAGGCATGTCTCATTGCAGCTGGATGGGGTGTGGGAGGCAGTGATCCGACTTTAATTTCCTCTGAAACCTGCTGATTATGTTATTCTCAGGTTCTGCTGGGCTTCACTGGAAAGAGGCAATGCCAACTTTTGATGGGAATAGTTTTGAAATTCAAGAAAGACACGGAGAGGCACAAAAACGCCTCTGTCACGTAGGGTGATAAGATGGTAGGGAAAATGAATGAGCCAGGAAACTTTCAGTCAAACTGCTGCAAGGATTGTGGGGGTCAGAGAAATTTTGATTCAAATATGCAAGAGCTAATATGTCCAGGCATGGCTGGGCGGTCTGTGTTTTTAGCAAGCTGTAACGTGGTGCTCATCTCGTCCACTTTGTAAAATCAAAAGACGATATTTGTTTCTTTTCATTTATACATTCTTATACTTCATATTCATTGAAAGTTGGGAGGGTCCCTTGAAACCATCCAGCATGGGACACCTGGGTGGCTCAGTGGGTGCTCTTTGGGTCAGGGCATGATCCCGGAGCCCCAGGATCGAGTCCCACGTCGGGCTCCCCACATGGAACCTGCTTCTCCCTCTGCCTGTGTCTCTGCTTCCCTCTCTCTTTGTGCCTCTCATGAATAGATAATTTTTTTAAAAATCTAAAAAAGAAAAAAGAAACCATCTAGCTTGACCTACAATTTTATGCATGAATAAAGGAAGAAGTCTCCGAGTGGGGGGAAAAAAAAAAACAACCAAAACAAAATAACAGTCCAGTCATTCTATGATAAAGCGTGGAAGAGAACTGTGGCAGGCTGCAGTCACCCCCCAGTACCCAGTCCCATCTTCCATAGTTGCCGAATTCTGGCTACCATAAGGGCACCTTAAATCAAGAGTGCATTTTCCATAATCCCATGCACCTATGGGGAGCCATGTGATAAGGTTCTGGCCAATGAGATGCAGCTAAAGTGAGAAATCCCTGGGAAACACCCCATTCCTTTGTTCCTACAAGGAGCCATCCTGGAAATGGCGGTGTATTGCCAGCAGCAAGAAGAGAAGAAACCTGAGTTTCTGACCTTAGGAGGGTCCATACCAGCCTTTGACTGTTGACCACTGCCCCATATACAGGAGAGATTAATGCTCTGTCTCCTGGGCCACCGTAGCATCCATGTTCAATCTTAAACAAATGTAGGAACCTCTAGGGGTGCTCACTAGGCTCCAAGCAGTGCGCTAGTTGTATTATCTAAGCCTTCCCCTTCCATGCTTGATGGTGTCACAGCCGGAATCCAGTTGTCTTGAGTAACTCTGATAGATTCTGGATCCCTGGTGGACAGCTGTGTCATTTGCTTAAAAATCTCAAGTACCCAGCACAGGGTCTGACATTCAGAGGGTGCTCAATAAAGTTTTATAAGAAATAGGTGGACAGATGGTGCCACGAAGAGAACAGGAGATGCTAGATGTGCCCTGGATGTACTCAGTGGAGATGCAGGCATCTAAGCTTGCAATTTCAGGCTGACCCCACATTACCATGTATAGTTTGATGACAAAATGATTCGTTGAAATCCCATGGATTTGTCTTTCTCTCTCTTTCTCTTTTTCCCTTTCTGGTATTATATCTCAATGTGATATAAACAGAACATAAATCTCGGCTCTTGCCAACTGCTGTTTAGCTGAAATTGCCTGTATTGTCTTGACATATGTTGGAGTCTTTAAATTAACACAGGAAAGAATTGATTTTAAAAATGGCATTTGCATTAAAGGTTATAAATGGGCAATTTGGAAAGCATGAAGATTTATATGGGAAGTTATGCACAAATATTACAGCTAGCATAGCAGTGGGGCTTTGACTCCATGAAATGCATAGTCTTGTATACCCTCTGGGGACATTCTTTATGTTGCAGGAAGTATGTATGTGGCATAATTTGCATATCCAAGGCACCAGGTAAGCCACGAGGTCACCACCAATCTGGATAAGCTATGGAAACTTGGATTCTTGGTGGACTTTAGGCATATTTTTTTTGACATCTTGGGTTTCCAAACACCTTCGTCAGAGTTCGATGTAGAATTTATTTTTATGTGTCATTAGTATCTGACTCCTTTAAGGACTCCAGCTTAAACAAATCACACACACTATATCCACAGAGAGAAAATCGTTGCTAGGCTCTCAGAATTATTAAATCAAAACATAGACTTCCTATCTTCAACCACTTGGCCCCTCCATGTTCGCAACCCCCCTAGTTGTTGAGCTCTTGTCTTAACTTGTATGTTCTGCTGAAACCCACTGATGGCTTGATTCACCTTTTGGCTCAAAGGGTCCACTGATGCTCGAGAACCAATTTTGTCATTCTATTGTGCATCTGACCATTGTCCACCCACCTGTCTCATATGTATTATGCCCCCCAGTGGTCATAGAGACGAAGAAGACCCCATCCCTGCCCCTAGAAGAGCTCGAAGTTTAGCGAAGGATACAGACAAGGAAAGAGGTCATTGCAATATGGTGGAGTACGCTGGTCAAGGAAGGTAGAGAATTCCTTGAAGACCTAGCAGATCTGAGCCAGGGAAAGAGGGGACAGTAGGAGTGAGAGCAAAAGAAAGACTGGAACTTCTGAGTAGGACACTTGAGAAAAAGTTTCAAGAGAGTGTCCGAACATGATGAAAAAGTCAGGAAGGAGACTTTTGAGGGAATATAGATACTGATTTTTAGACACAGGTCTTCAAATATTAGGAAGCTGTGTGTGCTTTTACTTATTACTATTACCATCATCATTATTTTTGGTGAGTGTCCAGTGCAAGAAACTCACATTTTCTTGAGAAGAGGCCCACTGGGTGTTGTCAGTGCCCAGAATGTTCATCTCTGGCCATTTGTGGCCACGCGGATCTGGCTGGGAGGGTGGGTGGCAAGATTTAGTGATTTATGCCCACGGGTTAACTGGCTTATTCTCTCCGTTTCTGATCATGCAACTCTAGAAACATGTTCCTATTTCAAAGAAATCATTAAATTAAAATACAAACTACGTGTCCAAGTAGAAAAGTTCCTTGATTCTTGCTACCCACCCCCCAAATATAATGGATTCCATTACATTTTTACTATAATAAGTACAAGCACTGAGACAAACAAGGACCATAAACACTTACATAGCTTTTACGACTTGCTAAGTACCACTCCAGGGCTTATTTTTTTATTACTTTATTTATTACTTTATTACTCAATTCATCTTCTGTACAGCTCTCTGGGATTGCTTTTATTGCTATTCCCATTTTGCAGATGAGAAATGAAGTAGAAGGGGTAAGGCCACTTGCCCAGATTCACACAGGAGATGAGGGAGCTGGGATTCAAATACCAGCCCTCTTGGTTCAGAGAGGCAGGCTCCACTCTCCTGTGTGCTCCTTAGAGAGAGGTTCAATTCTGTGTCTCCATTTTGCAGACTAAGAAACTGAGGCCAGCAGCTTCGGATAATAATCAGCCACTGGCCGTGCAATTGGAGGCAATGCACGCCTCCAGGTAGAGCCAGGATGATCCTCTTTCTCTTTCATAGTTCTAGGCTACGTGCGCTGCAAAACACACATTATCACGTCTATATTAATACTGCAAATTACCTGGGCAGCTTTTATTTTAGGGAATGGAGAAATGGGCTCTTAAATTAGGTTGACATTTTCCACCTGAGAAGCTAGGGATTTGTCACTGTGTGGGTGTCGTATGCCCTCTGCCATCCCCTCTAGTTCTCTGACTCATCTCTGTCTCTCTTTTTCTATTCTGAGCCTTTTTATTCTCCGGGCCCCTCTCAAACACACGACTCGGAATGCATCAGCCATGAGCCTTTGCTTCCCTAAGCCCTAGGCTGCTCTCCCTAGCTTGGCTCCTGCTCATCTTCATTTTTGAGAGCCTCATCCCCTCCAGCAGGAGCAGCAGGAACCTGCAGGATCCCACCCAAGCTGTCCAAGTGAACCTTTGAGCAACTCTTTTGGGGCTACCTGGTGGTTCAGCCTGGTTAAGCATCTCTTGGTTTTGGCTCAGGTCATGATCTAGGGTTGTGAGATCGAGCCCCATGTCAGGTTCCACACTCAGTGGGGGGGTCTGCTTGAGTCTCTCTCTCCCTCTCTGTCTGCCCCACCCCCCACTGTTCTCCCTAAAATAAATAAATAAATCTTAAAACAAACAAACAAACAAACAAAAAACCCAAACTGAGCAACTCCGGCCAGATGATGAAGAGTTCTGGTGTGATGGAAAACTGAAGCGATTGAGTGAAAAGAGCAGAATGTGAAATTGCTAGGTGAACAAAAAATAGCAAAGTAGGTGGGACAGGGGCAATCCACTGAGTCTAAGCATTCCAAAACAAGATGGGGAAGATTTTTGATAAGGTTCCAGGGAAAGAGATTTGGCAATCTGGGGATATGGGATGAAAAAAGCAAGAATTCTCAGATTAGTAGCAATTGCACCATGCTTGGGTAGAGAAGGTGTTCACAGAGCCAGAAACCCTGCTTCCAGGACAGTTCCTGCTTCTACCTGGTTGTGTGGAATCTATGTGGTTGCTATGTGGATCAGCCCAAGAGAATCCCTTCCCCTCCAGGCGTCTCTCTTTTCTTACTTATAAAATTATAGGATAAGATTAGGGAACCTTTCCAGGCATTCCTAAAGTTGTATTAGTTTCAGCTTCATTGGCCTTAAAAAAGACCCTCCCCCCTCATAAGAATATTTTTATACAAAGATTCATCTTTTTTTTTTTCATTTCTAGAATGTAACTTCAAGGTAGAAGTTTACAATAAATTGGTAAATGAAAAGAAGAAGGAAAAAAAAAAAAAAACTCTGCAAAGACCCACCATGAATTGGTACTTTTTAATCCAATTGGTACTTTTTAATCTGTAGAGATCAGTTGTTTGGGCAGCGCTTTACGCGCATAAAACTATGCGGTGTGTATTTTGCCTCTTGCCTTCTTCAGGTTAACGTCCTATCACATACATCTAAGTTTTTTGCAAACTCTTCCCACACACAGTTTTAAGATTGCAGGTCAGCCCGTTGGAAGGTGGGACATTAACCATTGGCTCATTCCCACAGAGATGAAGGTTTTATGCGATTTTTTTTCTCCTTCTTTGCTCCCATTTTTACTCATTATATTCCTTCTGCCCAGCCCCCTCATCCAGGAATGGAGTGAGGCCTGCTGGAAATAATGGTACGTCTAGCAATTGGGAGAAGTCAATGAAGGGAGTAGTTGCCATGTGATGGGCAGATTTCAGAGCATCTTTATGACATGGGGTGCACCCAAGGACTAGTCCCTGGGGAACTGCTGTGGTCCCAGGACTGAAAGGGCAAGGAGGGAGCAGAGACCAGGGTTTGGAGGAAGTGAAAACCACCAGAGGGGAGAGGGTGCCCTGCAGGAGGGAGCCCCCCCCCCGCCCCCCCCTCAGTTGTAAGGTGTGCTCATGGAATCCTTCATGAAGGTAACTCTTGTTTCTGTCTTGCCTCCTCTATCTACCGAAGCTCAAAACCAGCCCAAGGACTTATCATGTATTCAAGAAATTTATTAAAACAAAATGAAACAAATACATATAAAAAATAGTGAAAGGGAATAAAGGGGAAAGGAGAAAAAATAAGTGGGAAATATCAGAAAGGGAGACAGAACATGAGAGACTCCTAACTCTGGGAAACGAACTAGGGGTGGTGGAAGGGGAGGTGGGGGTGACTGGGTGACGGGCACTGAGGTGGGCACTTGACGGGATGAGCACTGGGTGTTATTCTATATGTTGGCAAATTGAACACCAATAAAAAATAAATCTATAAAAAATAAATAAATAAATAAATAAATAAATAAATAAATAAATAAAACCGAAACAAAAATGGAAAAAAAAAAGTGAAACAAAAAGCAAACTCCAAGTTTAGGGCAGAGAACAGATGTGATTTCGATCCTTCCATTCCTCCGACCTGTCCCTCCTCCTTCCTTCACACGAGCCACTGCCTCTCTCTCCTCCTTTATAGAATGGGGCAAGGGTTAAATGTGAAATCTGCTCCTGCAGAAAGCTCCCCTCACCCCCGAAAGGCAAGCTGACACTTTATAGAAACAGATTCTAACTGGAAAGGTAAAGCAGGAGCAGCGATTCTCAATATGCAGCCCTGAACCACCTGCTCCACCTGGGGAATCCTGGCAGGAACCCACCCTGGAACCAGTTCTCTCACTGCTCCAGCTTCTCCAGTGGAGCCAGCCCGCAAGCCACAGAGCTGGAGGCCTGGAGGCCTGAAGGAGAGAGGGACATCCTCCAAGATGTGTTTGGCGACCTCAAATGACACCGATGGGATGAGCAACAATCCTGGTTTGCCCAAGACGGAGTCCTGAGGTTCTGGAATTTCAGTGCTAAAACCGGGAAGGTTCCAGGAGAACCAGAAAGAGATGGTCACCCTGACTCCAGGTCGGCTCAGAGTAGCAAAGCCATAATACCGTAAAGTCTGGTGGTTCCCTCTTCATCGCATCATTAGGGCACCTGGAGTCATCTCGGGACTTAACCTCCTGTGACCTTCACAAAGATCCACACAGCATAAAGGTGTCATCCCCTGTATTTTCCAAGTGAGGAGACCAACACCTAAGGAGATATGGGACTCATCTGAGGTAGGGTCAGACCCGGGGCTTGTCCTCCCCCGCCCAGCTCAAGCCTGATCCCAGCACCCCCTGGCTGGTTCACGAGAGATGGTGGTCTGCCGAATGACGTCTGTCTGCACAGAACTGGGGACTTCTTTGGACCCACACATCAGAATTCCCAGACTGCCTGCAAGTGAGAAGTGCTCCCAAAATATCTGTTAATTCAACTGATGGGGGAATAATAACTAAAAAAAGCCCCGTTTAATATAGAAATGGGTGATTATTTTTCTCTCTCTGCCTCCCCACTCACCTGCAAGCTCCATGAGGGCAGGCATCATGACACTGTGGTCAGTCAAGGTGTGTCTGATGGTCTTGCTGACTTGAGGGCAGCGTGAGGGTGAAGGGGATGATTTTTGGCCACTAGTGGCACATAACAGAAAATGCATGGGGCACCCTAACTTTAAGACTGGCACCGAAGAGTCTCAAAGACAACTGGCTTTGAAGACCAGTAGTGTCTGCATCCACCAGACCTACAGGGCTGTGCCCAACTGAGGAACGCCTCTTAAAGAACACCTGTGCAGAGACTCATCTGCCCAGGACCCTATGCAGAAGCAGCCCTTTGAGAAGCCTCCAGACTTCAGGTGAATTAGACTTGTTTTCTAATTTTAAAGCACTGATCTTTTTTTTTTTTTTTTTTTTTTAAAGCACTGATCTTGAGGGTAGGAGCCTGTTGGGTCAGAGGCTGGGGGGCACCATTTTCCTGTTCTCTCTCTGTCTTGACAAATCCAGCAGGCACCAGATTTTTTTTTCCTCCCCTCCCCAGTGCACCATCTTCATGCTCCAGCTGTCGAGCACCCTCTTGCACCCTCTTCTTCTGCCTTGCCAGAAGCCAGAGGGCACCATGGTTTTTTTTTCTAGTTTGTTTCTTTTTTTTCTTTTTCTTCTCTTATTTTTCCTTTCCTTTCCTTCTCTCCCCCCCCCCCTTTTTTTTTCAGCAGGGACCATATTTAAACTCAGTCCATAGCTCTCCAGAGTGCCAGTATCTTCCAAAAGGGAGCTTCTACACATGTCTGGGACCCTGGTTTCTATACCTGGTGCTCTAATTTTTGCAGCTGCCACCCACATCTCCTGATTGCCTGGCTTTAGAGGCCAGGGGTGGGGGGGCTTGTGTTCCTGGACCCCACAGGACTATAATAACTAGAAAGAGTTCTCAGCATACTAGTGCTTGCAGGGCACTGCACAAACAGACTGAACCACTCCACTCACCTCCCCATCTTTCTGAGAAAGAGGCCTGTGTGGTTGTCCAAGAGCATGGGCTGGATGCAATGCAGGCTTCTGGTTTGGCACAGTTATGGAAGCTTGCCGAGGTGCTCTCAGGGAATTGAGTTCAGTGCTGGCCTCTGCCTCACTCCAGCTTGCCTGTCAGTATCTTCTAGATAGGAGCTATACCCTGGTCTAGTTCCTCAATTTTTACAACTGCTGCCAGGGGACATCTCTACATCACCTTACTCTTGTAACCTAACAGAGCTTATGCTCGTGGGTCCCACAGGACTGTAACCAACAGTGAAAGAGTTCTTGAATGGTCACCACCCCCAGGGCACAGCGAGAGGCCACAGACTCAGGAGCTCAGTCTTTGTGTGAAAAAGGCCTATTAGCTTATCATCATAGCAGCAGCCTGAGGGGCAGGCTTCTAATTAAACACACATCTAAGGGCTGGCTGTAAAGCTTTTCTGAGGACTCAGAGGGCAGGCCCTGTCTTTGCACTCTCTCTGCCATGCTCCGAAGCACCAGCATCTCTCAGAGGGGAGCACTTATACATGTCTGGTACCCAGTTTTTATGTCTAGTGCCCTACTTTTTGTGGCTGCTTTCTAGGGGATACTCCTTGATCCCCTGGCTCTGCTCTTATTCCTGGGTCCCATGGGGCTGTCAGAATTGGAGAGACAGGTCTTGGCAGGCTACCACCCCGAGGGCACTGCAAAGAGAGCACGCTGAAACAGCCAGCCTTTCTGTGAAAGAGTCCTACTTGCTATTCTTGGGGCAGGCTTTAGGTCTGGCACACATCTAGAGTCTATGGAGGAGCTTTCAGGGAATGTAGACTGGAAATACCATTTTGGGGCTCTCGCTCTGCCTCAATACAGCTCACCAAGATCTCCCACCAAAAAGGAATTTGTACCCTCATTGTAGACTGGAAATACCATTTGTGGGCTCTCGTTCTGCCTCAATACAGCTCACCAGGATCTCCCCCCAAAAAGGAGTTTGTACCCTCATCTGGAGCCCCAATTTTGTTCATTGCTGCACAGGGACACCTCCAAATCACCTGGCCTTGGAGACCGGCAGGGCTTCCCTTTGCAATTCCATAGTACTATATGTGTTTGCATTCTTTAAAAGTTGCTGCCTTTTAAAGGGTCTGGATTTTAAGCTGCCTGAAATCTAAGTTCTGACTGAAATGTTCCCTTTTTGGACACTGACTACTCTCAGCATACCGTTGGATAAAATAGGCTATCTAGACAAACACGAAAGTTTGAGAGGCAACCAAATTCTAGGGCACAGGTGGAAGGTAAGTTTTACCTTCTGTATAAGGCCAACTCTTTGAGAGCGGGAGATGAGGCTGTAGCACATAATACATAGAAACCAACACAAGCAAAATGAAGAAACAGAGATGTGTCCCAAATGAAAGAACACGATAGAACTTCAAACAAACCAACAGAAACCTTAAGGAAATGGAGGTAAATTATTGACCTAATAGAGAGTTCAAAGTGATGGTCATAAAGATGCTCACTGAACTCAAGAGAAGAATGTATGAACACAGAGGGTGCTTCAACAAAGAGATGTGAAATATAAGAAAGTTCCAAACAGAAGTCACAGAACTAAATACTGTAACTAAGCTGAAAAATACACTAGTGGGCTCAACAGCAGGCTAAATGGAGCATAAGGAGGGATCAGTGAACTTGAGGACAGGAGAGTGGAATTCACCCAAACAGAGCAGCAAAAAGAAAAAAATGATAGTATGTGAAGATAGCTTGAGGAACCTATGAGACAACATCAAGCAGAATAACACTTGGGGTGCCTGGATGGCTCAGTCAGTAAAACTTCTGACTCTTGATTTCAGCTCAGATCATGATCTCAGGGGCATGAGATGGACCCCCATCAGGCTCCATGCTCAGCGGGAGTCTGTTTGAGATTCTTTCTCTCTCCCTCTCCATCTGCCCTTCCCCCACTGTCTCTCCCTCAAATAATAAATAAATAAATCTTTAAAAATTTTTTTAAAAAGTAATATTTGCATTATAGGGCTCACAGAAGGAGAAGGGAGAGAGAAAGGGGCAGAAAACTTATTTGAAGAAATAACAATGCAAATGTTCCTACTATGGGGAAAGAAATAGACAGCTAGGCCCAGGAAGCACAGAGAGCTCCAAATAAGATGAACTCAAAGTGACATGCATGAAAACACATTATAATTGAATTGTCAAAAGTTATAAGGGAGAATCTTAAAAGTAGCAAGAGAAAAACAACTTATTACATAGAAGGGAACCCTTATAAGACCTCAGTAGATTTTTCAGCAGAAATTTTGCAGGCCAGAGCAGAATGGTATAATATATTCAATGTTCTGAAAGAAAAGTATTTCCAACCAGGAACACTTTACTTGGTAAAGTTATCATTCAGAATTCTAAGAGAGATAAGAGTTTTCCAGTCAAGCAAAAGCTAGAAGAGCTTATCGTTACTAAACCAGACTTACAAGAAATGTTCAAGGAACTTCTTTAAGCTAAAAGAAAGGGCACTTCGTATTAAGAAAGCATGAAAAGTCTAAGTCTTACCGGCAAAGGTAAATATGTAATAGAGGTAATAGATTCATCACTCATAAAGTTAGTATGAAGCTTAAAACAAAAGTATTAAGAATGACTGTAACCACAATAATTGGTTAAAGGATACACAAGATAAAATGATACAAAATGTGAAATCAAAAACAAAGTGTGTGGCAGGAAGAGTAAAAATACAGTGTTTTAAAATGTACTCAAAGTTACTTTGTGGTCGATTTAAAATATACTGTTAGGGGCAGCCTGGGTGGCTCAGGGGTTTAGCACAGCCTTCAACCCAGGGCATGATCCTGGAGACCCAGGATCGAGTCCCATGTCGGGCTCCCTGCATGGGGCCTGCTTCTCCCTCTGTCTGTGTCTCTGCCCCTCTCTCTTTCTGTTTCTCATGAATAAATAAATAAAATATACTGTTAAAATATAAGCTGTTACATGTCAACCTTGTGGTAATCACCAAGCAAGAACTTATGCACAAATGATAATGATAAAGGAATCTAAGCATGCTGCTAAAGAAAGTCATCAGACCACAAAGGAAGAGAGCAAGAGAAGATAAAATAAATGATATGAAGAACAACAAATCCACCAGAAAACAATTAGCAAAATGGCAATAAGTACATACCTGTCAATAATTACCTTATTTCCTTCTTTTATCTCTTTTTAAAAATTTAAATTCTAGTAGTTGATATGCAGTTCAATATTGGTTTCAGGAGAACACAGGCAGCAATTTCTTTGCCCTTGGCTGCAGCAATTTCTTGCAAGACATGTCTCCAAAAGCAAGAGAAACAAAGTCAAAAATGAACTATTGAGACTTCATCAAGATAAAAAGGTTCTGGGGGCACCTGGGTGGCTCAGTGGTTGAGCATCTGCCTTTGACTCAGGTCGTGATCCCCAGGTCCTGGGATCGAGTCCTGCATCGGGCTCCCCACATGGAGCCTGCTTCTCCCTCTGCCTATGTCTCTGCCTCTCTGTGTCTCTCATAAATAAATAAATAAATAAATAAATAAATAAATAAATAACTTTTAAAAAAGTTAAATAAAAAAAATCTTGAGACGAGTGAAGATGGAAATGTACCAAAACTTAAAGGATGCAGCCAAAGCAGCTCCAAAAGGGAAATGTATAGTATACAGGCTTACCTCCTGAAACAAGAAAAATCTCAAATAAACAATCTAACTTTACACCTCAAAGAACTAGATAAAAAATAAAGCACAGAGTTTGTAGAGGAAAAGAAGTAACAAAGATCAGAGCAGAAATAAATGAAATAGAGACTAAAAAGACAATAGAAAAGATCAATGTTACCAAAAGCTGGTTCCCTGAAAAGATAAAATTGGCAAACTTTTAACTAGACTCATCAAGAAAAACAAAAACAAAGTTTGAGCTGAAATAAATAAAACTGGGAATGAAAGAGGAGACATTAACACAGAAATACAAAGGATCATAAGAGACTACTGGAAGGATCAGAGACTACAACCTTCTAAGACTGAATCATGAAGAAATAGAAAATCTGAATAGGCTGTTCACTGGTATGAAGACTGAATCAATAATCAAAAATCTCCCAAGAAACGAAAGTCCAGGACCAGATGGCTTTATTGGTCCAACATATTACAAGAATTAATACCAATCCTCAACTTCTTCCAAAAACCTGAAGAGGTGAGAAACTTTCAAACTCATTTTATGAGGCCAGCATGACCCTGACACCAAAAACAGACAAAGACACCACAAGAAAGGAAAATTGCAGGTCAATGTCCCTGATAAGCATATATGCAAAAATCCTCAACAAAATATTAAGAAACCAAATTTCACAATACACTAAAAGGATCATACACCATGATTAAATGGGATTTATTGCAGGGATGCAAGGAAGGTTCGACAACCACAAATCAATCAACATGATATGCCACATTAGTAAAATGAAGGATAAAAGTTATATGATCATCTCAGTAGATGCAGAAGAAGGTTCTGGCAAAATTCAACACCCGTTTATGATAAAAATCTCAGCAAATTCAGTATAGAGAGCGTGCACCTCAACATATTAAGAGCCATATTATGACAAACTCACAGCTCACATTATACTCAATGGTGGAAACTGAAAGCTTTTCCTTTAAAATCAGGAACAAGACAAGGGTGTCTATTGTCACCACTTTTATTCAACATAGTGTTGGAAGCCCTAGTCACAGAAACTAGGGAACAAATAAAAGGAATCCAAATTGAGAAGGAAGATTAACTGTTTCCACTCATAGCTGTATCTGTGTTTGTATGTTTATCTATATTTATCTGTATCTATATCTAAAATCCTAAAGACTTCACCAAAAAAACTCTTAGAACTAATACACGAGGGGCACCTGGGTGGCCCAGTGGTTGAGCATCTGCCTTTGGCTCAGGATGTGATCCTAGGATCCTGGGGTCAAGTTCTGCAGGGAGCCCGCTTCTCCCTTGGCCTGTGTCTCTGACTCTCTCTCGGTCTCTCATGAATAAATAAATAAAAAAAAATATTTTTTAAAGAATGAATACATGAATGCAATAAAGTTGCAGGATACAAAGTAGTATATGGAAATCTGTTGCATTTCTTTACACTTACAATGAACCATCAGAAAGAGAAATTAAGAAAATCCCATTCACAAGTGCATCAAAAAGAAAAGAGGTACATAGAAGCGTATTTGGCCAAGGGGGAAAGACCTATACACTGAAAACCATAAGACAAGATGGAATAAGTAGAAGAGACACAAATAAATGGAAAGATACTCCATTCACATGGATTGGAAGAATTTACATTGTTTAAAAGTGCATACTAAAAAAATAAATAAAAATAAAAGTCCATGCTACCCAAAGCAATGTATAGATTCAATACCATCCCTATCAGAATTCCAATGGTATTTTTCACAGAACTAGAACAAATAATTCTAAAATCTGCATGAGACCACCAATGACCCTGAACAGCCAAAGCAACTTTGAGAAAGGACAAAGACGGAAGCATTCCAGTCCCTGGTTCTGGGTCAAGAGCCCCTTTGAAATGTGAACACAAGATCTGCCTAAAGGTCTGAATTCCTGTTCTTTGCACCCAGGTCTCTACTGAAAGCTTCTAGGTGTGTAGTTGGCCAGTCTCTGAGCATCATCAGTCAGTACTTCATTTGTGGATAATACCAGCGCCATAAGTGTTTGAACACTATACATTATGCAAAAAAACCGTAATGCCCAACGTGTCTTGAGCACCCATTATGAGTCAGGCATTCTTATGGAGAATTCTATGTATATCATCTCTGGGATTCATCATGATCGCCCTATGGAGGAACTTCTCATTTAATGAGCACAGAGATCGAGGATCACCACACTGTGGCTCCCGAGCTGAGTCCGCATGCCATCTGCTTTTGTGAATCAGGTGCTATCGGCACCCAGCCATGCCTGCTTGTTGACATCTATGTCAGCCATAGACTAAGCAGGTCTATGGCTGCTTTCAAGCAACAGCCCAGCTGAATAATTGGGACAGAGACCATATAGCTGTAAAGACTAAAGTACTTAATGTCTATTTAAAAAAAGAAAAAGAAAAAAGAAGTAGGTATGCACGGTGTATCTGACACTCAGAGAAGTTGCCACCTGCCATCTGACCAGCTCTGTGGCTTGGGGTCACTGTGCCTTGTCCTGGATGTCATACCTATACTTTACTTCATACCCTCCTCCCCAGTAGATGCACAAGATGTTCTTGCGGTCTCAGCTTCCTCACCTGTGAGATGAAGGGGGTGGACTTAACGGTCCGTGGAGCACTGAGTAGATTCTGTCCCTGGGGATCTCTGGGTCTGTGTGTTGGAAGGGCTGGGGATGCTTTAGGGGAATGAAAGAGCCGTGGCAGGCTGCTGGAATTTGGGCTCAGGAATGCCAACTGAGGAATCTCCCCCAAAAAGGCAGCACCGCCCAGTATCACTTGCATTTCTGTTCTTGCTGCCTGATAGCACGAAGTTTCTAGAATCACAGCAGAAATCATTTAGAAAGCCGCAGGCTTGACAAATGCAGGCCACTCCGCCTCTCACCGTCTCCATCGGCACTTGGAGCCGTTTGCCTCCTAGCAACACTGAGGGCGATCATTCTCATCTATAAAGCCGGCTGGGATCTGAGTTCTCCGGAGTAAGGCGTGGGCTCACCTGCACGGAGCCAGGCGGCCACCCCCGGGGCTGGGCCTTGAAGCTGCCCCCGCGGACCAGCTCCCGGTTTTGCACCTGCTCCAGTCCGTCTACTCCGGGTCAAGGCCATTTTCAGATCTGCTGTGTTCAGAACAAAATGGGTCACTCCACCTTTTATCTTGGTTCTCCCTCCCGAGATGGAAGTCATTTTCTACACGGGTATTCACTTCTCTGGAAGCATTTCATTTAAAAAAAAAAAAAAAAAAAGTCAGACACACGTACACACAAATGAATGCAACTGGGGAAAATCTGAATGTGAGTCGTATGATCCTATAATTGTGCAAGAGATCGATGGTGGGGAAAAACTGGGGAAGAAGGAACATCGGCTTTCTCTGCATTACTTCTTACAACTGCGTGTGAACCTACAATTATGTCAAAATAAAAAGTTCAATTGAAAAAGTAAGTTGGCGCTGACTGTATGTTCCCAGGAATTGTGGCTTTTATTAAGTCAAGATGTCAGCGAATGGGCATATTTGTCAGCGGAGTGAGTAGAACTTCCAAAGCAAGATCGACATCATGTACTTCCTGAGGTTTGATTTTTTAAAAAAATTTGGGGGAGAATCAGAAATCTCTTTGAGAACGTGGTAAATTCCCTGAGCAGTTCCTTGCCCCTCACGTGTATGTGCATGTGTGTGTCACAGTCACACATGCACTGTCACATGCGGGTCACAAGTGGAGGCCACTTGGGGACCTACCCCCCACCTCCACCCCAGAAATGCAGAACACAGAGCAAGGGATTCTCTGGAGCCCTGGACAACCTCACTGTTCCCAGTCCCCGGTAGAGTAGCTCTGCTTTCATCTGGTTTGTATTTCGGAAATTTAAGATTTCATTCGGAAAAGGATTTTCACTGCTTCAAAAGCGATTTAAATCCACGGCTGTGTTGGAAAGAAAGAGCGGAGGGATGAGCTTGGAAGGCCTGAGGACCTGCCTTGGAAACTGTGTGATTCTCATCGCTGAGCTTCTGTTTCTTCGTGTGCAAATCGGTTTGGGGGAGCTGGGTGGTCAGGGTTCCCATGTCACCTGCTGGAGGGTGTCTAGGGGGTGGGCCGATGGGCCTACCCACGGACCCCTGCTCCACCCCGCTCCCTGCACCCCTCCACTCTCTCTGCCTCTCTCCCTCTCTCCCTGCCACTTGAGAAAGAAATGCTGACAAGCACAGAGGGGGGAAAAATAACACTTGTGAAACTTTCCCTAGTCTTGGGGCATTTGCTCTGAAATCTGCGCTGGATGGAGTAATTAGTAAACTTGCTCTTAATAGTGTTGCAAAGATGTAATTTTTTTACACCTTCCCTGACTTTGACACTGCGGCTTTTGAAACTTCATTTTGCACTGTACTCATTGTTCTTTAATCTGCTGCGCTCTGCATTGAGTAGCACGGAAATTTCGCACTTACTATGTCAATAACATCTGGCAAAATTGCCACCTATTAAGAGTAAGTGTTCTTTTTTCTCCGGTGAGAGATGTGATGGTGTATTATATCGGTTTCCCTTGAGAGGCTAAGGAGACAATTTTAAAGCAGACAAATGCATTAAAAAAATAACCTGAACTCTAAGAAAAGGTTACAGAAAGTCAGAAACTTTTTTTTTTTTTTCCTTTTTCTTGTTCTGGGTTTATTTATTTATTTGTGGTGGAGGTGGGAGGCGGGGGTGGAAGCAGCTGCTGCATGGGACGAGGGAGGGTTTTTGCGGTATTCCTGACCCCTCTGCTGTCCTCAGCCAGCAACTCGGTATATCAGAGCCCTCCCATGCTTTGACTTTTGCAGGACAGGCCAGCTGCGATGGCGCCAGGAACCTGGTCCTCTGAGCCATCCTGAAAGAGCAGTTCAGAGCTGGCCTCACGGCCTCTTTGCCCCGTGGCCTGGGCAACTCGCTGACCATTAGGAACCTCTGTCTCTTCCTCTGGGCAATGGAGATCATCATGGCTGCATTTCGGTGTCAACCTGCAGATTGGTGGTGCTCAGGTGGCCAAGGGCGTGGTATCTGGTACTGTCATGATGACTTAGCACCAGTTGGGGCCCTGTAGGCTTTATCACTTTAAAGTCCACCCCCTTGGGCCACCCGGGTGGCTCAGTGGTTGAGCGTCTGCCTTTGGCTCAGGTTGTGACCCTGGGGTCTTGGGATCAAGTCCTGCCATCAGGTTCCCCGCAGGGACCCTGCTTCTCCCTCTGCCTGTCTCTGTGTCTCTCATGAATAAAGAAATAAAATCTTAAAAAAAAAAAAAAGTCCAAGCCTTGGGATCACAGACACCTGTGACCCATGAATCTGAAAGCCGGAATCACACATGACAGTGTCTTAGTGTGACTGGAGTGGGAAGGAACCGATTTCCTGAGTCTGCAGGCCTCAACCCTGTGATCCCGGCATAAGGTCATGAAAGTCAGAGCAGCTCCTCCCCTGGCAGCTCTCCGCTGACCCCACAGAGACGTGGCCCCAGCAACGACGTTCTCAGCATCTGGAGTGCTGTCACTTGCCGGGCCACATTGTGTCCCCGGAGCAGCCGGTCTGGCCTGGGCTTGCTCTTGGGCAGAGGGAGGTCAGTGCTGACACGACAGTGACGTATGGTGGCGATGGCCCTGCGGTTCTGAGCACCCGGGCCCCGCTGTCGGGGTGGGAACCTTGCGGGTCCTCATGCTGGCCCCGGGACATAGGCGCCCCGTTGTCCTCATTCTGCAGCTGGAGAAACAAAGTCACAGAACAGATGAGAAACTCGCCCGAGTCCTTTTTTTTTTTTAATTTAAATTTTAAATTAAAGAAATTAAGAAATTTTTTTCTTTAAATTTTATTTATTTATTCATGACAGACACATAGAGAGAGAGGCAGAGACACAGGCAGAGGGAGAAGCAGGCTCCATGCAGGGAGCCTGACGTGGGACTCGATCCCGGGACTCCAGGATCACACCCCGGGCTGAAGGCAGCGCTAAACCGCTGAGCCACCGAGGCTGCCCTCGCCCGAGTTCTTATGCATTATTTTCAGAATAGTTTCCTGTGCCTGGTCTGGCCTTCAAGACTCGTGGGCCGATCCCTGCCCCTCCCTGATCGCAGATCCCACCACGGTCCCCCCTAGCTTCAGCAGTCCGAGGGGTTCCCTGAGCATCTGGTTCCAATCTGCCTTGTTGTCGTATGTACCATTTCCTCTGCTTGGAATCCCTGCCTCGGCTCTGCTGTCCAGCTCATTCATTCCTTCATCTGATCATTTTCTCAATGGGCAGATGGAACAATCTTGCAAAATAAGGACCTGTTATTAACCTCTGTGCACCCCGGTGCCCCCATCTCTGCAGTTACCTCTGCGGAAGATCAAATTCATCAATGTAGACAAAACTTCTGCAGAGCTTCCTAGGACCATGAATAAATCAGCAGCCACAAACTGGCAATCCCAGAGCCATAAACGGGGCACGGGTGTGGATTGCTGAGTGCCCTTGGGTGTCTAAAATATTCGAATCTGTTGCTCACCATCTCGGATTGGGCGATCTCGTGGGATGAATCTAGATTTCAAATTTCTGTGGAGTCAATTGAGAGCGTTGGCCACTTTGAGCCTGTATATGTGTGTGGCCTCCACTGGCCCTGCTCACACAGGGCAGGCACTCCGCAGGTCACCATCATCTCCACGCTGCCCAGGCACCTCACAGCCGGTCTCCTTACTTATAGAAAAATACCAGTTTGGCCCCTGGAGGCATTTGAGTGAACAATTACTTATCTGAGTGGATTAGAGACCCAGGCCGATGCCTGCCTACGGGCCTGGGCTTCTTTGTCTTTAGTCATTGCTCAAATGAAAATGGTCAGTTGTGGGGCACCTGGGAGGCTCAGTGGTTGAGCATCTGCCTTTGGCTCAGGGCATGGTCCTGCAGCCCCGAGATCGAGTCCCACATCGGGCTCCCTGCATGGAACCTGCTTCTTCCTCTGCCTGTGTCTCTGCTTCTCTCTGTGTGTCTCTCATGAATAAATAAATAAAGTCTTTAAAAAAAAAAAAAGGTCAGTTCACTCACTCAGTTCTCCTAGCACATTAGAGACTGCTCCATCCTGGTGACGGTGTCTTATTTATCTTTGAATTCCAGGGTCCCACACTGGGTCTGGCTCGGGGGGCCACCTCTGGGCTCATTGATCTCATGAACGGATGGTCGAAGGAAGGAATAAAACCCAAAACTTGACGTCCCCAGCTGTGCCCTGCTTGCCTCTGAACCAGGGAGGCTGAGCGACCTCGCCTTAAACTGCTTCTCTGCTCTAAAATCCCGCTTCCAATCCTCAGTTGAAAAACATCAATATTTAGATGACTGTATTTTCTTTCCAAATGCCCACAATATTTTATGTCCTGATAATATTTACGGGTTGTCCTCAGAGATAACTAATTGGATTTGCCATCCGGCTCACGGGGAAAACGGATGGGGGATGGTCCCTCATTACTCATCCCGGGAGGCGATAGCTCAGCACCCAAACTTATATCGTCGTGACTCAGAGAACACCGAAATGGTGCGGGGAGGAATAATGTCCCTGCTGCCATCCTGGTCTTTCTTTCCCATTTACCACTTGGACAGAGCCATTTGCATCTGAATTGAACCTGCATTAAAATTTCGAGTTTATGTACTGCCGGGTATAAACAAAGAGGTTCCAGAAACTGCCACGGGGCCCCGCAGAAGCCGATCCCCGCATTTTCGGAGGGGCGCCTTCGTCTCTAACCTCACAGTCCCGAGGTGACCCATTTCTTGGGTTCCCGAGGCCCAGAACACATTCTTGCCACCAGTGTTTCCCTTAAAATGAGATCAAGAGACAGGACCATCCTTTTTTCAAGAATTAATGAGCTCTCCTCACACCTGTTTCTCTTTGGACCACCTCCCCCTCCACACCCACGCCCTTGTTCATGTACGTTCCTTGCACTAAGTTCTAAGCTTCTAAGTTCTTTTACTTGCTCCCTTTTGGGGGGAATAGCGTTTAAAATGCTGCACTGAAGTTGTTGGTGTATTCTGTGTCCCCCACTGGGCTTCGTCCACCCGGGTGCGGAGGTTCGCACCCAGCTGACCTTCACTTTTGCACCGTCCTGGTGTGTCTTTCCGTAGCCTGACAGCACGATCAACAGAAGAAAGAAGCAATGAACCACCACCGGCTGGGGTCTGTGGCAGCCGCTCCCTGCTGGCTCATCTCAAGGTGTCTATTACTTTATTTAATTCTCACAACTGTGGGTAGCAAGAAGTCTGCCTCTTATTGCTATTGTTATTTTTTAGATAAGAAAAATGGAAGTGCAGACACGGTGATTTTCCCAAGGTCAACGAGAGGTGGGCTGAGGACTTCAACCCAGGAAAAGTGATCAGGGCTCATTACAGAAATTCTAACAGTCAAGACACCTGGGGTGGCTCAGTGGTTTAGCACCTGCCTTCGGCCCAGTGCGTGATCCCTGGGGTCCTGAGATCGAGTCTTGCGTCCGCCTCCCGCAGGGAGCCTGCTTCTCCCTCTGCCTGTGTCTCTGTCTCCTTCTCTCTGTGTGTCTCTCATGAATAAATAAATAAAATAAAATCTAAAAAAAAAAAAAAAAGAAATTCTAACAATCTATCGTGTGTGTGTGTGTGTGTGTGTGTGTGTCTAGTGCAATTGGTTATGACTTAAATGTAGAATCAGGATTTAAATTTGACTCTCTGAAGCCAAAGCCTCCAAAGAAAGTGAGATGTAACTGCTCGTTTTCTATGTGGCCAGGCACAGTGGATGCATCACCGGGGCCAGTGCTGGCCTCATCCAGGGCATTCCGGTGCAGGGGCCTTTGTGGCGTGGCTCACTGAACCATGTTTACAGACATTTATTTCTCAGGTGTTATCTGTACCATGTTATCTCTACCTGATGTCCTTTTTTCATAAACTCCTGCTATGATCTATTGTGGTCTGGGGCTCAGGGCTTGGCGTGGGGGTGGGGGTGCAGACTGAGCTTTACTTCAGCTTACAAGTTCATGCTTTTGAATTTTCTGTCAAACATTCCTGGAGTGGGATGGAGGAAAAAATCAAAATCTAAAAAAAAGAAAAAGAAAAATTATTTACGTTTGGAGATGGAAGTCCCCTTGGTCCCCCAACATAAAATTCTCCCAAAGCAACTCTAGGTCAAGTGAGAATGGGGTTCTGTGTCACTAGACATATTGAGGACTATGGTAGGCAGAGTCCTAAGATGCCCTGGCATACACACCTTGCATAGATCCCTTCCTCTGGAATGGGACAGAGCTTGTGTCTATGATGGTTGTCACTCCCACAATGAGGTTAGATGGCAAAGGTGGAGGGATTTTGCTGATGTTATTAGGGTCTAGAATCAGTCGACTTTGAGTTAGTCAAAAAGGAGATTATCCCACCTTGGTCTGACCTGATCAGGTCAGCTTTGAAAGTTGTTTTTTTTTTTTTTTTTTAAGATTTATTTGTTTATTCATGAGAGACACACAGAGAGAGAAACAGAGACACAGGCAGAGGGAGAAGTAAGCTCCTCACAGGGCGCCTGATGTGGGTCTCGATCCCGGATCCCAGGATCACACCCTGAGCTGAAGGCAGACGCTCAACCCCTGAGCCACCCAGGCGCCCCAAAAGTTTTGAAAAGCAGAGAGATTCTCTTGTTTGCCTATAGTCGCGTTGGGATGGTGGCCGTTGAGGAAGGTATGTTGTGACAAGCATCTCGAAGAAGCCAGACAGACACAATGAACAGAATTTTGCCAAGACCCGGGAAGCTTGGAAGGGGATGTAGCCCTGGGTGACACCCTGATTTCAGTTTGATGAGATGCTGAGAAAAAGACCCAGCTAACCTGCCCCCAGGGAATCTGTGAGTAATTAATTTGTAGTGTCTTAAGCCTCTGAATTTATGGTAATTTGTTACACAACGATAAAAAAGTGAGTCAGGGATGCATCAGCTAGTTGTTGACACAACAATGCCGAGTAACAAGCAACTGTAAAACCGTCTGGCTTGCTACAATAAGCATTTGCTGCTCATGCATTTGTTGGGTGAGACAGGCCTGCCCCTTTCCCCCAGGACATGCATGGTCTCCTTGTGGTAGTGACAGAAGTAGAAACATGCCAGGTCACGGAGACTCAGGCTCGGAACTGACATGCTGTCACTTCTGCGTATACAATCTTGGCCAAAGCAGCTTGGATGCCAAAACCAAAGTCACAGGGCAAAGCCCACTCCACCCCTAATGAGGCCATAGAGGCAGGGAGGGTGAAGCATTGCAGCCAGCAAAACAACGCAGCAGAGTGAAGAAATGGCAGTGGTGACAGACCGATTAATTGATGGTGGTACACAAGACCGACGGGCTCTAGACTTACCCATTCATACACTAAAGATGACTCAGAAACCATATTTTGCTAAAACAGGACTCCGTCAACACCAATGTGATTCACCTGGAGGAACATCGCTCTACTTCCTCAATAATCAAATTCTGATTGATTGGTCATCGAACGTGGGAGTTTGACTTTTCAAGAGCGCCAGTGTCACGCCATTTCTGTGAGTTCCGTGTAGGTCCCATCACGCTTGCAGTCCTGGCAGGGTGCTTCATTCAGGGACAAGGTTTGGGCTGCTCTCCAAATCCTAGGAGGCGACAGACCAAAGGCCTCACCTCAGCCTCTATTCTGGAATCCCAGGATGAGGGCAGGCAGGTTCAGGGTGGTTCATCAAAATGCCATCTTTGCTGAAGTAGCATTACTTTCATTCATTCACTCATGCACGCATGCATGGAAATTTTTCCTGAGCATGCGTGTCAGGCAGTGTACTAGACCCGGGGTTGGAGATGCAAGCAAGGCATCATGAAGGTCCTTGAGGGAATCCTCTCCGGAAGGGAAAGCTAGTCTTTGAAAATAATCGGTTATGACAGAGAGTGGTAGACAGCAGAGAGCTATGTGCCAGCATCCGGCACAACTCGGAGAAGGGAGGGAGTGGTTGTGAGAAAGTTTTCATGGGCAGACACATTTGGTGTTGGTCTTGAAAGACAAGGAACAGTCTCTAAGGGAAGAGGTAAGATTGCCGGACTAGCTATGGGAGCGATGTCTACCTAAGGCTGTTTTTAATGCTTTGGAGATCACAGACCTTGGAGGATCCCTTGAGAACTACAGATCCTCTCCCAGGACCCAGGATGCTTACAAGTCCATGAGCATAAACGTGTGTGTACAATTGCAGGCATTTCTCAGACTGTCAGCAAGAGTGCTCACTGGGAGATGCACTCAGAACTTCTATTCCTTCTATAAACTCTTCGCAGGAGAGCCTCGTCTGCCCTGGGAGCCCTGCGCAGGGCCTGGGAAGACCACAGCACCCAGAGGGGACAGCATCCCGCCATCTCCCCCACTGGCTGAGGCTGCCCACGTGGGTGGGGGTGCTGGCTCGAGTGCCAGGTCCTCCGGGGACCTCGAGGGGAGGCAGGGCTCTCCCCAGAGTCTCTGGGCCCGGGTGTCAGCCAGTGAGATGTGCGGGCGGCTGGCTCTCCGAGCACGGGTGCAGGGGAGTGCACCATACTGTCAGTCAAGGTGCCTTCATTTGTACCCCGTGATTCCTTTTCTCTTAATTTGTCTCAGTTTCTCTCTTCCCGACTGCTGATAGTTCAGTTTCTGCCAAGCAGGAGACAAGAGCCCGAAATGAACCTAGAACTTCTGTGATGTGAAGTCAGGAATTTAATTTAATAGGTGTCTGGAGAATCCTGACAGTGGGCCTAGGACTGGCCAGGCTCCGTCAAAGGTAAGAAAGCAGATTTTCCGGATTACATCGCTATGGTCTTGGTCTCCCCTCTACCACCCAGGCGAAGGGTGGCCATGGGACCTTTTTTGTTCTCCAGAGCCCAGGAGAGATCAAAACAAGAGTTCATTCTTAAACATGGCATTCCAGCTCCTTCCTGCCCCAAGGCCTGTGTTTGGGGTTCCAGCCCGGAACCCAGAGCCCTAGTCCCCAACCACCAGATCTAAGCTCTAAGTTCATCCCAACCACCCAGCAAACCTACCAGATGGCCCTGCGACACTCCTGCTTAGCACCTCCTGCAACCTCAGCCGTCTTGCCCTTTTATTTGTTTGCTTCCTTATTTTCTTCTTCCCAGTGGAACACAAGCCCATGCCTCGAGGAGACGCTCCATAATTCCCTACTGGGAGGAATGGTGAGTATTCAGGTTTGCTTCTGGGGGTGGCTCAGAGGCCCCAGACCAGCCTTGGGGATTTTGTCATTTAATCTCTCTCTACCTCTTCACTCAGCTGTCTCTGCTACACCCCTACACACATGAACATGCATGTGCACAAACACCTCCAAATCCACCGAACACTCGCACAGACATGTATACAAACACATACATGCACACTTACATATGTACATCAAACATGCGTGCAGACACATAACACAAAAGAAGAGACACGAACTCGTTCGTAAACACATGCAGACGCACCAGACATAGAGACAAACACACACACCATATATGCACACAAATACACATACAAACACGTACATGCACACTCACATTGGTACATCAAACATGCATGCAAATGCACAAACACACAGACACACAGGGACACACTCATACAAACACAAACACACACAGGCACACCAAAAAATGCACACAAATATACACACCAAATACGCACACGAACGCATGCAGGCACACTCACATAAGTACATCAAACACACACACTCATCCAGAGGAGGGAGGAACCAAGCCCACTTCAATCAGGGGCGCCATCAAGCAGCAATTTCTCCACGAGATGCCAAGTGGGGGAAGGTGGTAGGTGGTGGGGTTGGGAAGGTGTCTTTCTTGCAAAGCCCACAAGTCGAGTACACTGAGAGACATAACCAGAGTCAGCTTCTCCAGCTTCCCTGCCACTCATGATAACCTAAAGAAGGTAGAAATAAGACCCACGTCGAATGCCAAACCTTCACACTTTTCTTTTTATGAGTGGAAGAGGCAGGACTGAAGCATTATGAACAGAAGTGTTTCAGATTAATGTCCGAGGTTTATAGGGGCCCTAACGATCTGTTTATCTGTCTTTACCAGCCTCATAATAGGCAGCTAGAGGGTCAGGATTGGAGCCTTTAACATCCCATTATGTGTCTCGGAAAGACTTCAGCCCGGTCATTATTGCTCAATTAGACCTTCTTCGTCTCTGAGTGACTTTATAGGGGCCAGAGAGGAGCCTTAAGGAACTCACCGGTGATGGAGGGGCCTGCCTTCATGACCCTCTGGCACCACTCCTGCAGCGGCAGTAGCTGCGATGGGCAGCAGAGAAGAGCCAGGGAGGCCTAAATCTTTGCAATTTGGCAGAAAAGCTGGCATTCACTGTTGTCCTGTTGGTTTTCAGAATGGCCTTCCTAGGTGCTTCTTTTCAGGATTTCCATCTCTTGTTCTGTCTCAAAGTCTCTGCTGTGTGCACATTGCTTTCCTGGGAGGCAGGAAGGTGTCCGGAAGGAGGGCCGAATGGGCATTCTGCACCACTGCACCTGTCTGTGCCTCAATTTCCCTGGCTAGGAAAGCAGGGCAGCGACCCCTGCCCTGCCTTCCTTGTGAGCCCTTCTGATGACTGAATGATATCGTTGGTGTGAAAATGTTTTGCACATTGTGAAGCAGGACACTGTGGGTTAAAGTTTGATGAAGGTAAAAAAAAAAAAAACAAAACCCAGTGTTCTCTGTAGTCAGGGTGCATCCAGGTGTTCGTAGTTATCCCCCGGTGGAGCGCACTCTGCCCGATGCAACGTTCCTGGTGCTCTCGTGCAAGGATTGCACACATAACTCTCTCTGATTGATTATACTTGATTGAGTACTTGATCATATCTTGCCCATTTATTCCCCTGTGCTCCCCGAAGGTGAGGGTTGAACCTCAACCCACTCCCATATCCTCAGGGCCCAGCTTACCATGCACAATGTGCTGGACAGAGTGTGCCCCCAAATTCACACTCTGAATCTCAGAACATGACTGGATTTGGAGATATGGTCTTCATGGAGGTCCTTAAGATAAAATGAGGTCCTTTGGGTGGCCCCTAATCCCGTGGGACCGGCATTTATGAGGACGAGGAAGTTCAGACCATAGAGATGCATAGAAGGGAAATAAAGGGAGGATGTTGGGGAAGACAGCCTTCTACCAGCCAAGGACAGATGCCTCAGAGAGAACCAGTCCTGCCCACCCCTCTGCAGTGGACTTCCAGCTTCTAGAACTGTGAGAAAATTAATTTTTGTTGTTTAATGTACCCAGACTGTGGTACTTTATGGCAGCCCTAGCAAACTAATATGTGTGCATTTTTAGTATAAAAGATGTGCCTGCGCCCACTTGTCGTATTTGACATCGGAGGGGAGGGGTGGAGGGAAGGCTATGTTTGGAGGGTCCTTTGCTAGGGGCTGCACATCATTCTCTCTCCTTCTAGGTCTTTCATTTTGCAGAGGAGGACACTGCGATGGGGAAAGTTTAGTCAATACTGCAGGGAACCGTGAATACCTGCGTCATTCTCTTCCAAGCACCACCTACTATAGACCGCAACCTTCTTGATGTGGATTCATACGGATTTTGCAAGGGCGCCTCCCGATTAGCATGTCCCAAAGCACAGCGTTTGTCTCTGCCGCCTGTCACCTCCTGCTACCTGAAATGGGATCTCCATTCACCTAGTATTCTTCTGTGCCAGGTTCCTCACCTCTGGTCCCCATTACAGAGATTGCAAGTCCACCCATGTTCCCCACTCAAACAGCCCCATGCTCCCCAGGTCCACTAGCACCACTCACCTGGGCTCCAGTCCTTACTCTGTCCCTGGTTCCCCCACCAATCCCTTACTCATCCTGCTGTGATGTGTTTAGGGCATAAATCTGGTTAAGTCCCTTCCTTGATTGAATGGTGCCATTCAAAGTTTTCTCATTCTTCCCACAAATCATTCATGATCTTCTCTCATCTGGTCTGTGCCACATTGCTCTTCAGCCTACGAATGCTCCCAGCTGCTCAGGTCCTCTCTGCCTTCTCTGCACGTGGATCTTTCTCTCTACCTGACGCTGATCTGCTCCTCGCTCTTCATGGTGATTTCTCTGAATTAGAGAGTCTTTTAAAGCATGACACAAGGTCCAGAGCCATAAGGTAAAGATTGATACATTTTACTTTTTATAAATTTCAAACTCCTGTTTTGCAATACATGTAATATATCTTAGAGTAATTTCCTTAATATATAAAGAGTTCCTATAAATCACTAATATAGGAAAACAATACAGTGGAAAGATAGAGGAAAATGTTAGACAATTCATCAAAAAAAAAAAAAACCAAACATGAATGACTTTTAAAAATATTTTCTCAACTTGTTCATAATAAGGAAAATGCAAAATGTAATTAAAATGGGGAAAAAGGACTTTGCATTCATTACACGTGTAAAGTGACAAATCAGTACATCTTTTTGGCAGGAAAATTTGGCCCATGAGTATTGAACTTAACACTATTCATATTGGTTCTATTTTAGCAATTTACCTTTCTTTTGTACTGATGGTTAGTCATCAAAGTGTGCTTTTTAGGGTTTCGTTTGGGATTGTAATTGATTAGAAGCAACTCACCTTAGATTTGTAGATTAAATAAAACATAACTTATCCTTACAATGCGATACCATGCAGCCATTAAAAGAAAGAAGCAGATCTACATATGTGCTGATATGGAGTGATCTTGAAGCTATATTTTAAGTGAAAAAAGAGAAAAGTATAACAGTGTGTGTCCAGTATATTATCATTCATCAATGACAATTATTGCTTTTTTGGAAGAAAAATGGTAGCGATGAGAGAAGTCTCTGCCTTTGTACTGTTAATTTTCTTTTTTTTTAATGAGCTCTATGCCCAGATGCCCAGTGCTGGGACTTGAACTCACAACCCTGAGATCAAGAGTCACATGTTATACTGACTGACCAGCCAGGCACCCCTGTACTGCTGATTTTTTTAAAAATAATGTGACTTACCTACTTTTCAAAAAATTAATAAATGGTACTAATTTGGTACTGATTTTATAATAATGTATTTAATAATGTAAACCTGCATTTTTATATATGTTCATGAGTATATATATATTATTCTATAACCATATGAAATAATTTAAAACTATATGTGTATTGCATATACAGCGTGGCATCACTTTGACTACACCACATTATAGGATACAGCTATATGACCTAACTATGGCAAATGTCACATCACGTAGCCATAGTGATGTCAAGTTAAATACACACATATGTTAATCATGATATAAATACATACAAATACTTAATGTAATATTTATTTTTTTAAATATAGAAACTAGAAGGAAAATACGGCATAAAGTATAGCAAAATTTTGTTTTATTCTGGGTGGTAAATGTAAAATAATTTTTATTATTTTAAAGCTTTTTAGGTGTATTTTTAAAATTTATGTTGTACAATAAACATACATATATATTTATAATCAGCATAGAATATCTAGGTGATTTGTTTAATTTGCTCACTCTTTAGTTTTCCTTCCAGCTGTTTTAAAAGATCTAATAATATAATTATATATTATTATACAAATATAATTGCATTTATACTTAGGAAAACCCTTTCACATTCATTATTTTGCCTTTGTGTCCCCATCAGTCTGGCGGTAACCAGAATCTGCATCAGAACTCCCATTTTACAGGTAAGAAAACTCAGGTTCAATCTAGTTTCATGAGGGTGGGGAGGGATAGAGGTGTGACTCCTGACTGGCCTGCTCTCTGGCTCATCTCTTGGGACTCTCCTGATCCAGGAGCCTGATGACCCGGCCCTCAGCAGGGTGACCCTGGAAGGACCCCTGCCTGCCATTTAGGGGAGGACAGCGGAGGATCCTTAGAGTGAGGCTAACCCAGGACAAATGAAGGATCCTTCCTGCTCCTTCTTCCTTCTCTGATTACAGAGCATGGTTAAAAAACATGATTGCAGATAAAAAAAAAATGTATGAACGCGTATTGCACACCAGAGCAATGGGCAATCGGGGGACACATTCATTTCTTTACCTCTCTTTTTGTGACATATTTACTTGCCTCATTTCATAAAGTGGAAAGTCTTGAATTTCGGAATCTGGGGCTCCCCATTCAACCTGCACAGGTCACATTCCCACGTGAGCTTTAGATTGAGGGTTGAGGAGCACCCTCTGAGCGAACCTCTGTGCTGCATTGTGGCATTTAACCTTTCCAAACACCCAGGGAAGAGGGTTTTAGCTGCGGTCATTAGCCGCAGATCATGGCAGTCCTGTGCTCAGAGCTCTGTACTTTGCATCCTCACTGCCCTCAGAAGCCCCACATGGTCCTCCCTCTCTACCCCGTCTCCTCTTATTTGGTCTTTTTGCTCCAAATGCAGCTCTTGAGTCTCCTCTCTGGGTCTTCCTGAAGGTGCCAAGCAGGCTCTGCTCCTGGGCCTTTGAACCTGCTCTTCCCTCTACTTGCATTTTTTTTCCTCTAGAGGGACATGTGGCTTCTCCCTGGGCTTCTTCTTGTCCTTCCTCAAATGTCATCTCTCCAACGGGAGCTTTCTTCATCACTGCACGAGGAATACTTGCACACCACACCAAACTCCTCAGGGTTCCATATCCTTCATGATTTATTTTTCTCCACGGCATGTTGTGTTTCACGGTGTGCATCATCTTCCTACCATGCACAACAAAACTAAGCCCCACCGAGACAGGGACTTTCTCTATTGTGTTTCTTGCCATCACACAGGATCCTGCAGAGGGTTAAGTGTGATCATGGAATCAAAACCCTTTTTAAATTGATGCTTTGTGCTAGGAGAAGTGGCTACTACCATGATCCCAGCTTCCTCTGACCTCTGAACTCTGGCTGGAATCATCTGGACGATTTGGGTCGCTGTTTTAGTCGGACACTATCTCACGTTACAACTTACAGCATTCTGGTGTGATTTATTGACTTACTCGATAAACATTTATTCAGCTCCAGCTACAAACCAAGTTCCTCCAAAATCCAAAATTGTTCCTTAAAAGCAAAGGCTATATATCACCGGGACCTCACCGGGTTTAATCTCCCACCTGGCCCCTGGGACAGAGCTGGTGGGGTGACAGCTCTCCAAGAAGCAAAACAACCAGAAAAGCCAAGAACCAAAAGTCACTGAGTTATGCACATTTCCTAAGCTCAACTGGTACCCAATGCTTGTAGGTTAATGAATTAGGAACATCAGTTTCTTGGTGCAAATATGCTCCCAGCTTAGTTAAGAAGCTCTTCAGTTTGAATTTGTTTGGATGAAAACAAGATGATTCCAAATTTCTGTGTAAATCTGAAACCAGACAAGTTTCACACAGTTGCACATTTCAAAAAAAAAAAAAAAAAAAAAAAAAAAAAAAAGAAAGTTCTGCTCCCGTTTGGTAAGTATTCTGTGTATCTGAAAGGAGAAAAAAAAAATCCCCTCCTAGTTTCCAATCGCAAAATGATTCTTTATTTCCTCTCCAAAATCCTTTCTGTGCAGTGAGTTTGCGAGTGTAGACTCGCTTCCTGATATGTGTGCGCAACTCTAGGACGCCGAGAGTCACTTTTGTGACATGTCAGCTCCGAGAAACACTGTGGAACCTGTCAGAACATTCCGCTCCATATAAATACAAAATGCTCTTTCTTACCCATGTCACTAGGAACCTTTATTCGGGGTTTAAAACCCAGCCAGGCCTCCATGAACTCGTATGTTCAGAGCTTTTTCTCTACACACACACACACACACACACACACACATCTTTATCTTTCTGTCATTCTCTGCCTTAACCACATTCTTAAAACCTGGAGGTATGCCAATTTTTTTTTTTTTTTGATAAAGGAAAAAAATCAAAAGTTTTTCGGTAATTGAAATTCATGACAAATTACAGACAGTTTTTTTCTTCCCCTTTTTTTTTTTTTTAAGAACAACGTGTTCTTAGAAAAGTATCTACTTACTGAAATGGGAAAAATGAGGAAGTCAAGGGTACCCGTGGATGTGAGGTACACGATGTGTCATGACCCCCGGGTTGCACTGGGCTAAAAGGACCAGTGTCTGGACTCCAAGTCACAGGAAGACACGTGTCGGATGTCAGGGTGTGGTGTGGCTATAACAGAAAGCAGGTGGCCTTTTTGTTTTGTACCTGCGTGCTCTTCTGCTGAGAGTGGGGGGACCCAAGTAGAGCTGTGCGAGTGAGTGTGGCTGAGGGGTCCTGGGTTTCAGCTGATTACTTATTTCAGCAATAAGATGTGTTCTGTTCATGGCCAGATGGGCTGGCCCCTTCCATTCATCCTGAGGCAAATTTCAAGGAAATCCGGCATTCTGATATAATCGATGATTTAATAACCCAAGAAAAGTTTTTGTGTTTTTATTTTTGTTGAGCGTATGCTTTGGGACTGATCTTCCTATTCCTTTTAACAAATGCCTTTGACATATCTTGTCCTCAAAAAGGGATGTCTGTTTCTTTTCAATGCCACACCAAGAATGTAACTTGGGCTTATAATGGAGACCCCGGTATCTTCGCTAGCTACTGGTTAATTCATTAGTACACAGCCGAATTTTAAAAGGTGTCTACAGCCTGGCTTTTTGGGGTTAATATGTTTGTGTGTGTGTGTGTGTGTGTGTGTGTGTGTGTGTGTGTGTGTGCCTGGAGCACGTCTTCATCTCAAGATACTTGAGAGTCTTCATAGATATTATGTTTATGTCTCATTGTCATGCCCATTTATTCATTTTTTAAAAATTTTAATTCCAGTATGGCTAACATATGGTGTTATATTAGTTTTGGATATTGTCTTGCTCACTTAAATTTGTAGGTAAATATGTATAAGTTTTTGGGAAAAATACACTTTTTTTCAGTTTTTAATTTTTTTTTTTTTTTTTTTTTTTTTTGCTCCAGACTTCCCTAAGACTATAGCAGAGCTCTAGTTATGCCACCTGGCAGGGCTGGGGCAAGAGTGAAGCAAAAATTTAAGGGACAGCCAAAAAGTCAGTCATCAGGAGAAATAAGTATCGAACGTACTGTTTACAAAATCAAAATTAATGCACAAAAAAAATCCACGATGAATAAAATACCTACATTTTAAATAGAGACAGAACCGGTCCTATTCCCTGATACTAGGAAAATGAAATCCATATGCAGCCTTCTGATATCTCAAAGACCATTTGTAGAAACACCTTGTAGGGAGACTATTATCAGATTTTTATTTTAGGAAAAGATGTGACAAGCACAGGAGTTAGTACTGAGAAGCAGATTCCCTCCTCCTTGCTCTTGAGGTTACCGGATCAGAAGTGTGAGCCTTCCTAGCTGAATCTGTTTTCCAGGCTCGGACAAATACTTTTTATTTCTTAAAGCATCTTGCAGGGGGAGCTAGGGAGTAACACACTGCTCGAAGACGCTCTTTATAAAGGGACTTTTTTTGTTGTTGCTGGATTTTGATAGCAACTTTTGAGCAGGGCACAGAATGGGTGGATGGTTAGTAAAGGTCATTGTCAAGGACGGGGGATCAATTAGTATGCAGATCAGAGCCAGGGAGTTCAAAGGTATTGTTCCAATTCAATCACATTAGCCAGGGCAGAAATGAACAAACAGCATGACCTTAATCACCAAGACTTACCCATTCATTCTGTGTGTGTGCGTGTGTGTGTATGTGTGTGTGTGACGTGTAAGGGCCTGGCTGACTGTGTGAAGATATGAGAAAGCCGCCCCCCCTATTATTTGTGAAATATAATATATACATTTCCTTCCGTGTATATTTGAGGGATGATTTAATTGAAGGCGAACAAACTGGATCCGTTTTTCAATGCATGCCTTCACGCATACCCAGACACATTAAAACGCCTTGGAAAAAAAAAAAAATCTCACTCGTATAATGCCAAGGTAAGTTTTTTTTTCCCCGTACTTGCAGACAATCCTATTCAAAATGTGCACAATCCTTTCAAGTCCTCCAAGTGAGAGGACTTGAAATTCCACATTCTAAAATACAATCTCTGCAGCCTAAATATAGCTTTCAACTGTGTGGTTAGAGCTATCATGGAGATAAATGAGGAAATTTTGAATTTTTAAAACATCACAGGAAGAAGAATTCTTTCCCCTCTCCCTCTTCTCAAAGGAAAACCCAATTATTTTCCTGATTTGCCGGTGTTACACGTTGGAATG